>NW_005871131.1:673951-700362 GCF_000147115.1 Myotis lucifugus
CAGAAGTAGTAGTAGCAGGAGCAGGAGCAGCAGCAGGAGCAGGAGCAGGAGCAGCAGGAGTAGGAGCAGGAGCAGGAGTAGGAGCAGGAGCAGCAGCAGGAGCAGCAGGAGGAGCAGGAGCAGGACCAGCAGGAGCAGCAGCAGCAGCAAGAGTAGGAGCTGCAGCAGGTGGCCCTTCTCTCCACCAGGCTCACGTGGAGAGAACCCCACAGATCACATCCAGCCTTTTTTTGAATCGGGAGGAAGGAGCCCAGGGTAAAGCGGGGGGGGGGGGGGGGGGTGTCAGGAATCAGGAGACCAGGTTCCACTGTCTTCCTAGCTGGGTGGCCCAGGGCAATTCAATCTATTTCTCTGTGCTTCCGTTTCCTCACTTGTAACATGTAGACAATAGAGGGGGCTGCTGTGAGGATTTAACAGCTAATACGTGCTGAGTGTCATCGCACAGGACCTGGCCCAAACTCAGTGCTCCCTCATAGGTAGCGTGAGGGAGACTTGTCCGAGGCCACCCAGCGAGTTGGAGGAGGCGGCCATGTAGCAGCATGGGTGCAGCATCAGGCACCAGTGAGAAAACCAGGCCCCGCTCATGTACCGCCAAAGGCAGACATGGATGTGTCGGATTTCCCCTGGTGGTGCAGATGGAAGACACGCCGCAGGCAGGACCCCTCTGGGGCCTTCCACCGGGGCCTGGCTCTCGGCTTCGTGTTTGCAGGTTTGCTGCAGGAGCGCCGAGAGGAGGGAGGACAGTCGCCACTGTGCCTGGGCATCATGCCATCATCTGCTGGGGAGCCAGAGCGCCACATGGTTTCACTCATGGTTACAAGAGAAAAAGTGCAGGGAGCTCTGTCCCTTCCATTGCCCCCCCGCAGCCCGACATCTGCACACCTGTAGGAACACGCTCTTGCCATTGGAGCTGCCATGTGGGGGCTCAGAAGCCAGTGAGGAAGGAAGGAACCTTCAGCTCCGGTTCAGGACCATGAAGTGCACTATGCTAATCTGGTCAGTTCATAAAATAGTTGGTTAAGGCCCTGGGGGAAACAGAAGGGGAAGCTATTTTAGCAACATTCCCTAGTTTGGTTGGGATCATGTGTGCAGGAGAACATTCTGTTTTCCTTGTGGCCACCCTGTTTTGATGCTCCTGGTCTTTCTGGTTCTCCCTGCAGCCCGGCGGGAGTGTGCCAATCAAAGCTGGGGTTTTCAACACCCACCCCCTGAAAGGCCGTGGGCTCCTGTGTCACCCAGCGCCCTCTGGGAGTTCTCCTACTTTTCCTGGGAACAGTGGTGGAACCACAAGGCCTTCTGAAGAGGCAGGCCCTCTGGGGCCCCATGCCAATGGCCCGGGTACCACCCTTCGTGATTTAGCAGAGTGAGTGAGGAGCAGGTGAGCTGGGAACAAAACCAACGCTGCCCACAGTGAATCTGCTTCCACTTCAGACGTGCCCCTTCTCTCCCACCCGACGTGGCTGCGTGGAAGCCACACACGATTAGTTCCACAGAATTGAAAAGTATGTCAGATCTCCCAGGCGCACCAGAAACATGCTGCTCACTTGTCACCTCCAACGTGACTGATGCTGTTGTGTCCTAATTAGTCGCTGCTCACTGGCTGCGGGACAGCGTCACACCACTGTGCCAAGACCCCATTTGTGAGAGGCGGTGCAGATGAGATGAAAGGATACAGATTTGCCAGTTTCTTTGGGTCCCTTTCCACCGAGCACTGTGAACCCAGGTGGCCTCTGCCAACTGCATTTGTTAGGCCAGGGCAACCCTGTGACAGTAGAGTCAACAGGGTCATACTTTGGGACACATTTACTGGAGAGAGGGAGGGAGGGAGGGAGGGAGGGAGATGAGACAAATAAAAGGTGGTCTAGAAGATTCCTTCACAAGTCAGCCGTATGTCATGGGCCCTGATGGGGCTCATCTGAGGCTAAAGGGCCAAGACTGCAGGCACCAGGCCACCCGCCCAGCCCCTGCCCAGAGAGAGCTGATTGAACCAACAGGCTCACCTGACCCAAAGGCTGTCGTCCACTAGCTCACTTATGACCCATGACCCCACAGTAGCTGCCCTATTAAGATGACCACAGCCCAACCCATGAAGGTCGACCCATGAACCAGGAGGTCATGGTTCGATCCTGGTCAGGGCAAATGCCTAGGTTGAGGGCTCGATCCCCAGTAGTGGGGCATGCAGGAGGCAGCCGATCAATGAGTCTCTCTTATCATTGATGTTTCCATCTCTCTCTCCCTCTCCCTTCCTCTCTGAAACCATAAATAAATAAATAAATAAATGAATGAATGAATGAATGAGACCAGAGACGGTTCCATTTCTCCTTTAGGGGCTGCACATTCAGAACAGAGCTTGAAGCTGAGAGGGGAGATTGGGGGCTGAAGAGAGAAGGTGGTGGAAAGAAAGCTGGCCTGAGAACTCTTCCTCTCACTGCCCACCAGCCTGACCACTCCTCTGGGTCACAAGAGAGATGAGAATCCACCCCCCACAGAAAGCTGGGAACAGGAAGGTACGGGAGCTGCCCCGGTGCCCAGGTACTTGCCAGCCTCGCAGCGAGGAGCCTCACAGGCCCCTTTCCTCCTTCCCACGCGCCCAGGTCCTTTGTCCATTCGGCCTCACGGGTGCAGCCTCCAGGGCCCTTCAACTCTTCAGGAATCTACAGAAACGACTGAGATGAAAACAAAACTTATTGGCTCCAAAATACACATGAAGCTTCACAATTGATGTTTAAATGTCTATAGAACATAACGTGGTGCTAAGTAGCCAACCACAACTCTTGTACACGTGAATTCTCTCTGTTCGGGGTGGAGCACGGCGCTCTGTAACAGCCTTGACGAGCTGTGGGGAGTGTCTCCAAAAGTGTGTGCAGTAGCTGCAGCGGCTGGGACGGAGCTCGGGTACACTTACCTGCTAAGGGTCTATTTCATGAAGGCAACGAACCCCCTCCATCTCACCTCCAGCACTTTCGGTGTAAGCCACACTGCCCAAGAAGGATGGAGAAGTTACAGGCACCCAGCAACTTCTAATTCATCGGAGGGCAATTAAGAAGCTTGACAAGACTTCCTTCATCAGCTCCCTAAAGGAGGGACTATATTAGGAGCCCATTTTTCCATTTTTGGTTTGATATACCAAGCAATTCTGGTTAAAAATGAATGACACTAAATAATGATACATCATGCTACAGTAATTAGGGTCAGATTGATGATGCAAAAACAATGAGTCTTCCTTCTTAAGTTCTTCAGATAAAACATCTTTCCTGCTACCCCTAAAGGTTAATTAGCAAATGAAGTATTTAAAGCATTAAGGACTAATTCTCCCAGGTACAGTAAGTCACAGTAAAACAGGTCATTTCCATCTGCATCTGATCGGCTCAGAAGTCTCATTTCCAAATTAAATACCTGAATCTCAGCCCCTCCCTGGAGCCTCCTGGAACAGTCAGCACATAGTGATGTTTCAGAGCAGAGTTCTTGTTTGGTTGCTTGTTCCAGTTCTCTGTTTACTGTGTTCGAGGCATTTCTAGGGGACCCCTGACATTCATGCCTCAGCTTATCTTCTTTACAAACCGGGTCCTTCCTGACAGGCTCCACAGGCTTCCTGGCTTCGGTTTGTCTTCTAGAACTCTCCCATAGAGCCACCAGAACCTGGAGCAAGCAGCAGCCTGAGCCCGTGGGTCAGCTCCCAAAGGTTCTCGAAATGAGCTCCTGGTGGGAGTTCTCTTCACTTGCCAGCAGTGCCAGTGGCCCGCCCTCTGCCTCTGGCCTGGCCTCCCCTAGGAGCAGGGTTTGTCGGGGTGTGAGGGGGTTCCCAGCTGCTTTCCCTTCTCTTGTCCCCATCCAGGTCTGCCCCATTTCAGTCATGGCCTCCAAGACTGTGCCAGGGATCACATTCTCCCTGGTTTCCGCCCCCCGTAACTGAAGTCTATGCCTCCCAGAAGCCACAGGGCAGCACTCCGAGCCCCTACCTTCTGGGACCTGCACAGCCTCTCACCCGAGCCCCTTCTCCTTCAGGTGCTGATGCTCTCAGCTCCTGTGCTGCTCATGGAAGAATCCCCGATGGGGTTACTTTACACGTCCGTCCGTGTGGATGAGTCACTGGGTCCTTCTCTGGGGGATGGAACAATAGCCTTTCATTTCAGTGAAAGGAAAGTTAAGCACCGATTAAGGAAGATAGAAGGGGGGAGGGAACTCCCTAAGAATCACGCTGCCTAAAATCACACACTTGGCCTCCCTACTACTGATATTAGTCCTGACCCACAGAAGAATGGCTGCTTAACTTAAAAACATGACCAAGACAAGGGCCAGGCCAGACAAGAAGACAGGAGAGAGAAAAGTGCAATGAACGATGGGAACACTGCTTGGGGGGAAAGCGGGGGGCAGTGAATAAAGTGCCAGGCTTTTCAGTCCCAGATGCAGAGGCCAGGAAACCACCCGGTCAGACAGTCAGACGGTCAGACGGTCAGACAGTCAGACGGAATCACGGTCCAGTCACGTCAGTGCAGGGAGAAATGATCCAGTGAGGAACAGAATGGTTTACATACTCAAAGCTATTTACCTACTTTCCCTTTGAAGTTTAAGAAGAATATTCTTCCTGTTTGGAAAGAGAAGGGGTATTAATGAAAGAGCTGAAGATATGAAGAAAATAATTTATTGATATTAAAATCAGGGGATTGGCATGCAATCAGCAACATGAATCATGAGTAAAGAAAATGACAGCTAGGGGGTGGGAGTGGACAGGGAGAGGTCAATGGGGGGAAAAGGAGATGCATGTAATACTTTAAACAATAAAGAATTTAAATTAAAAAAAAAGAAATGAAAGAAAAGAAAATGACAGGAGAACGTGCCTTGCTTGAATGAGGCTGGGGAGTGGCAGGGAGCGGGACAGAAACAGCTTGTCGCCCCCCCGCCCCCCTGTCACCCCCGACTCCCCCCAGGCAGGAGTCGCTGCTGAGTAAGCACCAAGCAGCAGAACAGCAGCAGCCCTCCCTGAGGGATCTGACAGGCCAGGTCTGAAGTAACCAACACACCTGTGGCCAGAGCAGCACGCGCACACACACACACACACACACACACACACACACACACAAATACTGTTATTCTCACCACCAAAGGCTTCTTCATTTCCTAAAAGGATGTGCTTTAGAGGCTTGTTTCCATGGAGAAGTAACCTCGCTGTATTTTAAGTGTCACTTCAAAACAAAAGTGTGATTCCCTCCAAAAACCCTTCCTGGGAGAAGGCGGGCTGCTCGGAGAGGTGAGAATGGTGCTCGCTGTCCCGCTGGAGGAGGGCAGAAGCCTGGGTGGTTCTGCGCCTGAGGAGCCGGGAAGTCGGCCGTGCTGCCTCTTCCTGGAGCAGAGAGCGGACGCGGTGAAGGTGTGCACGACCAGTTCACACTGAGTTCCGAGACTGACGAGGACAAATGGTGTGCCCACCTCTGTTTGCCAAAAACCTGATCCCAGAACCTGCCCCCAAAGATGCAATTCCAAAGGTCTGGAGTAGGTCCTGGGAACCTTCATTTACACTGCAATCCAGGGCAGTGGATGCCAACCTTTCGGACCTCACGGGCCACCAGAGGTCCGCGGACCACTGGTTGGCGACCGCTGATCCAGGGGATTCTGAGGCAGGTAGTTCAGAGACCATGTGTTGGGTCTGGGGTCAAGTGGGCCTGGGGTGGGTGACAAGGTCCTAGAGCAGCGGTTCTCAACCTGTGGGTCGCGACCCCTTTGGCGGTCGAACGACCCTTTCACAGGGGTCGCCTAAGACCATCCTGCATCTCAGATATTTACATTACAATTCATAACAGTAGCAACATTACAGTTATGAAGTAGTAACGAAAATAATTTTATGGTTGAGTCACAATGAGGAACTGTATTTAAAGGGCCAGAAGGTTCAGAACCACTGTCCTAGAGGATGAGGGTGGTCAGCGGCAGCAGAGAAGGAACTTCTGAAGGCTGAAGACACATTTCCACACACTCAAGAGACAAAAAAGTGCACTGGAGGGAGGGCTGCCTTCTGCGTGTGCCGCCTACCCTGCCCCAGGGGACAACCAGCTCTTCTGAGCTGGCCTGACCCTGCCTTACAAAAGCACGATGAAGGCCATGCTTTTAGAGGGCCTCCAATTGCTCAGCCACACCTTGCATTTAGCTACTCCCGCCCCCCATCCCCCACCATTAGTACAAAAAAACACTCTCCTTTGAATAGATAAAAAGGTGTGCAGGTGCCTGGGCCCCAACCTGGGTGTGCTGCTGGGTCTGGGTCCTCGGCCCTTGGCTCTGGCTCAGGGTCAGTGGATCTAAATCAGGGGTGGGGAACCTTTCTTTTGCCAAGGGCCATTTGGATATTTGTAACATCATTTGTGGGTCACACAAAATTATCAACTTAAAAATTAGCCTGCTACATTTGATCAAACATTTAATTAACTCACCCCTAATGCCTTGGCAGGGCCAGACCAAATGATTTCACGGGCCCGACATTCCCCACCCCTGATCGAAATGCCTGCATTTTAGCCGCATCACTGTCAGGTACTAGTTGCCCTGACTGCCCCGGTGAACAACCTGCTCTGAGTGTAAACACAGGAAGTGTGGGGACATCGGGGCTGGATGATTACTGCCAACATTCAAGGTACAGTTCGCGTATGCAGCTCCAAAGGTCAGCCATATGCAAAGAAATTGGTACATTAATGAAAGAAGAAAAACTCTTTGCTGCCTAGGAACAATGCTTGGTGATCTTGCCTGTTGGGTGCGGGAGGGTGAAGAGAGGTGAACTTTAGCCGGGACACCCACTGTATCTGGAGGACCAGGCCCGAGGGCCTGCCACTCCTGTCCTGGGGCTGGAATTCGGTGTACTGACCAGTGCTGGAAGTCATGGGTCCGTGGAAGGGCCTGTGCTACTTGCCACAGAGAATTTACCCTATTTTATTACATAAAGAAAAAAAGATACATCTATTCAACTTTGGTTGTCATCTGTGCAATCTCCTCTGTGCAAAGCAAGGTTTCCTTCCGCGGACAAGGTAGCTCACATTGGATCAGTGTCC
Organism: Myotis lucifugus; assembly: GCF_000147115.1. Classification (NCBI taxonomy): domain Eukaryota; kingdom Metazoa; phylum Chordata; class Mammalia; order Chiroptera; family Vespertilionidae; genus Myotis; species Myotis lucifugus. The sequence continues at coordinate 680,980 of NW_005871131.1, forward strand.
TTCCAAACCGTCTTTCAGGTGGCCAGGCCTTGAGCCAGCTTGCACCTCTCTGGGAAGGCATGTGCTGGCCCAGGGAACACAGTGAGGATGACATGTGATCCCCAGTGAACTTCGGGAAATGTGAGCTGGAAGACTTCATGTTTTCATTGCTTGGATTTCTATTGGGCAACATTTCTCTTTCTCTAAAAACCCAGACCACAGGGCTGATATGAGAAAAGCCACACTCCAGGGTCTCCTTTGTTCTTGTTTGGTGCCTAACATCAGCTTTCCTTCCTTCTTTCAGAGAATAAGTCAAATATTCTGGTGAGGGGTAAAACGGTGCTTCTCTTTCTCTGCACCAGATGACTAACTATTAACATCCAAGGTGTAGTTTGTTGGAGCATGTAGCTCCCAAGGTCAATCACACTCAAAAGGAATGAATACATGACTCAAAAGGAAAATGCTGATCGGAACAAAATGGTGGAAAAAATAATTGTATTTATTTTAAAAGAGCTTTTGGCCTTCCCGTAAACATGGAACTCCTGCTTCCTGAGGAAGACTTCGGATGGACAGTCCATGTTGGTTGGGCGGTTCTCTCCAACACCTCACGGGCCTGGGTGGGCCTCACCCTGCAGGCCTCTTTGCAGGGCCCTTCTGCCCAGGAAACGTGCTCTGCCCACAGCTGGCTCAGGTGCACAGGTGTCAGTGAATCCCTCAGGTCACCTCATTTTGTCAGCAAGTCTGGATGCACCTAACTGAGTCCTAAGAAAGTGGATCAGCTTGGTCTCGGTGAGGAACGCTGTCCCGAGAGTCGCTCCCAGACAGAAGGCCCCCACCGCCACGTGCGCCAGCCGGGCCAGCCAGCCCTGCTCACAGCAGAGGAACGCCTGTGGAAAGAAACCACCGTCACCGCCCTGGCCTCCTTCCTCTGGGGCAAGCCGGGGGAAGCAGGGGCCCCACTGTTCCAACTCGGAGTCAGATCAAGGGCGTGACAGCTATGCACTGAGGGTCTACCCTGTCCCCACGGCTAACAGCATCCTAAGATGCTGTCCTAGAGGCTTAGGGTGAGGGACAGAGGTGGGAAATACTTGTCCAGCTGCTTCAGGCAGAGCAGGAAGGGAAGCCTAGAGGGAGGAACAGGGGACAGCTTGCTTCAGGGACTCTCACCTCTGACACACCAGTAATCCCACCACTGAGGGCAAACGCTCCCAGGAGGACCGGCGACAGCTGCAGGCCCGCCAGGGGCCTGTGGGGGCTCTCACGGTAGTAGCGGTGTATGAACCAAAGGCTCTGTGTGATCCGAATGCCCATGTTAAAGCAGTTGGCCAAGATGAAGCCCACACTGCCACACCAACGGGTCAGGAGGTAGGACAGCACCAGGAATGAAGATGACAGGGCCAGCATTGTGAGGTTGTACCTGGTGAGGGAAACAAGCAAAGCGGGGCAGTGGCAACTTGCCCTAAGACAGAACTCCTACAAAAAAAGTGGCTGTGAACATGCAGTCATGGAAAGCACCTGCAAGTCCCCACAGTCCAGCTGGTTTTCATAACATTTTCATGCTCTAAAGATAACATGGAAATGTCACTGTCCCCCCACCCCTGAATAGAGGAGTAAGAAAATGAACAACTTGTGTCCTGACCGGTGTGGCTCAGTGGGTTGGAGTGGCATCCCGTGCATCGAAAGGTTGCCAGTTTATTCCCAGTCAGGACACATACCTAGGTTCTTGGTCAGGGCAGGTATGGGAGGCAGCTGATTGATGTTTCACTTTCACACTGACGTCTCTCTCCCTCTCCCTTCCTCTCTCTCTAAATCAATAAAAGCATGTCCTCAGGTAAAGATTGAAGAAAATGAGCAACTCAAGATAGTTATGGTTTTTCAAGGATAATAATTGGTTCATTTAAGGGGCACTTTGTAATCAAAACACAAAATAATCCTATTCAGCCCAAGTCTTTAATGTGAGGCAGGAGAATATGGCACGGGTAACAATTATATACAAAGGCTAACTCTGTGTCAGGCACTGGGGGGGGGGCGGGGGGGCGAGGGGGGGCTGTGGATAAACACACAGCCTTCCCTGCGGAGTTCAGGTTCATTTGCAGACAAGGAAACCAGGCACAGAGTCTGAGTAACTTGCCTGGGGAGGGAGCCAACACTCCCCCTGACCCCTGGCCCCTAAACTCTAGCGCTGCACACCACTTCCTTTCAAACGCAGAAGCCCCGTAACCTTGGCTGGTGGACATCATTCAAAGCAAATGATCAGCCTCCAAAATGAGATGTAAACAGGGAGCAGGCCTGGATCATCTCCAGTGTCCCCAGACTCTTGCACATCCTTCCTTCTCTCTCTGCATCTCTAGAGCTCTTTGGAGTCTATGACTGGATGGACTGTACTGCTCCTTCTGCTTCTCTGATTTCAAAGCAGCAAGTCACTGCCAGGCCGGCATGGCTCAGTGGTTGAGCTTCAACCTATGAACCAGCAGGTCAGGGTCCGATTCCCAGTCAGGGCACATGCCCGGGTTGTGGGCTCAATCCCCAGTGTGGGGTGTGCAGGAGGCAGCCAATCAATGATTCTCTCTCATCATTGAAGTTTCTATTTCTCTCTCCCTCTTCCTTCCCCTCTGAAATCAATAGAAATATTACATATATATGTTTAATATTTCAAAATTAAACTTATCTGAAGTAAATACAATGTCAAGACCATTATTTGAAAACTATATGTTGTGTCCAAAAAGTAGGCTGGAAAATCAATTTAGTGGGTCATGATATGGCAGTTTAAAAATAAAACAACAGCCCTGGCCAATGTTGCTCTGTGGTTAGAGTGTCAGCCTGCTCACCAAAGGGTTTTGGATTCGATTCCCAGTCAAGGACACATACCTGGGTTGCAGGTTCGATTCACGTGTGGGAGGCAACCAATCAATGTGTCTCTCACATCGATGTTTCTCTCTCTCCTCCTCCCTCCCGCCCCCTCCCTCCCACTCACACACATACACACAAAAATCAATGGAAAAAATATCGTCGGGTGAGGATTAACAACAAAAAATAAAAATAAAAATGAAACAACAGAATAAAAACTATCAGCGTGTCCTGTGCATAACTGGCGAACTTACTGCTTCGTGAAAGCAGGAAGTTTCAGTCATGGCCCCTGAACATGTACTGGGTCACAGTGCTCAATGTCGTTTCTCCTGTGAAAGCTGGTTCGGGCCAGCCGTTCCTCGGGCCCAGCTGTCGCTGGAAATCTCCTGGAGCTGTGTAATGGAAGACCCCTCGGCCCAGGCCCCGACAAGTCTAGTTCTGTTGGTCTAGGAGGGGCTAGAACTTCCTAAGGGAACCTGGTCAGTCTGGGGTCTGCTGCTCTAGACTCAAGTTCTAAACTATGGTGTAGCAAACAAAGTCACAAGCTTCTTTGTGAGACAGTCCAACAGGGGCAGAGAGGCTGCTCTGAATGAGAGGAAGGGCTCCCCAGCTCCGTGAACTACCCTTTCCCATCCCACCCCCACCACTGGCCTCAGGACTTTCAGCAGCACTCAAGGCAGTTTAGAGGCAGCATGAATGCCCCCAGGGACCAAAGGAATAACGAGGGCTCCTCATCCCATTTCATCCCATTACCTGCACCCACCCCTTCTACTCTCTCTCCTTCTCCCTATCACTTTCATCGCTCTCCTCACCTCATCCTGTAGTGATATCTTAAGATACAGCCTTGCTGCTTTTGGTATTTGGACACAAGAGATGAAAGATCCTGAGTTCATTCATGAGCAGTTCATGTCAAAATCACTGAGGAGCTTTTAGACACACACACACACACACACACACAGAGTTAGGAGCCTGCTGATTCTGCAGGTGTGGTAGGAGAGAGAGTGGTGGAAGTAGGTGGGCAGGAGTCTGCATTTCTAGCAAGGCCCATGGGGGATTCTGACTCACAATCAGTGTTAAGAACCACTGCTTGAGGTTCCGGGGCAGAGGTTCTGGTCTGTTGTCCATGGATGGGAAAAAATGGGCAAAAACATGTATGTTCACATGAGCCTTTCTCTGAGAGAAATGTCACAGATCCTGAGATTCTTAAAGACCCACTAGTCAGATTCTCGGGGACAGGACTCTGAATCCTGGAGAAGCCCCTTGGTAACCCTCTGGAGCAGTAAGCAAGGAAGTGCAGGAGTAGAGTGTCTTGTGCACGTCTCTGCAAACCTGGACTGACAGCCCTCAGGCCCAGATTCCTTCCTCCACCGACGCGGGGTGTGCAGTGGAGAGCCTGGGGAAGGTTGTACTAGTGGCTAGGCGCCACCTCTGAGAGAGCCTTTCGTAAGGGCAGGTCCAGAATGAAAAGAAATGAGATGGCACGTTACTTCACTTTGGCTAAAGGCCATGATTAGAGGTGTGTCTTTAAGGTCACCCACCTGTCGACCTGTTCTTTGCTCATGGCAGCAAATGTGAAACACTCGGTTACTCCATTGATGGCAAGCAAGAGAACGTAGAGAGAGTAAGTTCGCAGCAAAACAGGACCTGTAAGGAAACAACCCACTGAGCCACCACAGCCCGAACGGGAGGCCCCCACCCACCCTCAGGCTGGCGGGGTGGTCAGAGAACACCAGCAGGGGGTCATGAGCTGGTATCATCGGGGGCAAATGCATGCTCAAGCCTATGGTCTTAGTGACCTGGAAGGACTCCTAGCATTCCATGGCACTGACTAAAACAAACAGCTAAAAACAAAAGGATACATATGAATAAATGCATAGATCTCTTGCTTAACAGCTAAAAGCTTATCTGGCCAGCAAGCAAATCTCGCTTTTTAAACCAGCACGGAGAGGCCTGCTGGCTGGAGCACTCAGGGCACGAGGGCTGCGCTAAGAGAACCTCAGTTGGAAAGGTCCTGGAGAAAAGACCTTGGGGAGAACAGGAGCAGCAGGCAGCTTCAGGGAGAGAACACCCACAAATCCGCAGGGAGGCCAGAGCCCACCGTGTTATTTTTTTCTGTAACAAAGTAATGCAGTTCTATAGCTAACTAACAAGCTTTGAAAAAATCTGCTAACAAAAGATCGAAGCCTTAAAAATGGGACTGACCCCCAGTTTAAGAGGGCCATTATCAAGAGACAGCCTAGCAATTGGTAATGAAATTAACATATGCCCAATCTGTGAGCCAGCAATACCACCCCTAGGTATACTTCCCACAGAAGAAAAATCACATGTTCACAAAAACACTTGTACATAAATGTCCTCAGCAGTTTTACATATAACAGCCCAAACCGACATCAATAGGCGAAAGGATAAACTAACGGCGAGCCATCCAGAGTCAGGAGCAGGGCAAGGAGATGAGGGGGAGTGGAGGCGAGGGGGAGGGGAAACGAGGGAAGGAAAGCTAGCAGGCACCCTGGGAGACACACTGACCCTACCAGAAGCCACGATGGGCTTTACAGAGGCTCAAGTTTGGTCAAAATGAGAGGCAGCTATAATGCGGAGACAAGGCTAGAAGACCCTGCTGGGACATGACGCTGGTGCAGCCTGGCCAGGCAAGAGATGCCGATGGCCCTGAAGAACTTGGTGGCACCCCAAACCACAGGTTCTTTTCACTAAGAAACCTGACCATTCTCAAGACTCTTCTCTGTGAAGAGGATACTGAGAATACCTTTTTGAGTCTAAAGTTATTAATGACTGTGACATAAACCATCAGAGGCATTTTACCTTAGAAATCAACTAACACTAACCTTTGAATTGATAAATGCTTTTATCAAAGCTCAAACCTGGCACCAGCATCTCACTGGAGTAAAAGGACTACACATCCACAGTCGTTGGTTTATGTGTCTTCTGAGATTGATTACTCCCCTGGGTGAACATTCCATGGATGGGACAGCCTTCTCCTCCTGGCAACTCCTGGGATCACTACATTAAAGGCTGCTCCTAGGTGATCACCTTTCTAAAGGGGCAGAGCTGCTGTGAAACAGCTGAGTCCCAGTCTGCACAGACTCACTACTGGCTTCCCACTGAGGCCTCCCTGTAGCTGCCTGATAGAAACACACTTCTCCCAGCAGGAGCCCCAGGGAGCTGTACGCCTGGCACTGATTTCACAGCAGGAGTTTCTCCAAACTTAATGGCCTTTGTTCTTTTCCTGATACCGAAGTCTGGGCTCATTACAGCAGAGGCTAAAGCTACAGCGGAGACTAAAGCATGCCCGAGGACTTATAAAATGGCCACTGACAAAGCTCTTCACATTGAGATGGGGCAGCAGAAAGAAGTGTTCAGGGTCCTTGTCTAGTGACCTGAGGAATGCAAAACCCCTTTGCTAAACCCAAGAGGAAACACTGCAATGGACTGCCAGCCCATGCCCAGCGCATTCTGAAAGTGGTGCCGTCCGGGGCCGATCAAGTGCTGCGAGATGCGTGGTGGCCTGGGCTCCCGGTCTTTTAGAGCTCGACACAGTCAATGCTTTCCTCCTTCAAACACCGAGTCACTGGACTATATGTACAATTTTATTTGCCGAGATCAATTTTATTCTCTGCAAGTGGCTCTGGGTTATCCTTCAAAGGCTTTTATGCATCAGGCCGTGAGATTTATGTTGTATTGACTATCTTCAGTGTGTTCAGTACCAAGTGGAGGCTCACTACAGCCTGCTCTCTGCCTTCCTCCCTCACCCTCACCGTATAAGGCCCGAGAAATCATTTGGTCTGGCCCTGCCAAGGCAATCGCAGGCGGGACTCGAAACTCAATAAATCTAGGAGCTTCTTTCATAGCAACATACATTTATATTAAGTGAGTCATATCCAATGGCCCTTGGCAAAAAAGGTTCCCACCCCTGCCCTGGAGGGGGCACATGGGAGCACCTGGCAAACCCAGTTTAGGCCTAAGAGGAAAGCCAAGGATTTTTTTTTTTTTCTAAAAGTTAATCCTCAGCTGAGGTTTTGTTTATTTATTGGTTGTTAGAGAAAGGAAGGGAGAGGGAGAGAGGGAGAAAAACATCGATCATTGCCTCAGGTACACACCCCGACCAGGAATAGAACCTACAACCTAGGTATGTGCCCTGAACAGGAATTGAACCCAAAACCTTTTGGTGTATGGGACCACGCTCCAACCAAGCCACCCCGGCCAGGGCAAGCAAGGATTCTTAGCAACTTCTTCAATGAGGTGGGGGAACAGATCCACCTGGTCTGACCTCCTATGAGGGGAAGAGTCCCACCCACAGCCCTGCCACTAACAATTCCCCCGAGACGACACAGATTCAATGTGTGTGCAAAAGCTCTTGAATTTCATAAGACTCTCTTATTTCTGTTCAGAAATTAGAACACATCTGGCAACTCTTGTGCATACCTGATCCTGAGCTAAGCATGGCCCCTCCATAGATATCCAAGGCCAGCTGAGAGTAGGCAAAGCCAAAAACGGTGATGGTCAGGCCGGTCAGCAGGGCCAGCTTGAGCAGGGACTCCAAAACCGTGGCGGCCACAGCAACATCCTCCTGGTGCCGGGGAGAGGGAAGGAAGCTGGATGAATCATGAGCCAAAGGAAAGCCTCACATCTGGCCTCCCCTGTGCTGCTTCCTGGCCACTCCTTCAGTTGGTGAGGGCATCACTGCTTTCTGCAGCCCGCGCGGTGTCTGTCAATCAGCAACGGAAGGAAAGGACAATGTGTGCCTCCTTCGGGAGTGCAGGGGCGGCTTCGTGTCTAACTCATTTAGAATAAATTATGTCAAACGTTTCTTAGGAAACACTCACTGTCCCCTCTGATATTTATTCTTAAATGAGATAGCAATGTTTTGCATTGCTAGCTAGCTGTGCCTTTGCCAGTGTTCTTCTCCTGACAAACATCTCCAAATCCTGAAGTTCCTGTCAGTGTACTTGGGAAAATATTCCTAAGTCAAATTGAGAACCAGATTAGCTCATTGTGATACTGTGCTTAAACTATATTTTGCAAAATGTCTAAGACATGTAAGAGGCCACCTTAGCTTGCTTTTAATTCTAAAATAATAACCGTTTGGTGTACGGGACCACGCTCCAACAGTGTGTTCAGTATCCAGACATTTTCAGTGGTTTTAGAAAAGGGGAAGTTTATGTAACCAAATGCTTCTGGATTAAAATTTCTTCTGTATTTACTAACTGGAGTATGTAGATTCTCACGGTCAGAATGTAGCTCTGGGCATTTCACAATCCTTACACTTGGGTTGCGGGTGAATTTCCCGCCAAAATATAAGATGGCGCGTTAAAATGCCTATATCTTTTGAAGTATGGGTTCGATTGAAATGAAATATTTGGTAATACGCAGTTACAATCGGCCCGAGTTTACACGTTTCCCGCACTCCACCGCAAATCTATATGAACCGAGTTTAAGACGGCTCCCGCGGAGTACGCGCAATTCACGCGAGCCGACTTAACTCGTTTCCCGCAACCCAAGTGTTAAACAACTGGTGTGGTGAGAGAAACCGAATGACCAGGTCCTTCCCTCCCCAGATTCTCAGTCAGCCTTGCCCCAGTCTCTGAGTCCCTTGGCTCACCTCTGGGTCTTACACCCGAGACTAGACCAGGGAGGGGGTCTGTGCTGCGTTGGGGATAGCCATCGAGAGTTCTGAGAGGGCTGGGTCAAGAATAAGGCCAAAAAGAGGGACAAAAGGTGGAAAGAAAGGGCCAGCCAGTGAGAAAGGGAGAGGCTGTGAAAGAAGACATGAGCACAGGGTCCTGCCAGCATGCACTCAGAGTGTGGAGAGCAAGCAGTCAAACTCACGGCCCACAGGCTGCATGCGGCCCACAACAAATACTTTTGCGGCCCAGCCAACGTAACGGTATGTAAGAAACGTCTTAATGAAAATTTTCTAATTTAATTTTTACAATATCCTGTTATACATAATTATTAATAACGAACTACAAGGTTAGCTAATGACTGATTACTATAATCGTGTTGCATTCATTTCCCTTATGTGCCTTACGCGCAGGCGCACCATTTCTCTCCACTAATACTAGCAGTGAATATTTTAGCAGCCGATTGCCACGTCATTAGTCTTGTACTGACTTGTTTGGTGTGCGCAACAGAAAATATTTCGCTTTCGGAGAACAAGAAAAATAGGTTTATTTGCATTACGCTTATTAATTTGTGCAGTTATTCACTGTCTGGTAAGTTAATGTTCAAGAAAAAGTATTGCCGAAACCGGTTTGGCTCAGTGGATAGAGCATCGGCCTGCGGACTGAAAGGTCCCAGGTTCGATTCCGGTCAAGGGCATGTACCTGGGTTGCGGGCACATCCCCAGTAGGAGGTGTGCAGGAGGCAGCTGATCGATGTTTCTCTCTCATCGATGTTTCTAACTCTCTATCTCTCTCCCTTCCTCTCTGTAAAAAATCAATAAAATATATTTTTAAAAAAAAAGGAAAAGTATTAATTTTTATTAAAATGTTCTATTATTTTATGTTAACGACTACTCATTTATTTCAACCCTTATTATTCAGCATGTCTTTATCGAAATAAACCTACCTTTCTATGAAAGTTGAAGCTTTTGGTTTTTTGCAGCCCACATCAACTTAAACCTTGTTTATTTGGCCCATGTTAGCCTTTGAGTTTGACATGCTTGGTGTAGAAAAATGAAATCTAGAAGGAAATTTCAGATCAGACAGAAGGGAAACAGACTGCTCCACATTTTTGTCTATTTATCTTGCAATTAGAGAGAGAGTTCATTTGAGATGGTGACATAAGAACCAGGACTACCTGCTTCTGAAGTGTGGCATCCTTTTCTCTCTCCAGCACCTTCGCAAAGAATACATAAAAACTCTCCTCTATTGGCTGGAAAATTAATCTGGCCACAAGGGAGCCAAGATTATTCACTATATCATATACACCTACAAAACAAAAGGAAGAAACAGCAATCCGACTGGGTTTCCTCTGAATTTTCTCAGCACTATTAACTTTTTATCTAATTCAATTTTTAAAACTTTTTGATATAACTATAGTCACGTGTAGCTGTAAAAATAATAGATCCAGTTTTCCACATCTTGCAAAACTCGAGTACAATGTCACAACTAGGACACTGACGTTGACAATTAAGATACAGCCCGAGCCAGTTTGGCTTAGTAGATAGAGCGTCAGCCTGCAGAATGAAGGGTCCCGGGTTCAATTCTGGTCAAGGGCACGTACCTCGGCTGCAGGCTCGATCTCTAGCCCTGGTCAGGGGATGCGCAGGAAGCAACCAATTGATGTGTCTATCTCACATCGATGTTTCTCTCTCTCTGTCTCTCTCCTTCCCTTCCACTCTCTCTAAAAATCAATGGAAAAATATCCACGGGTGAGGATTAATAACAACAAAAGATACAGAATACTTCCTTCACCAGCACTTTTCTATAAAAGTCATTAATACCACGTGGATTTTTTCCTATTTTTATTTCCACTACTCCGAGGTTATATTAAAAAAATAAATATGAAAAAATTGAGCCCTAGAAAGTGCTGGGGGATTGACAGCAAATCTCCAAACCAGTTAAAAACCAAATGAAACAAAATCAATAAAACCAGTCTGGTAAGTTGTTTTTAAGTACACCCACACAAACATGGGGTGTATCTTTGTAACTGTGATGATAAGCTCCCTTTTCTCTTCTCTTAGCACCTCCCCACCCCCAAATGAGCATCAGAGCTCTGCGGAAAGCAGGTTAAGGCAGGATTCATGTTTTCATAATCTTCCTTTTATATAATTCCTAGGTTCATTTTCATTAATCATATCAAAATGCAGAGAAAATATTAGGAAGTATCTACTAACAGTATTCCCCTTTAATTAAAACACTACAGAATTTCATCTTACCCTGATCGCCAAAATTTAACACATTCAAAAATGTCATCACATATCGCTCCCCTGCAAATAGAAAAGCAAAGTAATTAGCATTTTGATTGTACATTATTTTCTTGTTTCCTTTTCTCTTATCATCTATCAACTTTTCCTGTTGGCAAATATCTGAAAGGAGAAAAATTAGATAATTAAAGAAACATTCCTTGTCCTAATGTAGATTTCAAATAATCTCAAAATAGTAGCAGCTTAGAAAGCGCTGGGGGATTTATTGACAGCAAATCTCCAAACCAGTTAAAAACCAAATAAAACAAAATCAATAAAACCAGTCTGATCAGTTGTTTTTAAGTACAGGGAGATTACTAAAATATTAATAATGAAAGTAATTGTCCCAAGTTTTAAGGGAGATCAGATGATGTGAGTGTGAATTCTGTAAAACCAAAGGTCCATGGTTATGAGCACAGACTCATTGAAAGTTTCCTCTCCAGGAGGAGAACGCTCCATGGAGGCTGGCAAGGCTCTGGAGCCCACGCTCATGATTCAAATCTAAGTCTAATGCCTTCACGGAGAAGACACGGGCCCAGAGCCCTACTCCCCCACCCCCAATTTTCATATTATCTGTGAATGGAAAGCACTGACCATTATGGCGATAAAACACTGAGGAGTGCCCATAGCCCTACAGAGCAAATTCTCACCTCCTAGCAACTTGCTAAAAAAAAAAAAATAAATAAAAAGGCAATATTAGGAGACTAGAAGCAGTGGTCTCTGAAATCTCTCTGGCCCTTGCCTCCCTACAATCTCCCAGCCACTGCCCTGAGCAGGGACCTCCATGGTCCTCCCAGGCACTGGCCAATGGCTGAATTCACTCCCATCTGCATCTCTGCACTACTCCAACCATCTTCACCGCTAATAGTTCCAGCTTTTGCAAACCTAGCTCTTCAGTCAATCCCTGCTTTCACACCTTTAAATGGCCTCTTAATGTTTGCAAAAAGTCCGGGCTCCTTAATTCTGCATTTGGAGCCTTTTATAAACTACCCCCAAGCTATATTTTTGGCCTCCCTTCACCAACCTCATCCCCACCTCCCATCAAACCATCATCCTCAGCTACATCCTACCAGGCTTTGGCCTCTACAGCTGCTCTGAGTCAGGCTGGCTCGTGGCATTCTCACCACCTAGGATGGCATTTCTGCAGGGAACTCCTTGTGCTGCCACAATGGGCCTCTCCCTCTCTATTCTGTAAGCTCCCTGAGGGCAGGAACCATGTCTCGGTCATCTCCATTTCCCTGGTTTCCTAGAGGAGCGCCAGGAAGTGAGAGGACACACGAGAGATGTCTGGCGAATGAGGTCACGTTTCCAAGTACAGTCCTCGCAGCTCTGAGTCAGAGTTAACCACACAATTGTGCCTCTTTGATGAGAGAATGAGCTCTTTAAGCTCGTGGCCTGCTACTCATCCATCTGTGTATTCTCAGCACCTGGCACGTAGTGTTCAGGAAATGTGGGGGCAGAAGGCAAGAGCATACACATTTTTTGCTATTACAATGAATGATTTCAACTTTCTCAGAGCTGTAGCTTTGAGAGAAAAAGAATCTGGGAGTCCTTGTCAAGCCTCTTCCTTATTTCACAGCCATGGAGATGGAGGCCCTGAGAAGTTCCTAATGGCCCTCTGCCAGTCAGGCCAGGGCGGCCCAACCGTGGAGTGAACAAGCACTCGGGGCCCCCTCCAGGCCCAGCTCAGGAGGCCTGAGTGTGTGGCTAGCTTCATCTGCTGCTACCAACACATGTCCAGCCACTGCAATCCAGAGAACCAACCAGCGCCACTGCTTGGACTGGATCCATTCCTCAATTCATTTAAACTGCTCTTAAAACTCTGGGAGGAAAAAGTACACAAGGTGAACTAACAATAAGGTGAACTGTCACAAAACACAACTGCACTACAGATACCTTTCTTTACCAGCAAATACTTGAACACCTATCATGTGCAGGCCCAGCAGGGTGCTGGGGAGACAGTGGTGAACAGCACCTTCCAGCTCTCAAGAAACTCATAGTTAAGGCACCTCCACTCAGCTCTCCGAAGGCTTCTGATCCTTACTTCCTAGAAGTTCTGCCAACAGTTTCACTTTGTAATGGCAATGTTACAGGCTTAGACCAGAACCGTGCACTCTCAAAGCTCAGAGAGCCTCAGACACCTCCTGTCCTACCCCTTCACTCAGATGGGACAAGTGAGGCTTACAGGGAGTTACTTCCCTTTGGAAGTATAATTAGTTAAAAATGAAGATGGGGGGGAGCCCTGGCTGGTATGGCTCAGTTGGCTGGGCGTCGTCCTATGCAGTGAGGGGTTGCAGGTTTGATTCCTGGTCAAGGCATATGCTCAGGTTTCGGGCTTGATCCTCAGTAGGGAGTGTGCTAGAGACAGCAGATTGGTGTTTCTCTCTCACGTTGAATTTTTTCTTTGTCTCTCCCTTCCTCTCTCTCTAAAAATCAATAAAAAATATATATTTTTAAAGATAGATGGGGATGTGTGAAGGAAAATAATCTACATATAAAAAAAACCAGTGACTGGAAAGCCGTAACAACCAGAAAGACTGGTCGCTATGACGCCCACTGCAGCCAGCGAACCAGCCAGATCTGGGGATGGGGCCGGCCGGCCAACCTCCTACAGCCCCTCTCCCTGCCCAGCCCCACCCCAGATCGGCCCCCCCAACCTGATCAGGGGCAGGGCTGGCTGGCTGGCCAGCTGGCCAACTGCCTGTGGCCCCTCCGGCCGGCCAGCCAACCACCCATGGCCCCTCCCCCAGGCTACTGGCCCCTGATCGGCCCTCAGCCCACCGCCCACAGCCCCTCCCCACCCCAATCTGCCCCCACCACCCCGATCGGCCCTCGGCCCCTCCCCCAAGCCAGCTCCGCCCTGATCCCCCACACACACCAACTGGGGTGGGGGCTGGCCAACCTCCCAAGGCCCCTCCCCCAGCTGCTGACCCTCGATCGGCCCCCCACCCCATTTGGGGGTGGGGCTGGCCGGCCCATTGCCCACAGACCCTCCCCACGGCTGGCCCTGCCCCCAATCGGTCTCCCCAACCCCAATGGGGGTGGGGCCCGCCAGCCAATCGCCCACAGCCCCTCCCCCAAAGTAGCCTGGCCCTGATCAGCTGATCAGGGTGCACCCGCCAGCCAACCTCCCACCATCTCCTCCTCCCAACAGGCCCGGGCCAGATCTGCCCCGATTGGGGCCAGGCTGGCCAGACCCCACCCGTGCATGAATTCGTGCACTTATTGGAAACATTTTGTTTTCCCAAATTTTTGTAATGGAGTTATATATTTTTATAATTAAAAGACAATTTTTGAAAAGTTTTAAAAAAATATGTTCAGTATTCGGTATACAGGTGTATAGACAATGAAACTTATGTAGAGAGAGAAAATACTACTTTCAGCAGCTTACAGCTACCTCAAATCTCATTCTTTGAACTAAAGCTGGGTATAAATAAACCAATATACATACACAGAAAAATTAGATGTATGTATGTTTAGCTCCTCTCTGCATCGAGAGGTCTATCACTGTTACCCTGAAAAGCCTTAGAAAAGTGGAAGGCTGACCAAACTATTACAAAGGTGAATCTTACTGTTTAAGAAAATAAAATGATGAAAACCTGGTTCTTTTTCTTTACAAAGTTCAAAAAAAAGTGTATAAAAAGGAATAGGATAATGAGTCTACAGATTTTTCTATAATTGATATAATCCTTTTATGATACATTTATTTAAATGACATAACATGGGGTTTTGGAGATAGACTTGGATTCAAAATTAATTTATTTCTCATTACTAAAAGACCCCGAAGAAGTTACATAACCTCACTGACCCTCAGCTTCTTCATCCATAATAAACAAAGACACGTAAGTAAAGTATCAAGCTCAGCAGGTGCTAGGTTCCCTCTCCTTACATGAGAAGCCATTTCTGAGGTTCCTCTGCCCAGGGCTGTGGACAGCAGGAGGCCGGGATGGGATCCCCTTGCTTATGCTATGGCTTCCTAACTGCTCAGGATAATCTTTTACTCACCTTCTGTCAAAATCTGTTTCAAGAAAGACTGTTTGAAAAAACTCCAAGTCAATTTAGCCTCTGTCCAATTTACAAAAGCCTAAAAGAGAAAACAAACAAAAATATCCCAGGCACTGCAAGTCTAAGAGTACATTAATGCTACAGGAGAGGCAAATTCATGTTGGTCCCTAAATCCCAACTTAGATAGTCCCCACTGCTTTTTCATTTAATGCTGAGCACACAGAGACATCCCACAAATAATGGCAAAGAATTTACATTCCTAAACACGAAGACAAAATCTCCGGGTAGAACAGTCCCCCTGTCCGACACACACCTGTAAGGGGCCTGCCCAGGATTCACGCACAAAGGCCAGACCCACTCCACCTCTCCAAGAGGCTAGCTGTAGCTACAGAAGTTAACGCAAGGAACCTGTCCCATGGGCCCCTCCTCTTGGCCCAAAGCCCACCCGTTAGAGCAACGCTACCCAGTAGAAATATAATGCAGGACACATACATAATTTTAAATTTTCTAGCACCGTAGTGAACAGTAAAAAAAAAAAGGTTAATTTTATATATAATAAGTTAATTTAAATATATTTAACCCAAAATATCATCATTTCATCACGTTAAAAAATATTAGAGGCATTTCACATTATTTTTTGTACTAAGTTTGAATCCAGTGTGTATTTTTCACTTAGAGCTCACCTCAATTCCAAATGCTCCATAGCCACACGTGGTGTTTACCACTTAGCACAGGGCAAGTCTAGAGTACCCCTCGAAAGCAGGGGTCATTTCCAGTCCTCAAATGTCCTCACCCCTGGTTTCAGAGCCTTTCTTCCAGGCACTGCAAGGGCAGGCCTGACCCTCCCAAACTACACTTCCTCCAGGGCACCACTGGACCTGGAGCAGATGCCAGGGGCAGTTCTAGTTCAGGAGTAAATCTTCCCAGGGAGAAGGAAACTGGGTCTCTCCTTTCCCCAGACTCCCTACCACCACCAGGGGGCGCTGTGGGCCACATCATGTTTGGGGCAGTGATCCCGCCGATAGCCTTGGGCAGGACACCTCTCACATTCCCCACGCCAGGTTATCCTCTGGGGGGCTCTCCCCAGCACGACCTGTGCTCTTTACAGTTACAGCTGGCCCACGAGGCTCTTCTGAAGCCTACTTGCTGGTAGATTGTGAATGGGAAGATGGCTGAGTTACTTTTAAAAATTTCTTTAGGAAAGTAAAATCTCTATATGATACCTCGTACTTTAGCATTTCTTTCTCCCAATGCCTTCAATTTATACAGACCCATGCCCCAGCGAGTGGCTCAGTTCAGGGTACTTGCAGGAGGCAACCAATCGATGCTTCTCCCACATCGATGTTTCTCACCCTCTCGCATCCTTCCTCTCTCTCTCTAAAAAAATCAATGAGAACATGTCCTTGGATGAGGACTAAAAAAAACAACAAATAAGTAAATTAACCCATGGTTCAGAAGGAATGGCTACACTGCTTACTATGTCCAAAATGCTCATTAAGAATAAAGAGACAGGAAGTCTGATTAGGTTTCTTCTCAGAGGTGTCTGCTAAGCAATAGAAAAGAAGTGCATTCTTTGGGCTTTTAGCATTCTGTCCGGAATGGATTTGTCACGTGGGACGGTCAAAAGAGGCCTATTTCACAAGAGGTAGGTTGGTACTGCTGAGCTGGTCTACAGGCTGTGAATTTCCCTGCAGTCCCCTGACCAACAAGCCTTGTTGGTCAGGGGACTGCAGGGAAGGTCTGGCACCAGAACTCTGGGGCTCACTCTGCTTTAATCTGAGTCACTCACCTCTGCCCACCCATGTGTCAAGGCCCAGATCAAAAGCAGCTTCCTCCATGAAGCCTTCCTCGATGCTCCCAGATGGAATTTACCAGTTCTTCTCTGTGCCTCATTTCGTTAACACCAGGCGCATGCGCCACACACACACACACACACACAAACACACACACACACTCTGTCTGTCTTGCAGTGTAGTTAGCTGAGTACACATCTTAACTCCCTACCACAATGCAAGTTCTGAAGGCAGGAACCCTATTCAGGGCACCTAGTACAGTGATTATCACAGAATACTGCTAAATACATGCTTCGCCTCTGCAGGTACTGCCTCCCAAGGGCACAGGCAGCCTCTGAGGCCCAGCAATCACCGCCCTGTATGTCTGTATCCCGGCCAGCAGCCAGCAGGGGCTGTGCTGTTTGTCAGCAGGAACAGAGCCACAGAGAGTGACAGGTACACACAACCTTCTCGTGGCCAAGGCTCTGTCCCAGCAGTACGAGCATGGGTACTACAGGGACAGACTGCAGGTAACACCGCTGCGCTCTCACACCAATGCCACCGCGTCTGCCTTGCGAGGACGTTTCAGTGGAGCTAGCGCTGCTCTCAGGGCAGCAGTGTGATGGTGATGATGGTATCAGCTGTCACTATGGTCACCCAGCGGGGCCAGGCCAGGCCAGGTTAAACACCTTACATGCCCCATCTCATCTGACTCGCACAACCACGTTAGGAGGGATGGACTCTTATCGCCATTTGACAGGTAAGGAAATGAAACTTGGAGTTCTGAGCCCATCACAGGGTTAGTTACACACCTGACAGACTCATTACCCTCTCCTGTCTGTATTAATGGTCCAAATACTCCTTCCCAAAATACTGCCAGGGGCAGGGGCTGGCCCAGTGGTTCAGCTGGCCAGGCCGGGACAGGTGGGCCCCAGGGAGCCTCAGGGAGGGACTTTCCTGCATGCTCAGTCCCACTGGGCAGGTGGCAGAATGAGGCACTGTGGTATCCCCAAATTACCACGTTGATTTAGATTAAAGGTAAGATCTAGTAGATCAGAATGGAGAACTCTTATCTAGCAAATCAGAACATATCTGGCTTTTCTTGAAAAGTTGTAGAGCAAGATTCCATAAGTTCTGAGACTAAAGTCCCAAATATTTTACAGCTTTTTAAAGTAGCCCAGCCGGTGTGGCTCAATGGTTGAGCATTGACCTATGAACCAAAAGGTCACAGTTCAATTCCCATCAGGGCACATGCTCTGGTTGTGGGCTGATCCTGCAGGAGGCAGCCGATCAATGATTCTCTCTCATCATTGATGTTTCTATCTCTCTTCCCTTCTTCTCTGAAGTCAATAAAATTTTAAAAATAATAAAGTAATCACAAAAGAGAAATCCGGTTAAAGCCTTACCTCAACTAAGCGCACCACATCTAGCCAGCCACCAGGCGGGGGAAGAAGGAAGGAGGCCAGCCCGGAACGGAGCGGGACACGAAGCAACTGCGCAGAGGCAGTGCAGTATGGCATCACCCTGCAGCTCCAGGCCACAGGCAGCAGCACCGACCCAGAGTCAGGAAATGAAGGTCAGATGGACCAAGAGTTGAAGAGTTGAGTAGAAAAAGATTATGCTTGGCTCCCACACATTAGCATCCTCAGAGGATGACATGGGAAAGTGGGTCACCTGAGAGAGGCCTGACACTCGCTGAGGGACTACGCAGGGGCTGTCCCTGCTTTCTCAGCACTCTGGAATGTCTGTGCCAGAGGCCAGCTCTGGGGAAAACCAAGCGACAGCAGGACAGAGTGGAACACAGTGGTTATAGCTTGTGGTCTGCTGGGATCCACGCCACTCCAGGCGACTGTCCTCGCTCTGACCTTCACCTTGGGCAGGTGTTTAGTCACTAAGCCTCAGTTCCTCAACCGTAAAATATAAACAACAGTGTCCGCCTCACAGAGTTGTTATACCTAAAGGCATGTAGAGTACTCGGCATAGGACCTAGCACATGGGTTCTCAACTGGGGACAACTTTTGTCTCCGAGGGGACGTTTGGCAGTGTCTGTGGTTGTTATAACTGGGGGGTGGTAACTACTAGCATCTAGTGGGTAAGAACTGAGAATGTGCCTGGCCAGTGTGGCCCAGTGGTTGAGTGTCAATCTATGAACCAGGAGATCACTGTTCCATTCCTGGTCAGGGCACATGCCTAGGTTGCTGGCTCAATTACCAGTAGGGTGTGTGTGTGTGTGTGTGTGTGTGTGCAGGAGGCAGCCAATTGATGATTCTTTCTCATTATTGATGTTTCTATCTCTCTCTCCCCCTCTCCCTTCCTCTCTAAAATCAATAAAAAATAAATTAAATTAAAAATAAATCAAGAATGCAGAGGACAGCTCCTAAACAAAGAATTATCCAGCCCAAAATGTCAATACTGCCAAGATTTAGAATCCCTGGCTGAACACATAGCAAGCACTCAAAAGATATGAGCTACTGAATTACCTTTACTATTCTAATAATAATAAACAATTAAGTTATAGTTTCTTTCCCTCAAGGATAACCAGCATCTGTGATTAAAATGATAAGAGACAAAAATATATTACTTACTCTACTTCTCAGAATACTGGGTAGCAGATCTGTCATTCTGGAGACAGGAAGAGTTTGTTGCTTGGTTGATTTTGGGAAACCCAGTAACTTTTTGAAATAAGTAACATAGCAGAGCACCAGAACTGTAGTATAGAAAACCTGGGGGGAAAAGAAAAGAATGGGCTTAAATTGCACTGTTTTAATATAGTCCTAATTAAGATATGCTATAAATTTGACCTCAAAGGTCAATCAAGAAACAGAACAGTCTTAATTAACTGCACCTTCTGGTCTA
>NW_005871131.1:700462-743102 GCF_000147115.1 Myotis lucifugus
GCATTGAATAAACTGGAAACATCAGCTTTGTCCTTGCTCTAGCACTTTCAACATGGTTTTCAGAATGTAAGAGGCTCTGAAGGCCCCAATATTGCTGTGTCCTTTTAGCGAGAAGAGGAGAGATGGAGAGCTTGCAATGGGGCCACCTCCAATCATCCTGGGAAATCCTGCAGACAAAGGAAGGTTGCCTGTTTCTGGGTCAAAAAGCCATCCTTCGGTCTCAGGGGTGTGGGCTCTCTTATCATTCCACCTTTCGCGCATGAGCCTCTAGCACAGTGGTTCTCAACCTTGCTGCGCATTAGAATCACCTGGGAATCTTTTTAAAATCCTGATTTCTGGGCCTCATCCTCTGGAAAATTCTGTTTCTTTGTTATGGGGTGAGGCCACAACATTAGTAACAAAGAAAACAGAATTTCCGGAGGATGAGGCCCAGAAATCAGGATTTTAAAAAGATTCCCAGGTGATTCCAATGTGCAGCCGAGGTTGAGAACCACTGTGCTAGAGGATGAGGAGGGAAAGGTGGGATGATAAGAGAGCCCACACACCTGGGACGAAGGATGGCTTTTGGCCAGGAGCAGCAGCCTGGGGTTTATTTGCAGATTGGGGAGGAATATTCAAAGTGGCCCCTTTTGCAAGCTCTCTTCTCTCCTCTTCCCCCTGAAAAGAGCTCAAGAAAAAATGGGGCCTCCAGGCCTCCTTTCAATCTGGAAACACTTGTAAGAAAGGCACAGAGCAAGGACAAAGAGGAGTCTCCAGTTAGCTCCTCTGCTACCCACGCCTGCCCCATCCATGCCTGAGAACACAGCCCACCATCCACTACCCTTTTTTTTCAGTTTTATTGAGAAATAATGGACATACATCACTGTATAAGTCTTACAGCATGATAGTCTGATTTACACATATTGTGAAATAATTACCACAATAGGTTCAGCTAGCATCCACCTTTTCATATAGACACAATAAAAAGAAAAGGAAACAAAATTTCTCCTTGTGATGGGAACTCACAGAATTTACTCTCTTAATAACTTTCCTATCTATCATACAGCAGTGTTAGCTATAGTCATCATGTTGGACATTACACACCTAGTTCCTATTTATGTGATAACTGGAAGTTTGTCCCCTTTGACCACCTTCCAATTCCCCCATCCTTCTTCCTTCATGCTGCAAGCCAGCCTAAGACACAGCAGCACTGCTGTGCGCCACACCCCCTGCTGCCAACTCCTGAGATAAGTACCCTTTTCCAGCTCCCTTCCCCGCCTCGCTTCATCTTCCCACTGAGCAAGCCTGGGGAAACAATAACCACCTATGGCAGGTCTTCATGCAGCGTATCCTAACTACATGATCCCTCCCCTTTATTTCCATTGAGGAAAATTCACGTAACCTAACACTGACTGTTTTAAGCATTTTAAAGCATACAATTCAGTGGCTTTTAGTACATTCACAGTGTTGTATAACCACCATCACTATCTAACTCCAAAAGGAAACTCTGTACCCATTAAGCACTCACTCTCCATTTCCCCCAGCCCCTGGCAACCACTAATCTCTTTGCCTCTGGACTTTATTCTGGGTAATATATTAATGGAATCACACAGTAGGTGGCCTTCTGTGTCTGGCTTCTTCTGCTTAGGATAACGTTTTGAGAGTTCACCGTGTGTTTTATTTTTATGGCTGGACAATATTTTATTGTATGGATACACCACATTTTGTTTACCCATTCATCAGTTGGGCATTTTGGGTGCTTCCGCCTTACAGCTATTGGGAATAGTGTTGCTATGAACATCCGTGTACTAGTTGTTTGTACACCTGTTTTTAATTCTTTGGGGTATAAACCTAGAAATGGAATTGAGGGGTCTTTTGGTAGTTCTACATTTAACTTTTTTAAAACATATATTTTTATTGATTTCAGAGCAGAAGGGAGAGGGTGAGATAGAAACATCAATTATGAGAAAGTATCATTGATCAGCTGTCTCCTGCATAACCCACACTAGGGATTGAGCCCCCACCCCAGGCATGTGCCCTGACCGGGAATCGAACCACGACCTCCTGGT
Organism: Myotis lucifugus; assembly: GCF_000147115.1. Taxonomy (NCBI): domain Eukaryota; kingdom Metazoa; phylum Chordata; class Mammalia; order Chiroptera; family Vespertilionidae; genus Myotis; species Myotis lucifugus. Next base: position 702,511 of record NW_005871131.1, read on the forward strand.
TTATAGGTCGACATTCAACCATTGAGCCGTGCAGGCCAAGCTACATTAGACTTTTTGAGGCATTGCCAAACTGCTTTACACAGCGGCTGCCCCATTTCACTTTACCACCAGCAACTTATGGGGGGTTCCGATTTCTTCATATCCCCACCAACACTTGTTATTTTCTGTATTCTTTTGATAATAGCCATCCTAATGGGTGTAAAGTGGCATCGCATTGTGGTTTTGATTTACATTTGCCTAATGACTAAGGATGTTGTGTATTGTCTCATGGGCTTTTTGGCCATTTATTTGTCTATCTTCTTTGGTGAAATGGCTATTCAAGTCCTTTACCCACTTTTGGCGGTTTGTCTATTTGTTGTTGAGCTATAAGAATTCTTTATATGCCGAAACCGGTTTGGCTCAGTGGATGGAGCGTCGGCCTGCAGACTGAAGGGTCCCAGGTTCGATTCCGGTCAAGGGCATGTACGTGGGTTGCGGGCACATCCCCAGTGGGAGATGTGCAGGAGGCAGCTGGTCGATGTTTCTCTCTCATCGATGTTTCTAACTCTCTATCTCTCTCCCTTCCTCTCTGTAAAAAATCAATAAAATATATTTAAAAAAAAAAGAATTCTTTATATATTCCAGAGAAACCCTATTATTTGACATCTGATGCCATGGGGTGAGGGGTTATTTGAGGAGGAACCTGGAAGTGGATTGGACAAAGGGAATCCCAGGGTGTTGGTTGTGGCTTGCCTGCTGACATGAGGAACTGTTGGTTCTTAGACTTCTGACACATAAATTGACAGAGAATGTACCAGTGAAGAACTCTCAGAAGTCTATGATAAGGAAACAAATTCAGTACTGGCCTTGCTGACTATGACCTACATATGACATATCCTGGGAAGGAGCTCTGATCATCGGAAAGTGACAATGAAAGTACCTTTCCCAAGAAGAGTCAACCAATAACTGGGTGTCTGTGTGGCCCTCCTGTCCTATCAGGGAGAATGCATCAAAAAGTATGAGGGCCCAGCTGATGTGGCTCAGTGGTTGAGCATTGACTCATGAACCAAGAAGTCACTGGTTCAATTTCTGGTCAGGGCACATGCCCAGGTTGTGGGCTCGATCCCCAGTGGGGGGCATGCAGGAGGGTCTCTCTTTCATCGATGTTTCTATCTCTCTCTAAAAATCAAAAACATATTTTAAAAAAAATAAATTAAAATTTTTTAAAAAGTATGATGAATGCTGAGACTGTAGTTCTGGAGCTAATAAAACAAGGCAAAAATAATCACAAATAACTTGTCTAAAATATGCAATTGTTTTCAAACTGCTTTTAGGAGGCAATTCTCATTCTTTTTTAATTTTACTGTATTTTATAATTCTTTATTGTTCAAAGTATTATATATGTCCCCCTTTATCCCCCACTGACCCCCTCCAACCCGCCCCCTGCCCCATCCCAGGCCTTTAGCACCCTCTTGTCTATGTCCGATGGGTTATGCATATAAGCATACAAGGTTTTTGGTTGATTACTTCCCACCCACCCACCCTCCCCCCAATTCTCATTCTTATTCTATTAATTTTAAATCTAGCTCTTCTATGTTGCACAAAAATATTTGTAGTTTTTGTCTAGAACATGGAAAAGGTTTTTACATAAATCATTACTAAAAATTTTAACTTATCTTCCTATACATTAAGAAAAAATTACAAACTGCTTTGTACTATAAGATGTTCTGATAACTATCTGATCTTAGGTTTCATTTTTTAAATTGGCACTTGTACTCTCTTATATTTTATTAGAACTAGAAATATGAACTAGAACTAGAAAAGATAAAATGGAAATGAAATCCAAACTACTAAAACTAAAAATGAACCTACTAAAACTTGGTTCATGCCCTCTGAATTATGTGAGTTTTTAAAAAAAAAATGTTTTTATTGATTTTTTTTTTTTTTAGAGAGAGAGAGGGAGAGATAGAAACATCAACATCAATTGGCTACCTCCTCACACCTGGGTATGTGTCCTGACTGGGAATCAAACCCGTGACCCTTTGGTGCATGGGACAATGCTCTAACCAACTGAGCCACATGGCCAGGGTGGAGATTTTAATTTAAGTTTAAAACAAAAATGTGGCTAAGTTGGTTGAAGTGTTGTCCAGTATACCAGAAGGTTTCAGATTTGATTCTAATCCATGTATCTCTCTCACATTGATGTTTCTCTCTCTCTCTCTCTCTCTCTCTCTCTCTCTCTCTTCTTTCCCTGCCTTCCTCCCTCTCTAAAAGTTAATCTAAAAAAAAATAAAATAGACTTGGCAGAGTTTCCTCCTAGTATGAAAACAATTGATTGAAATCCAGGCAACATAACAGGTATGCAATTTTATTCCCACTTCATCCCCATACAGCTGTTTTTATCCTCCATAAGACAGCCAGACAATCAAAGATCAGTTTGATTTGGGCTTGCTGACAGAGTGTCTACAGGAGTTTTTATGTTTGACCAAAGGGCCTCGTGTGTGGCCTTCACCAGGCCCCTGGGGACCAGGTGGGTCAGTGCATGGCACAGAGAAACATGGCGGCAGAGGAGCAGTGTCAAGACCATCCAGAGCTTCTAGCCTTCCTCACATGCATAGATATTCAAATTAAGAACGTAGTAATGGGAACAAGAAGAAAAACTCAGGTGGAAAAACAGATTATACAAAAGTGAAAGGCTGTAACTATTACCTGGGCCAAAGAGAAGATGTACAGTCCCCAGTGAGGCACCCACAGCACGAGAAAAGCTGTCAGTACACTCTTGAGGATTACCGACAGGCTCTCAGCAATCACCTGCAAGCATGTGGTAAAGAGCGTTACTTGGAACATTTAAAAACCATTTTAAAAGATGCAAAGAAATGACAAATAGAAAATCGGGGCCACCGGTTACACTGGCAGTGGGGCTGAGGCATAGGGCTGGGCATAATTTTGGTAATGTCCTACTTGCATTGGGTGGTAGGCTCAGGGACCTCCAGTATGTTATCATGCTCTAAGATTTACAGGTATGTTACAGACACTCTTTTGTACATATCAAGTTATATGTTTTAAAAGATAAAGAGAAAAGTTAATATTAGTATACAACTAAAAATATAATTAACTGAAAAACCTTTAGAGTCCACTTAAATTCTTATCTAAATTAATACCTTCCCTATTAATGAACCTGTTTTTTCATTAATAGCATAGTAGAAGTAAACTTTAGCTCAGCCTACCTGCCAAATTTCAAGTGAATGAACTAAATTTATCATATTACCTTTCGAGATGCAAGTCTGAAAAATAGCATTCTCTACCATAAAGGTATTTTTTTTAAACATTCCTTCCCTTATTCTTTGCATTTCCCATTCACAGCAGAAGGCATACTGACCTTGAGCTTGACAAACATGTGTGCTTGTGCCAAGACCCAGAAGGGCTCTCCCAGAAGTTCCACCACAGCCGAGAGACCAAACAACACCACTCCAGTTCCATAGTGGGGGACGACGTTAGGATCAGGCACTTCAAGCAACCGTAACCAGACCCAGCCCAGGAACAAGGACCAAAACACACCCAGAGGGACTCTAAAAATGGGGGGAAATGTTCTTTAATATGCTAAGTATAAAAATATAAATATATATTACAACAGTGATACTGTCCTGGTCGGTGTACTCAGTGGTTAGAGCACTGGCCTAAGCACGAAAGGGTCTCAGGTTTGATTCCAGGTCAAAGGCACATACCTGGATTGCAGGTTCAATCCCCCGCCCCGTCATGGCGCATGAGAGAGGCAACCAATTGATGTCTCTCTCTCTCTCTCTCTCTCTCTCTCTCTCTCCTCCTTCCCTTTCACTCAATCAATGGGGAAAAAAATATCCTCAGGTGAAGATTAACAAACAAACAAACAAATAAACAAAAATAGTAGCACTGAACAGAAAAGAAATATAGTTATAAGCATAAAAATAGCTAATTCCTATTAAGACACTACATGCCAGGTGCTATGATTCACCCCCTTTGTCTCACTGATACCTCACAGTGATCCTGTCATTATCTCTACTTAAGTGATGAGACAACTAAGGCAGACAGGCACTGGGTAATTTGGCCAAAGTTATGAACAGTTAGTGAAGGGCAGAAGCGAGGCCCAATCCTGATCTGTCTAATGCCAGGCTACACTCCTATCCATTGTGTTACACTGACTCAAAAAACAAAATTCCCCCAAAGTGTGTGCCTGCTGCTTCTACCTAGAATGACTGAAAGACAGTATACGGCTGGTACTTACACCCAAATGGCCACTGATGCAGAGCACAGTATCCTTTCCCATGGGTACCACAGAGCACTTACATATGACTGGGTAGTTAAGTCATTCCGCTAAGAAAATGAAAACCTACCAGCCCTTAAGATTGCCATTTCCATGAGGCAACAGGAGTTACGCAAGAGCAGCACTGGGAAACAACCTCAACCACCAGCCCTCCCTGCAGGGATTTAACTGCAGAAAAGCTATTACCATTGTTAGCTAATGTGCTTGGTCCTCACGAATATTCTAAAAGGCTCAGAACTGAAATCAACATAACAAAATTGAAGGAAGATATAATGAAACTCCTAAAAGGCTTTCAAAAAATACTAAGACTAAGTGGTTGTTAAAAGCTCAGAAAATGCCACAGGGGGAAAGATTAGGAATAAAAGAGATGGCCCAGGCCCAGGAGGACCCGGACTGGGGATCAGGAACAGCAGAAACAGCCTCCAGAAAGGGCAGAGGCAGGGCTGGAATCTGGCCCAGAAGCCCCCACCTGGAGCCGCCTCCTGGCTCCGGATCACCAGAAGGAAAACGGCCGATGCCAAGTCCCCAGAAACCCACTGCAAAAGCAAGGCTGTGGGCTGTGTAACCGTTAAACTGTTGCTGTTGAACTTGTAATATTTGTTACCTTTGCCTTTGAAACTGTCTCCTGACAAGCAAAGCACAACTCACGTCAGCCACAGGAGGTTGATGGTCTGGCCCCAGTCTCGCTGGGTGCTCCCACTCAGACACGCTCTCCGGAAGGCCTCTCTGGCCAGGAAGATGGTGGTCGAGTAAAGCAGCGTTAGCCTGTAAAGGGAAAGCAGATGGTAAGAAGGTCTCTAGCTTTTTTATGGAGAGAATGTCTGAGATTTTACCAGCAACTGGGATGAAAAAAGCCTTGGTCACAAATCAGTGGTGGTGATGTGGAAGACAGTCTTCACAGGACTCCTCACTGTCTAATCCACTCAAACAACAACGTTAGGATCCAATTCCGGAACAGCCGTGTGTGTGCCTGCAAGGTTATGCCTGGGGGAGAAACGGCCACAGGGGCCTCCAAAGCCTGCAGACTCTGTGGCTATAAGCAGAGGTGTGGCTCTGACCATAAGGAAGAGGACAAGATATGACCCCACCCAGCAAGGGGACCTCTCAGTCACTCTGAGACTGGGGACCCAACGGCCCTTGTTAGAGAAGCTGAGGCTCTACTGAGTGAAGGCTCTACTGAGTGGAGGCTCTACTGAGTGGAGGCTCTACTGAGTGGAGGCTCTACTGAGTGAAGGCTCTACTGAGCGGAGGCTCTATTGAGTGGAGGCTCTACTGAGTGAAGGCTCTACTGAGTGGAGGCTCTACTGAGTGAAGGCTCTACTGAGTGGAGGCTCTACTGAGTGGAGGCTCTGGCCAAGAATCTCAGGACAGGCAAAGAGGCTGGCAGCCACGACAGAGGCCACTGCAACCCAGGTTAGCAAGCCTGCCTGTGTACCTCCTAGGCTGGCAGGACCGAGTGACCCTCCTGCACCTTAGCGAGGAGCAGCTGAGGCTTCCCTTCCTCAACAGGCCGTGGCCCAGATGAAGCCTGAGTGGGGGTGGCCCAGGGCTACAGTTTCTGAGGTTGTCCAAGGACCATCCTGCTCCCCAGTCAGCGGTTCTCAACCTGTGGGTCGCGACCCCTTTGGCGGTCGAACAACCCTTTCACAGGGGTCGCCTAAGACCATCCTGCATATCAGATATTTACATTGCCATTCATAACAGTAGCAACATTACAGTTATGAAGTAGCAGCGAAAATAATTTTATGGTTGGGTCACAACATGAGGAACTGTATTGAAAGGGCCAGAAGGTTGAGAACCACTGTCCCCAGTGCTTCTGTCCAACACTGCGAATGAGGAGACAACCATACGTTAAGCAGGGGGCAGGCCAGACAAGGGCTATCCAAGCAGGGACCTGCCAATCTGGAGGAGAACAGACGGGGAGAGGCCCAAACTGCTTTCAAGTCTGAGCACCCTAAGAGGATTTGGTCTTTTCCTTCCTGCTTTTAAAATCGTATTTCTCAAAGTATGGTCCCTACTTCCAAATCACCTGAGGAGCTTGTTGAAATGCAGATTCCTGGGCCCTCCTCAGCCCTACCTGGTGCAAAGCTCCCCAGGTAATGGGTGTGCCTGTCAGTGCTTGAGAACCTTCACTAGGCTGCGAGGACAGAGCCAAGAGCATATGTTTGGTAGTTATTAGATGTGAAATGCTGTCTGGAACATACTGTCTTGTTTATCAGGACATGAAGACACACCTGAGAAGCTGAGCTATTCTGCACACTCACATCCCTTCAGATACTTTTGTGTCATTTGTGAATACAGAATATGTGTGGGGTGTCCTCGAAGAGAAAGGAGGAGACAGGAAGAAACACAGAGTCTAAAAGATGAAGCCAGTCAGCTAAGAGCCACCATGGAACTAATGACAAGGACTCAAGCCCTTATCCCAGCTACCATTTTCCATTGAACAAGTCACCCAGAGAGAAAATAACCACTGAGGGAAGGAAGGCGGCTGGTTGATTACAAAGCACATCCTCACGATCTGGAGGATGCCTCCCTCCTTTGCCGTCAGCACGACAAGAACACAGAATTATACCTGAGAAGGGGTTTGCAGAGAATTACTCCCACTCCTATCCTGGGTTCTGAGAGCAGGCAAACAGGAAAAAGCTGGCTGGGAAATGTGCATTCGGAGGCTGCTAATGGAAAACACTCCATGGGTCCATTAAGAGCAACATCCCCCGCTCATTCCCCCAGCAGCATGCTCCTCCACAGCCGCTGCTAACACGCGGTGACTCCAGTAAACTTCCTTGCCTCTAAGACCCGAGGGTGACACGCAGGCACAGAGGAAAACCTAACGAGGGATGCGAGTTGCAGAGAGTGCCAGGGCGCAGACCTTCTTACCTTACGTTCACTATGCCAACGATTTCCTTGGACAGAAAGCGAAGAATAAATGCATTCAAGGCAAAGGTGATCAATCGAAACAACACCTACAGAAAAAGAAGAAAAAGACCTAAAAATAAATTATGCCGGGAGTGCTTACTTTGCTGAAATGACAACAATGTGGCTGCTCTTCCTAACGTCATGACACACAGCGGCCTTGCCATGGAGACGCCTTCTAAAACACTCAACCTGTCTGCATTTCTTCCCAAAATGCCATTTCTTGGCATCTCTTGGCGCGCCTGGGCAGTGGTCAGAGGACCCATCAGTAAACCCTAACTTCCTGATGAGAAGAGGGAGGCCCCTACAGACTCAGGGACTTTCTCTGGGTTCCGAGTCCGGCACTCCAGGAGGCAGAATGAGAACTTCAGTTAGTGCTTCCCATGGCCCCTCCTTCCAGCCTGTTTAGAAATAGCAAGCACTTTGCAAGTGGGAGCCTGCAGGGTAGAGCGGACTCACTAGTAATCATGGTGTCTAATTTCTCTTTCTTCTCTGCCTACTAGTATCTGGGGATTCTGATAATGACATTTAATCCCTTTGAACTTCAGTTTTCAATTAGAAAACAGAAAAGAATGTATTTATTTACTGACTGTTTGCCACCTTGCAGAGAGGAGCTAAAATACCTTTTAAATGACAACTGCAATAAGACACTTTAAAAGGGGGAGGGGTGGTTGGGAGAGACAGAGTCTAGCTAGTGCCATTTGGAAGGACTATATCAGTTCAAGAAAACCCCCGTAGTAAAGAATTATTCCCATGAGACAGAGAAGAACAGGCTGCAGTGAAACGAGGTTACTAAATGGGGATGCGGCTGGGGTGCCGGCCTCACTCGCTGACTCGTCCCCTGCGTCCCAGCAGCACCACAGGTGTAACTCAAGTGCACTTGAGCCCAAAAGGCAAATCACTTCTCTGTCAAGCACTCTGAGTTACCCATGCACAGCTGCAGTCTTAGTAAATCCAGGTATGTCAACGAGCGGAGCCGCTAAAGTCTGAAAATCCCCGGGGAGCGGTAAGGCCTAAAAGGGAGCGTGCAATTTAACACTGCCCCTGAAGTGCCACAGAGCAGCAAGGTCTCCAAAGCCGGTATCACAATCTTAACATCTGTGAAGTCAAACATGACCTTTTGTGAGTCTGCTGAAAGCTCTCCTTAGAAACATGCAGGTTCATACAAGGGTGGACAAAAGTAGGTTTACAGTTGTGAATACACAAAAGTTTATTCCTGTATTATTATTTATTAATTATTGCATGACTTATTTGAGTGCAACTGTAAACCTATTTTTGCCCACCCCTGTAAGTACATACACACCAAGTTCTGTACTCCGTTTTAGAGGTCTGAAGCCAATTCAGAGAGCTGTTAATGGAAAAAAGCATTCAGCTGAAAATCTCAAGTCACCATTTAACTGTTCGCCCCAGCATCCTCTAATGCAGCGGTTCTCAACCTGTGGGTCGCGACCCCGTTGGGGGTCAGACGACCCTTTCACAGGGGTCGCCTCAGACCATCGGAAAACACATATATAATTACATATTGTTTTTGTGATTAATCACTATGCTTTAATTATGTTCAATTTGTAACAATGAAATTGGGTGTCACCACAACATGAAGAACTGTATTAAAGGGTCGCGGCATTAGGAAGGTTGAGAACCACTGCTGTAATGTTCATAAGCCTCAATTTCCTTCTCTGTCAGACGATGCCTTTCTCATAGGATTGATAACAAGGATCAAACAAGATTGTGTAGGTAAAAGCATTTTTGAAAAATGCATACAAATAAAAGGCATTAATACTTTCACTACGGCCGAAACCGGTTTGGCTCAGTGGATAGAGCGTCGGCCTGCGGACTGAAGGTTCCCGGGTTCTATTCCGGTCAAGGGCATGTGCCTGGGTTGCGGGCACATCCCCAGTGGGAGATGTGCAGGAGGCAGCTGGTCGATGTTTCTCTCTCATCGATGTTTCTGGCTCTCTGTCTCTCTCCCTTCCTCTCTGTAAAAAATCAGTAAAAATATATTTAAAAAAAAATACTTTCACTATGGCCATCTCAGAGTTATGACAGAGAATAAACTCACATTCTTGCAGATTTACAATATAATTGCAAGGCTACCTCAAGTGTATGCATTGTAAATTGAAAAAACATACCAGACTGAATTAAAATACTCAGGTATCTAAAGATTATGGCTATTTTTTAAAAACCACATACACATGTTTATATTAACTTCATTATCCTTGTCTAAGAAACCTAGTGCCTCAGGCTTTTCCCTATCTCTTAAATGAACAAAAGTTTGAGCTAATGAAGCTCTAAGGTTGCTCATGCTACCCAGTATTTGCTCCACATAGAGGCCCTTATTAGTAAGTCTTCACTTTGTAAAGGAATTTACAGTTTTAAAAAAGCTCTTTCATTTCTGTTCATTATTTGACCCTTAAAACTGGGTGACTAAATGCACATGAAGCAAGTTAAGACTCAGAGCAAAGTTGACTTGCCCAGTCACTATGTCCATTTAAAAAAATTCTAAACCATAACAAAAATAATTAAGTTATTAAGTACTTATAATGTGCCAGGCATACAACTGACAGTTCACCTAATCTCCCTAATGACCGTATGAGGTTGCATTATTGTTCTCGTTTAAGATAAGGAAACTGATGCTTGGAGAAGCCAAGCAAACTTCCCAAGGGTGGGCCTCTAGCAAGTGACAAGACCCAAACTTCAGCCCAAGGCTGCCTGGTTCCTTCTCCCAGCCTCCACGGGAAACATCGACTCTCTAAAATAAGGGGGAAGATGGATTCAGGACTTTGGTGAGACAGGATTAAACGGCTCAAGAGTGCGACATAGAGAAACGGAGCCACTTGACTTAGGACCAGCTCCTAGGTTTTAACGAACCTTTAGATATCCTTTGGGCCAACCAGCATGTATGCTGACAGATGATGAATATTAGGACCAAGAGGAGGAAATGATTGGTTCCAGGTCACATAGGCAGAAGGAAGACACACCAAGATTTACTAAGGGCATGCGAAGCAATTATCCAAATAACTTCAATCTAGCCTAGCAGCAACCTTATGGGCTAGGTACTATTATTGTTGTTGTTGTTGTTATTACTATTATAACCCCCATTTTCCAAATGAGGCGCTGAGGCTTAGTAGGTGAAGTCACTTGCCCTGGCTCATTCAGCAAGAACTTGGCAGAACCAGGAATTCAATCCAGGGCCTGCCTGAGCCCAGATGCCATACAGTCTCTCTGAACTCAGTGGGAGTCAGGGAATTTGAGGCATGTGTTTGAGGGTGAGGGGTGGAGCATGGAGAAGATGAACCCCTTGCCTTAAAATACATCAGATCACACAGCACCACAAACACCCCCGCCACCTGATCTCTCTCCTGCTGCTCTACGAGAAATAACTACATTTCTCAAAACGAACGTGGCTTGTTGGCCATCTCCCAGCCAGGACTCTGAACGCCGGCTCCCAACTCCGGGCCCAGGAGCCCCACCTCCGCCGCCACCTCCTCCTGTCCAGCCCCTCGGCAGCGGGGCTGAGCCAGCCCGCAGGCGGCTCCCCGCGGACCCCGGCGGCGGGACGGCGCGGGGGCGGCCGGGCAGAGAGTACCTGCAGGAGGAGACCCGAGGAGGCCAGCCGGGCCGCCTGGCCCAGCACCTCCTGGCTGCCCATAGCCCGGCGCCCGGCTGTCACCAGGAAACGCCGCCGCCAGCCGTGTCGTCGCGAGAAGATCGCGTCACTGGGCAGCTCGCCCGCTGATTGGTCGATTCGGAACGGAAGGCGGGGCGCGGGCAGTGCGGGGCCCTATGAGTGGGCGGGGTGGGGCGCGTCAGTGTTCTGCGCCCATCTCTTCTCCCCTTTGTGCTGGGCTAGGCGCTTTCTCCGCCTGCCCCTACCTGAACCAAATAAGCTAAGTCAGTGGTTCTCAACCTTCCTGATGCCGCGACCCTTTCATGCAGTTCCTCATGTTGTGGTGACCCCCAACCATAAAATTATTTTCATGGCTACTTCATCACTGTAATTTTTTTTTTTTAAATATATTTTATTGATTTTTTACAGAGAGGAAGGGAGAGAGATAGAGAGAGTTAGAAACATCGATGAGAGAGAAACATCGATCAGCTGCCTCCTGCACATCTCCTACTGGGGATGTGCCCGCAACCCAGGTACATGCCCTTGACCGGAATTGAACCTGGGACCTTTCAGTCCGCAGGCCGACGCTCTATCCACTGAGCCAAACCGGTTTCGGCTTCATCACTGTAATTTTGCTACTGTTATGAATCGTAATGTAAATATCTGATATACAGGATGTATTTTCATTGTTACAAATTAAACATAATTAAAGCATAGTGATTAATCACAAAAACAATATGTAATTATATATGTGTTTTCCGATGGTCTGAGGCGACCCCTGTGAAAGGGTCCTTCGACCCCCAAAGGGGTCGCGACCCACAGGTTGAGAACCGCTGAGCTAAGTAGTGGGTACGGAGGAGAAACGTGGTCTCTCTGAGCTCTCTGTTCACCATCCACAGAACACGGACTCCCCTAACTTCACTAACAAGATTCCGGCCTTTTGGCCTTTGCCTACAAAATCGCACCCCGAGTTAGGCAATTCCCTGGATGGGAATTGACCCAACTTCACAGAGAAAGAACTGAGGACCAGAAGTGACATACAGCGTTTTTGCAGGAGTGGTTCTGTGGAATCCTTCCTGAGTGCAAAGAAGGAGTCAAGTGAGACCCAGAGGTGTACAGTGACTTGTTCTGTCTACACGTCCTGCCCCTGCTGGCGCAGACCCCGGGCTCCGGGTCCTAAACTTGCCTCTCTTGCCCTCCTGCTACCAGAGCAGAAGGACGGACAGGGGTGCTTTCTAAAATGTAAAGCACCCAGCACACCATCAGCTGCTCTTCTGTTGGTTTATTTGCTATGCAGACTCTGGGAAACCCAGTCTTCTCCAGTATCTTTTAGGCCTCCTGTGATTTGACCCCAATGTTATGGACCAATGTTCACGAGAGTAAGACCACCAACTCCAATTAGGTCTTAAGCAGCAAGTGAGGATTTATTGAAAAGCTGGCCAGCGACTGCCATAGGCGTTCTCTCCTACCACAGCGCCGACCCTGGTTCTGGGCCAGCCTTTTATTCACAAAACGGTTGGCTAAACACACACAAAGTTACCTGGGACACATTAATCAACACTGCCCCGTTACCAAGGTATTATTAATCAACTTGCCCCGTTTCTCTAGCTACTAATATCAACTTGCCCCGTTGCCCTAGCTATAATAAACTTGCCCCGTTTCCCAGACTACCCTCGACCATAGTTGGTTCCATTTCCCCAGTAACTGCCAACATACCTGAGAGGGACATTCAGAGGTTAAGAGATTTTACAAGGGGGGCTTAACTGTAACACCCAACCTGCCTGCTTGACCACCTTCCATAATATAATCACTGCCCTTTCCCAACACACTGTAGGCTCTAGCCGTTAGGAACCCTTACTGTTTCTCAAACAGGCCCTGTCTTGTCGGTCTTTGCTCCTGCTTTCTTCTCTGCCCAGAGTGCCTTCCTTGATGGTGCCCCCCACTCAGGCCCCACGGCCACTGTCAGCTCCTGCTGTGGACTGAACGTGTGTGCTCCCCAAACTCATACATTGAAGCCCTAATTCCCAGTGTGATGGTTTTTGGAGGTGGGGCCTTTGGGAGGTAATTATGTCATGAGGGTGGAGTCCTCAATGAACGGGGTTAGTGCCCTTATAAGAAGAGACAAAAGAGAGATGAACTCTCTCTCCACCAGGAGAGGATGACAGCAAGAAGGCAGCCAGCTTCAAAACAGGAAGCGGGCTCTCACCAGAAATGTGAATTAGCCAGAACTTTATCTTGAACTTCCCAGCCTCCAGAACTGCAAGAAATAAGTTCCCGTTGCTTAAGCCACTCAGTCTATGGTCTTCTGTTGCAGGTGCCTGAGCAGACTAGGCCCGCACCTATACAGCACTTTGTAACCCTTTGTAGCTTTTAGCACTATCTGCTTTGCAATGAAGAGACTGGAATATGTTTCTCTGTCTAAACAAGAAAGCAAGAGTGAAGTCCACCTGGCTTTTCTCCCTGCAAGATAGCAGAGAAAGTTCCTAGGACCCCCATAAATATCTCCTGACTCTTACTGCTGCCGGGAACAGATAATGGAGCTCAAGCCTATGTACCCTTCTGTCCCCATCTTGCCAGATTAGCTCTACCTTATGGTGGAGGCACAGAATGTGAGCTTTTGACTGTCAGAAAGGCCCTGAATCCTCGTTCTGCTACTCACTAACTGGGTGACCTCAATGTGCTTAACTATTAACTAGGGGATATTCTCTGTCCTGTGAGGGTAATTATAAGAATCAAAGTAGACAAAAAGTCTGGCCCTTAAGGAGCTTAAATTGCAGTGGAAGGGAGACTGGGGCGGGGGGGGGGGGGGCGGGGGGGACCCTAACAACAAACAATAAAATTTCACATAATGGTAAGTGCTATGAAAGAATAAAACCACAGAAGGTAACAGAGTCTCTTGGAGGGTAGGAAGGGGCGATGTTCTGGATGACAGAGCAAACCTGGCACCCGCCGGGGAGAGGCGTGTACCTGGAAAGGACAGCAAAGTGTTGAAGGGTTGAGGTATTCAGCCTAAGGCCTTGACCTGGCAGCCTGCCCATCCCATGGACCTTGGACTGGCAGGTGAGGTAGGCTCTGGCTGCCTTTATCGCCAGCCAAGCAGCTGCCTCCTCATCCCTGGAACAGAACCAGCACGAGCTCTTCATGTCCACACGCTCCTAACCCTGGGCATCCAAGTGGGCTGGGCTGGGAGGGACAAGGGGATCGTTTCTTTGGGAACAAAGAAGTCAAAGGGAAATGCTCCAAGCTAAGTCTGAAGGGTAAAGCCGCCCACGAGTCCAGGGTACAGACCCCGAGGGGCTCCTGGGCAAGGAGTCGTGGATCTTTTTCTCTCGGCCGGAAAGTTAAGACTTAACACGGAGAGACTGGGCAGGAATTTGTGCCCAGAGCCATGGTGGATGCTGGGGTTGATGGGGGAGAAGGACTTGTGACTAGAGCCCATGAGCATTGACCACTGGCCCCACATCAGCACCTGTCTGAGCACTGGACTCCTCATTCTCTCAACAACCCATGAGGTAGATATTACAGATGAGGAAACTGAGGCACGGAGATGTTACGTTACTCCCCCAAAGCCGTTCAGGTCGGGAGTGGTCAAACTGGTATTTGCACCGAGGTGCTTTCTGACTCCAAATGCTAAGAGTGATGTTCCTGCCCTCAAAATGCTCCTGGTCCTGAAGGAGACTGGGCTAAGAATCTCCATATCTAAACCCCAGAGGACATGTGTGGCACCAAGGGGGTGGGCCCTGGGAGGCTGCCGTGGCTCAGCTGCATGGAGCCTCCCCAACGGCCTCGCCTCTGTTAACGGTATTGGCAGCAACGGGGCATGGCACATGCCATGGTCTTTGTGTGGAGGGCTAAGCTCAGGGCTGGTGAGCTATGGCCCACTAGCTGTGGCCTGCTTTGTATGACCTGTGCGCTAAGAATCGTTTTTACAGTTTTAAAGGGTTGGGAGAAAAATATCAAAAGAAGACTATTTCATGACGCATGAAAATCACATGAGATTTAAATTTCCGTGTCCACAAATAAAGTTTTATTACAACACGCCACATCCACCCATTTGTTTATATACTCGACCTGGCGGCCTGCCCATCCCAAACACTGTCTTGCTACAACAGCAGGTAGTTTGCTCCAAAACACTGAAAATGTTTACTATCTGGCCTTTTACAGAAAAAGTTTGCCAATCCTGGTGAGCCCCAGGGCCTGACACCCAGTAGACATTTCAATATTGAATGACTGGATGCACAGATAAAATAAATAATGAAGGACTAGGAAAGAAAGAAAGACAAATAAGAAGGTTCTTTGCCCCGGGGTCACTTGGTTTGGGGAGCAAGTGATCCTTGGAGAATGCCAGACCATAATTGGTGCTCACTGAAGGAGCCGTTTCCCCAGGCTCGCCCCTCCCTCCTGCCCTCTGTGCCAGGGGGCCTCCTTGCCAAGGAAAGCTGACCCGAGCTGGCTATTTTATTACCCAGCTGAAGGGAGTGCCAGGGCTGGCGCCAAGCCAGTTAGGCTCCCAGGGCAGTGGGGCAGGGAGGGAGGCTGCCAGCAGGCGAGGAGGCAGGGTCAAAGCGGTGCCTTAGACCTCATCTGGGTGGAGGCAGGAGAGCTGGGCGTTGTCACTGGGAGATGGGGAATTTGGGGTGAGGGTCCTGCCCCACCAAGGCTTTCTGCTGCCCAGGGTCCATTCCTGCAAGAGAACCTCAAGGCTCTGTCCCTCACTCAGAAGTCCCTGGGCATGAGAACACGGCTGCACTACTAGCAGCCTACATTTGTTGAGTGTGTACAGGTACTGTGCCGGGCACTTCACCTCCATGATCTCATTTTACTCTACGAGGAGGCCCATGAGCCCTGGCCAGGTGGCTCAGTTGGTTGGAGCATCGTCCCATACACCAAAAGGTTGTAGGTTCGATTCCCAATTCGGCAACTGATCAGTGTTTTCCTCTCATGTTAATGTCTCTCTCTCTCTCTCTCTCTCTCTCTCTCTCTCTCAAATCAATAAACATATCCTCGGGTAAGGGTTAAAAGGAAAAAGGAGCAGGCCCATGAGGCATAAGCCATTATTATCCCCATTTTAAAGACCAGGAAACTGAGGCTCAGTGAGGTTAAAGGACATGCCTAAGGGCTAGTAAATGGTGGTGCCAGCATTTGCACTGTGCGGCGTGGCTCTCAGACCCTTAACCAGGAATGAACCAGAGTGTTTATTGATAATCTGATTCTTTGGCTCTACCTCAGCAGCTCTGATTCAGGAAGGTTGGGTGGGCCTGGGAATATGCATTCACCCACACCCTGCGTGGTTCTGATACCGTGGACCAGACTGTGAGGAGCATTGCCTAAGGGCAGATCTTCAGGCGCCTCGGAAAAGCTGCCCCCTTCTCTGAGCTGGAAGAGTCTGTCTGCTTAAAGCAGGCGAAGCAAGTCCTGAGATCCGCCCCAGGCTTGTCCAGCTGCCAGGGTCTTGTTTTTAGGATTAGGCTGTGGGTCAGCGCTCAGGGCAGCCGGGGCTGGAGGCAGTGCCTGTGTGAAGGGCTTGGGGAAATTCGGTGCCAGGAAGAGTGTATCGTGTGGCCCCTGGGTCCCAGTGTCTGCCCATGGGTTGGGGGTGGGCAGCCACAGAGCCCTGGCTTTGCTGGCTCCTCTGCGTGTTGATTTGTGCCCCTCCAGAGCTGAGGGTCCCGCTCAGAGAGAACATGAGAGTGATATAGGCAGACTGAGGTGGGAAAATGGGCAAGGGGGGTTCAGGGGTGGGCATTAGGGAAGCTTTCATGCAGGGGCTCGTTCTGAAGGGCAGAGAGGGGTCAAACAGAGGGAACACAAAGGAGGGAACTTGCTGAGCCCGTGGGACACAGGGACTGGCTTTGACGGCCCCGGAATGAAGAAGTTCTTTCACCCACTGGTCTGTGGCCAGTGTCAGGCTGGTGGCCCCGAAGAGAACAAGTTCATGGATGTGAACATACATGTGAATGAATACAAGCTCAGAAACATGTGTTCACATGCATGTGGAAGTGAGTGTGCATTTGCATGTGTGTGCAGGCCTATTTGCCAGGGCCAGCCTTCAGATAAAGTCTGGGTGTCGGTGAATGGATACATGCTTGTGAGTTTCCATGTGAGTATGGATGGGAAAGTGTGAATGTCAGATCCCATGCAGTGCGTGCAGTGTGTGACTGTGTGGGGTATGAAGGTGTGTATGCACGTAAGTATACAGATATATGTGCTGCTCTGTACGTCAGCCTTCAGGCTTTCTGATTCTGGGTCCATGGTCTCCATAAGAGTAATAATGGTTTGTATTCTATCAGACCTCCACTGTCCATGCATCGCCGCAATTAATCCTCTCATCAACCTTACGAGGTGGCCTTCTGATAGTTATATAATAATCTTATGAGTTATTACCCCCATTTAACTGATGAAGAAACCCTCAGAAAAGTAAAGTGACCAGCTCAAGGTTACCCAGCCAGTAGGTAGCAGAGCTGGGATTGAGGCCCGGCTGTCAGATCTGAGAGCCCCCTTTACCATTTCCTATAAGCTGATTCAAACAGCTCCTGGCGAGGAAATGTTCCTGGCATACTCGCGGCTGGCTGGCCGGGACCTGGCACAGACACCCAGGGCTTCTTACATGCTAGGGCGTAAGGAACTGTCATCCCTGGGGCCTGGCTCTCAGGACCCCGGGCCACACCGGTAGAAAGGTCACACAGGTGAAATGGAGCAGCCCTCCTCTTTTATCCAAAATCCCGAAGAATTTGGGGCAGAGCTAGCAGAGGCCCTGAGTCTGAGCCCGTGCGATGCTTCCTGCCCTTTGGAACAGCAGTCCTGTGTGGAGAGTTGCTCCAAGCATGTCAAACTCGCAGCCCGCGGGCTGCATGCCTTGTTTATTTGGCCTGTGTTAGCCTTTGAGTTTGACATGCTTGCTCAAGACTCTCCTAGGCCAGTTTCTCGAAGGCTGCTCACCTGCCCTTGAAGATGGCCAGGATCCCAGCCTGGTGACCAGAGTGGAGCCAGGAACAGGGCAGGCCCTACCTGGGCCCTGACAGTCTTGCATTGTAGCACCACCAGCTTGCATTCTGTCTTCTTCTTGCATTGAGGGCCCAAGTGTCATGTAAAAAGTCAAAACAATAGCAACTGCAAAAATAAAACAAAAACAAAAACAGAAAACGTAGAATCGTTTCCCCCACCATTTGGAGATGAACTGATCTAAGTTCAAATGCCTTTTGGGCAAGTCATTTCATTTCTCTGAGCCTGTTTCCTCGTCTGTCAAACGTGGATAATGATACCTACCACGTGGGTTATGGTGAGAATTAAGCAGATCATGCCTTAGAGCAGTGATGGCGAACCTATGGTACCTCTGACACGCGAACTCATTTTTGCGGTTGATTTTTCTTTGTTAAATGGCATTTAAATATATAAAATAAATATCAAAAATATAAATCTTTGTTTTACTATGGTTGCAAATATCAAAAAATTTCTATATGTGACACGGCACCAGAGTTAAGTTAGGGTTTTTCAAAATGCTGACATGCCAAGCCAAAAGTTTCGCAATCACTGCCTTAGAGGCTTCCACGCTGCCAGGTACTTAGAATGAGTGTGCACAACAAATAGCTATTGGTGTCATTTTCATCAACAGGACTGATAGCATTTTCCCTGTGTCCTTGGAAAAGCGTTCCATATTTCCGGACCTTCATTCCCTACCCCACAGAGATCCTTCTGACTTTTTTTGTTAGGCTTATTTAAATATTTTTAATACTTATTTTTATAATTCAGTCCCATAAAATTCACCTGCTTTAAAGTGTACAACTTAGTGGCTGTTAGCATATTCATAGAGTTGTACAACCACCACCACTATTTAATTCCAGAGTATTTTCCTCAAAAGAAACCCCATATCCATTAGCAGGCACTGTCCTTTCTTCCATGTCCTCAGCTC
Organism: Myotis lucifugus; assembly: GCF_000147115.1. NCBI lineage: Eukaryota > Metazoa > Chordata > Mammalia > Chiroptera > Vespertilionidae > Myotis > Myotis lucifugus. The sequence continues at coordinate 721,219 of NW_005871131.1, forward strand.
CTGACAACCACTTACCTACTTTGTGTCTCTTTGGATTTGCCTGTTTTGGACATTTTATATAAATGGAATCATACAGAATGCAATCTTTTGCATCTGGATTCTTCCATTTAGAATAAAGTTTTTGAGCGTCATCCATGTTGTGGCATGTATCATGTGTTCCTTTTTATGGCTGAATAATGTTCCATTTTGTGGATATACCACATTTTGTTCATCATCTGATGTACATTTGGTTGTTTTCATTGTTTGGTTATTATGAACAATGCTATGATGAATATTTGTGTACAGGTTTTTGTGTGGACATGTTTTCCATTTTCTTGGGTATATACAGAGGAACAGGATTTCTGGGTCTTGTGGTAATTCCATGTTAAATTATTTGAGGAATTGCCAGCATGTTTTCCAGTCGCTGTGTCATTTTGTATTCCTACCAGCAGGGTATGAGGGTTCCAATTTCTCCACATCCTCACCAATACTTACCTTTGTTCATGTTTTTCATCATAGCCATCCTAGTGGTTATGAAGTGGTATCTCATTGTGGTTTTGATCTGCATTTCCCTAATGACTAATGATTGTGCTATTGTGTGCTTAATGATATGCTTTTCATGTGCTTATTGGCCATTTGTATATATTTTTTGTAGATGTGTCTATTCGAATCCTTTGCCCATTTTAAATTCTTTTTATTTTAGCCAACATTTACTGAGGAACTACTATGTGCTGACATACTGGGGGATGGGAAGGGACACCCAGAGTCTCTGCTGGAGGCATGAGGCTTGCCTTGCTCTGCCTCCCAGGCTGTCACACTAGAGCAGTGATGGCAAACCTATGACACGCGTGTCAGAGGTGACAGGCGAACTCATTTTTTTGGTTGATTTTTCTTTGTTAAATGACATTTAAATATATAAAATAAATATCAAAAATATAAATCTTTGTTTTACTATGGTTGCAAATATCAAAAAGTTTCTATATGTGACACGGCACCAGAGTTAAGTTAGGGTTTTTCAAAATGCTGACACGCCGAGCTCAAAAGGTTCGCCATCACTGCACTAGAGTATGTCTTACGCATATCCCTTGACCTCTCTAAACCTCAGTTCTCTTATCTGTAAAATGGGAGAATAATAGTACAATCTCTTAAGGTGATTATGAAGCTGAAATGGAATGACGCATGCAGAGGACTTTACACAGGTTGGGGGCAGAAGAAATGTTCACTAAATATAACACAGTATTTTATTTTATTTTATTTTATTTTATTTTATTTTATTTTATTTTATTTTATTTTGTTTTCATTGGAAAACTGAGAAGGACAAGATGATCTATAAAGGCCCAACTCCCTTATAGGAAAGAGATTATAGAAGCCAGGGGCAGATGGAAAGAGCAAAGAGGGATAGCAGACTCTTTGAGCTACAGCTGCCTTTATGGGGAGCAGTCACCCTGAGTTCAGGGTTACCCAAAAAGGGTTTCAGAGGCAGCAGCAGACCACTTCAGGAAGCCCTCTGGCCTTGTGGCTCTCTGGTCTCCATCCTGGCTTTGTCTCGGCCCTCCCAGCCCATGCGACAGTGGCCAGGAGCCTCCTCACTGATCTGCCGAGCTCATGGCTGAGGGGAAATGTGTTTCCAGATAGGGTGAAAATAGATCCTTCTCCAAATATGCTCATCGTGGCTAAGAAAAATAAATAGAACCAAGAGGGAAAACAGAGCAGGGAACAGACATCAGATGAGGCCAGGCCTGGGCCGTTCTGGAGGCATAAGCTGCCAGACGGGTGGGGGATGGGCTTGTGCAACAGAAGGATGTATGTGAATGTGTGTGTGAATGTTAGTGTGTGCGACTGAATGAGTTTGTGCATGACTGCATGAGTGAGCATGTGTGACAGTAAGTGTATGTGCATGAGTATGCAGGTGTGAGTGTGTATGTGTGAATGTGTGCTAGTACACCTGTATGTGTGTATGTAGGTTGAGTGTGTGAGCATGTGTGTTAGAGACTGTGTAGTGTATCTGTGTATCAGTGAAAGTATGTGAACATGTGTGAGTGTGAGTGTGTGTGTTAGCATTGTGTGAGTTTATGTGTGAAGTGTGAGTGGTGCAAGTAAGTGCCTGTATGACAGTGTGCAAATGAGTGTGTAAGCATGTATGAATGCAACCATATGTGACTGTGTTCATTCTAGTGTGGATGTGTGAATGTGTACGCATCTGTGTGTGTGAGGGTGTCTGAGTGAGAATGTATGAGTATATGTATGCAAGTGTTCACCTATGTTGTGTGGTGTATGCGTGTGAGCAAGTGTTCATGAGGGTGTACATGAAGGTGTAATAGTGTGTGAGTGCACATATGAGTGCATGTGAGCTTGTGTGTGTGAATGTGTGTATGCAGGCACTTCAGCTGTATGTTTTCATTTAACCTCTTCAACATACCTTAGGAAATGGGTATGATGTCACCCCCAGTTTATAGGTGAGGAAAGGGAGGCCCTATTGAAGTAACTTGCACAAGGTCACACTACCAGGAAGGGGCAGAGCTGCCATTTACACCCAAGTCTTTGTGACTCCAAAGGCCACAGCCCCTGAGCACACACCCCAGCTCTCCTGCCAGCCTGACCTTCACATCTCCCTGGTGAGGATCCTCCTTGCTGCCCTGGTCCCCTGGGATCACCCAGCCTGTTCTTGGAGCTCCTTGGACTCAGGCCTTGTGATCTGCCATGCAGCCCTGAACTATGCCATCTGCAAGGCCACAATCAGCATCATTCTTCTAGCAGCCCCTACTGTGTGCCAGGAACATTGGACTTTACATGTGTGATCGCAGACTTCAAAAGAACCCTTCAAGGTCATCTTACAGCTGAGGACTGGCTCAAGGTCAGGCAGCTGTAGGAGGGGAGAGGGTAACCCGATCCTAGAGCCTGATAGCCCCCAGGCCTTCCCACAGGGTGCTGGCGAAGAGCTCAGCCTGCTTCACTCCGCTTCACTTCTTTTAAGCAGCAAGATCAATGACTCCCTCTCACCATCATCCTTGACCTATGAAGGGTTCAAATTCATGCTTCAGTGATGTTGCAAATGACAGAAAATCCCTAATCTTTGTGGTCACTCTCAAATACTTGAAACTCCTAATGTTGAAATGGTGAATGTCAAGGGTTCTCCACGTCTATACTTCAGAGCTGTGAGGGAATAAATGTAAAATAATGTAGCCCCATTTTAGTGTAGGGACCCTGGGCAAGTGACTTAACCCTTCAGAGCCTCAATTTCCCCATCTGTAAAATGGGGTTTTATAATAATACCTCACAGGTTTGGAGTCGGGTAAAACCAAGTTGACTTAATGATGCCTTAGTGAAGATTTGTGGGTCCATTGGTTGGTTGAATGTTGGCCTCTGACTGACAGGCTATGTGGGGCTTCGATGGTAGGGTGGAGATTTCAACTTCCCAGGTCTCCAAGGACTTGCTCAGAGGGTCTCAGATCTTAGCTCTCTTCCCAAGTCCCTGGTGTTTGGGCCCAGCAGGCCTGGCTCTCCCTCTGAGGGCTCGAGGGGCCGCGTGCAGGCCTCAGCCTCTCCAGTTCACAAACAAGCCCAGGAAACAAGAGGAAACAGTAGGTTTTCCAGACAGCTGTGCGCCCCAGAGCTGCAGCCCCGGAAGGGAAGTGTGTGCTCAATGGGGAAGTTGCTGCCACAAACACCCGGTTGAGAAACATGGTGGGGAAAATCCACCAGGCTGCTGGGCTCTTGGAAGGGGATCTCCAGGGGTGGCACACAAACATCACTCTCTCCTCCTTTGTTCCTTTAGCCTGGGGAGGGGGGTGGCTTCCTGCTGGTGTTGCTCTAGGCCCATGGTTGGCAAACCGCTGCTCGCAAGCCACATGCGGCTCTTTGGCCCCTTAAGTGTGGCTCTTCCACAAAATACCACGTGCGGGTGCGAACGTACAGTGCGATTGAAACTTCATGGCCCATGCGCAGAAGTCGGTATTTTGTGGAAGAGCTGGTATTTTGTGGAAGAGCCACACTCAAGGGGCCAAAGAGCCACATGTGGCTCGCAAGCCGCAGTTTGCTGAGCCGCAGTTTGCCGACCACTGCTCTAGGCTGCTTTTCTGTACAGCTTCTCCACTATTTTTTTTTTATCACCTGTGTCATGGATCCCCTTGATTCAATTCACTCTGTTTGAAATACCTTGAGTGGCTCCTCTTTTCCTGTTGAACTAAGTCCAGAGAGGTGAGGCCACTTGGGCTTACCTGTGACATCCATCCTCTGCCCCCTCAGCCCCTCTCCCTTTGGAGATCTGCCTTTCTCGCCCTAGCTCTGTGCAGGCTTCCCTCTGCTCTGTGGAGGGCTGTCTGGAAATCTAGTACTTAAGGAAACTTATCAGTTGATTTTCACTAAAATATAACTGATGGATACTTGGGCCATCTAGAAGAAGCTAGAACCTCATTGGAGATTTGAGGCCACAGAGGAGGTGCAACCACGGCTGGAAATATCACCTAAGGCAGTGGTTCTCAACCTTCCTAATGCCGAGACCCTTTAATACAGTTCCTCACGTTGTGGTGACCCCCAATTTCATTGTTACAAATTGAACATAATTAAAGCATAGTGATTAATCACAAAAACAATATGTAATTATATATGTGTTTTCCGATGGTCTTAGGCGACCCCTGTGAAAGGGTCGTTCGACCCCCAAAGGGGTCGCGACCCACAGGTTGAGAACCACTGATGGTCCTAAGGTATCTTTGTTCTTTTCTCCCTCCACCTTTCCCCCAGGGCCCCCAGTTCTGATCTTGTGTGGCCTTCTGATCCCTCCTCCCTCTGGCTTTAGTGTGGCCATTTGCTCAATGGAGAGGTTGGTCAGGCTGGTCCAGAGGCCTCAGAAGAAAACCCTGGGTGTGGGGGCTGGTCTCTCCCCCAAATAAGCCACAATTCTGCAGAAGCTCTTCTCGGGAATCTGCTGACCTCACTGTCCCTGCCCATCAGATGTCTTTCCAGCCTGCTGTCCCAGGCTGCACGGACCCAGTCCTGTGTCCTCTTTTCCATGTAGCCTAATCTTCAAGCGCCCGAGAGTCCATCAGTCATGGGCCCAGACTTCCCACTCCATGGGGCGAGGAGTGATTCCAGCCGTTGAGGGCTCCTGGCTGAGGAGGCACCACCTGGCCTGGTGGAGGTCCACTGGAACCCCCTACTCTATTCTCTCCCTTTGCTCAAGGCTATTCTTTCTTCCTTTCCAGAAACAAACAGGAAACTGGGCCAGCTTCTGGAAAGATTACAAGAAAGATTTCTAGAAAGACTCCAAGAGAGGTGTTGAGCAGAGGAGAGAACTGGTCTCCTTCCCATGGAGGCTGAGGTCAGGCCCTTCTAAGGTTTCTGCAGGCTCTTGGCTCTCAACCCAAGCAGGTTTCATCCACTTCCCACATAGGCCACTTTTTAAAAAACAGTATAAGAGTTGAGATGTGCTACATTGACAGGCTGTCCTAATATTATATTTTGCAGACATTTAATGAAACATGTAGGAGTTTCAAGCCCACTATCACTGAGCTCCTTTCAATCTACTCCTCAAAACACTGTACTACGGCTAATCCCATTTTACAGGGGAGAGAACAGGATGAGAGAGGTTCCGCACCTTGTCTAAGACCGCACAGCTAGCGAGCACGGGGCCACTGTCTGGGTCTGCCTTTCCCCACAGCCTGGGCCTCTCTCACCCTGGATTCCTGGCTCTGCCCTAGGGACTCTGGGGTGGGGCCTTCAGGCCATGGGGCTCATGCCTCATTAGAAGAGCCCAGAGCTGCCAAAGGGCCTGGCCTGCTGGACCAAGCCCTCCTCCTGGCTCAGGCGTCAGTGCCCTGGGACTCCTCCCAGGGGTGAGCTGCAGGGCACATGGTTTACCTGCCAGGAGCCCGGAGATAGGAAAGCAAACACCATAAATCATCAGGAAGCCCAGGTAAATATTTTATAGCTGTGTCAGTAAATAATGCAGCTCCCTGGACAGACCCAATCCAGTTCACCTGTCCCACATCCAGCATCTAGGCCAGTCTGTCTGGGCCCCTCTCCTGCCTTGGACTTTTTATTTTTATTTATTTTTATTTATTTTTTTTTTAAAATATATTTTATTGACTTTTTACAGAGAGGAAGGGAGAGAGATAGAGAGTTAGAAACATCGATGAGAGAGAAACATCGATCAGCTGCCTCCTGCACATCTCCTACTGGGGATGTGCCCGCAACCCAGGTACATCCCTGGACAGACCCAATCCAGTTCACCTGTCCCACATCCAGCATCTAGGCCAGTCTGTCTGGGCCCCTCTCCTGCCTTGGACTTTTTAAACCAATGCTGAGGCCCAGTGCTGGGCATTTTCAGAGGCACCATCTGTGAGCTGCCTAGCCTTTGCTCAGGCTGCTTCCACTGCCTGAAACACCTTTCCCCACTGTCTGGGTCTGCCTCTTTTTTCCAAGCCTGGCTAAATCACCCTCCTTAGGAGTCACTTCCTCCAAGAAGCCTTCTTTGATTTTCTGGATGGGATCAGAGTCTGGCTCTCACATTGCCTGAGCTTCCCCCATCTGGGCTCTGCTCACTCTATGTAGCCATTTCCTGGTGACCTGACTGCTCTCCCTCTGACTGTCAGCTCCTAGAGAGCAATCATATCCCTGGAGCTGAGTGCAGAGCTTAGCATATAGTAGGTGTTCAACAAATAATGTTGAAGGATGGGATAAATTCTCTTGTTTAATCCTTTAAGAAGTCTGTGAGGCAGGCGTTCTTGTGTTATTACTATTATCCTTATTTTACACACAAGAAGCTGAGGCCCAATGGCAGGGCTGGGATTGACCTTCTGGCTGTCTGATCCTGAGTCTAATGCTTTCTCAATAACCCATCTGAGAACGTGCCTCTTCCCCCTGCTCAAGCTCCTTGAATCAGGGACCCTCTCTTTCTGCTCAGGGAGGACCTTGATCCCTGCCACAAGCTCCAGCTCCCAGCGAGTGCTAATCTGTGTGTTTGAATGACTGCGAGAGGCAAGGCAGCGGTCAGGACTTTGTCCTTGACCTAGAAAGGTATGCACAGTGAGCTCATTTCAATGGGAGCAGGAGGTGGGGTGAGGGGACCTGTGCTCCCCAGCGCCAGGGTAGCTCTGAGAAGACATGGGTCTTGGGAGGGTCTCAGGTCCCAGGTGGAGGCAGCTGTGGAAGGTGCTTGAATACAGCAGCCCAGATGCCTTCCGTCCAAAGGTCCTCTGCCACTTTGGGGCCAAGTCCCTAACCAGGCCATCGCAGCCTCACAGGAATCCGAGACACCAAGACAGACGATCCCGGCTGCCTTCTCCCCATCCTGTGCCAGGCGCTGAGAACAAGGACAAAGAAATCAGGACACAGGCAGTGTGAGGTGAGACAGGACGAGGACAGCTTTGCGCAAGAAGGCCTGGCCCGACCCTGGCCTCAATTCTCTGCAGACGGGCTGCAGAAGGGAGGTGAAAGGGGTTCCGGCTGATGTACCAGTTCCAGCTGGTTGCCAAGGCTCCCTGGGGCTTTGTTGAGAAGGTTTCTGAGCTGGATCCCTCCGGGCTCCACAGAAAGTGCTGGGATCAGTTAGCAACACCTGCCTCAAGCACGGAGGTGGGCAAAGTAACTCATCTCCAAATTTGCCACCCTCTCATCTCTCCCCAGCGCTCAGCACAGAGCAGAGATTAAATAAAGGTTTGTGGGTTCTTTGTTGATTGCTAACAAGGTCAGTGCAGAAGTCGTTTGGAGTTTCTATTTGTGGAGATGAGAAACATGAACACACGGCCCCATTACTAGGCAATCTGCAAACGCCAGAAAGGGAATGGGGAGAAGAGAATGGGAGAGAATGACAGACAGCAGGTGAGAAGTGAGATGCCCATAAGAACCTCCTGGCAGTGTGGACTGAGCCCCAAGCCCTGAAACAAAGGCAGCCACAGCCCTGCCCTCATCAGTCAGCAGGAAGCAGGAGTTTTCCAAGGCAAATTCCACAGATAAGGGTTGACAAGGGCCCAGGCGGTGGCGCCTTGTGCTGGAGGAGGCTGGGCTCAAGCCTTCCATGCCCAGCGACTCAGACATCCCCAGGGCCCGGGCGGTCCCGGGTGGAGCTCCTGCATGAGACCCCAGAGAAGCTGGTGGGGACCAGAGTGGGCAGGGACAGGCAGGATGCTCCCTCTGGGCTGAAGAAATCTGGGAAGGCCATGGGGAGGTGGCAGGGCTGAGAGGGCTGGGAGGCAGCCAGAAGTCATGTCTCTCCCAGCCTCTCACTGCCCCTTGGACAACCAACTGGTAAGTCCATGCAGGCAGGGTCTGCACAAGCTCTCACAGTTAGGAACGAGCCTCCGGAAGGGGAAGTCTGTCCTCCCCCTGCCAGGAGCCGCAGCCTCATTCCCATTACTTGTCTGACTCCACCCAGGCCTGTTACCAGCTGCCCCACCCCTGCTCCTGTGGCTTTAGGGGCAGCTTGACCTAGTGACAGTGAACTCTGGCCAGGAATTCATAGCTCTCTGAGGTGTGAGGCTCGGTTTGGCCACTGTCCTGCTATGTGACAACGGGCGTCATGTTAGCTCAGGGCCTGCTAGGCACTGAGTGCTTGATATGTAGGGGCTGGAATTACTGTGCTTATTATGATTCCGAGACTAAGTTCATGCATTCTACTTCCTCTGCAGAGTCCAGATTTCACCCAGACTCCCAGGGGCCCCCTTCCAAGATGGGTAGGCATGTGGGCTGGTGGAGGAGCCTGGAGCTGGGGACGAGATGCTCTGAACCTGGGGCAGAGCAAGATCAGGAGGATGGGGGCTCCCTGCAGCCCAGCGGATCCTGGGCCTGCCGAGCTCTGGGCTGCGGGCAGAGTCGGCCACCCCAGGCCGCCTATAATTACCTTCCAGCAGAGCTCTGTGGCACTGGGTGGAGGCAGCAATTGTCAGGTTTTATTTTGATACCCAGACAGTGCCCTTGGGCAGCCCCACACCGGCTGACCGCTGCCAGACATGGATGAAGGTCGAGTTTTTTGGGGAGGAGGCCCTGCCCTGGAGGTTGACCTCTGAGTACAAGGTCCAAGGGTTCAGGATCCCTCGGTCTCCACGGACCCTCCTGTGCCAGGCACTGAGGGCAGAGGCTGCTCTCAGGAGCCTGGGGCAGCTGGGGAAGCTGATGGGAGCGCTCCGGAGCTTCTTGGACACAGTGTGGAGCTGGGATGGGAAGCAGGCAGGAGGCTCAGAGTGGGCTCTCCATCCTTGACTTCCTCCCCTCTGCCCGCTTCCCTTTTCCCGTCAGCCACCCAGGCCTTGGTCTTATGTGAGAGGAAGCTGGCAGGACTTCCACTGGTCTGGCTTAGAGCAAGGGTGCCTCAAGGGCAGACCCTGAGCCTGAGCCATCTCCGGAGGCCATGCACCCTTGTTTGCTTGAACCTGGCCCTCCTCTCGCCCTCCCAGTGACCTTGCACACTCATGCTCTCCCACCTGCTGCCCCCACTCCAGGCCTCTCACACAAAGGAATGCATGTACATACACATTCTTGCATCCTCATTCATGTCCGGGACTACCAGGGTGATGATGAAGGAAGTGATGATGACTTTCTACCCAAACTCCCCCATCCTGAAGCAAGGAGAAGGGGGGACTTGAGAGTCAGCCTCCAGGTGGGGAGAGAATCCGGAATGCATCTGTGCGCTTATGGACTCTCTCTGGCATTACCACAGGTGGGTCTGCCCCCAGGCTACTTAACCATGTGCTGCTGCTCCCCCTGATTTTTTGGGCACATCCCCACCCACTGCATCTGACTCCCCAGGGCAGGGCTAGGTGCCTCTGCAGCCCCAGAGGGGCTTGCAGAGCAGGGCCTGCCAGGTCCACGGTGCAGCGCAGCACAGAGAGCCCAGAGGCTCAGGCCAACCCCAGCCCGCTTGAGCTTGAGCTTGATGGAGCTGGTGTTTCTCCACCTTTGCCACGTGAAGGCCCAGGGCGCTGGGGAAGCCAATACACGTGCAGTGGGCACAGGGGTGCCACCGTGGGAAAGCCAGTCATTACTAAATGCCTACGGTGTAACTGGCCATCACAGGGTGGGGGCCATATGTGCGGTGGCACAAAGAGTGATCAGAAAGAGAGAATATGGCCCTTAAGGGAGTGACCCTACAACTAGGAAAGGAACAAAGACATACAGGGTCTAAGGCTCAACCCTACGGGCCCCAAGGAGGACACGTGCCAGAGCAAGGGCACCAGGGAGCCCAGAGACCCACAGGCAAAAGTTCCAGAATCTACAGTGAGGGCAAGGAAGGGTCTTTGAGGTGGTCCAGGAGCGCCCTACACACACTCACACTCTCACCCAGGAGTCTGCCGGTCAGAGTCCCTGCGCCCATCATTAAAGGCTGAGGCGCCAGGCTCACAGAGGGCAAAGATTGAAGTTGCCCTGGACTCACACCCATGTGTACCCTCTCACGCAGGCAAACCTTGTGCTCAGGGAGCAGGCTGTAATCAGCCCCGGGCACTGCTCGGGGGAGGAAGCTGGGTATGTGGGCAGGTGAAGATCTCTGCTCTGCGTCTCCACCCCTGCACTGCCGGTCCTATTGGCCCTAGGAAACCCAGGCAGCATGAATATGAACAATAAAGGTCAGGCCGTCATTTATCCATTCTTTTAAGCTGCTTGCTGTAGTTATTCCTGCCTCAGGCCTTTGCTCTTGCTGTTCCCTCTGCCTAGAAGGCCTGTTCTCTTGATCTTTCCCCTCCAGTTTCTGCCTGGAAAACCCTCTTTTCAAGGCTTCATTTCCTTCCTTCACCACAGGCCCAAATGCAGCCCAGGTCTTTGCAGGACATCCTTGTCCACTGAGAATGTGAATCCCACTGGTCCCTGGGGTCCCCTGTGCACCCCATGTTCTAGCCTCACAGGTTTACCTCGCTGTTCCTTAGAACTGGCCTTGGACGTAGTGGGTTCATTAGCTCCAAGTCTTTGCTCTGGCTGTTCCTTCTGCCTGGAGTACCTTCCCACCACTGCCCAAGGAGGAATTCCCTGTCCTGGCGCAGGCCAGTGTCACCTTTGCAGTGGAGGCTTCCCTGGCTCCTCAGCTCTAGTACAGAGCCTAGCACACAGTTGGTGCTGGTTGAGTGCTTGCAGGAGGGAAAGAACAATGAATTCCTACTCCTGGCTCTGTTGGAGTCTATTGCTGCTAACCTGGGCAAGTCACTCTGCCTCTTGGGACCTTAGTCTGTTACCTCTACCATGGTGAGTTAGGTGAGATGGTTTGAGCCTTCAATTTTGCAGAGGGCTTCAGGCCATGTCAGCTTCCATGTTCCATCCCCAAACACACCCTGGTAATAACAAAGTTAACTCCTATAACAAATAGCAGTAATCAATGGAGAGCTCACTCTGATCCAGGCACTGCACTAGACCTTCCTCTTGTCTACATTCCCTGAGCCTCTGACAGGCTATAAATAGTCCCATTTATAGACAAGGAAGTTGAAGCCAGAGATGGAAAGTGACTTGCCCAAGGTCACATTGAGTAGCTGAGCTCCCTGCAAGAAGGCCAGCCCCCAGTGGTCCCAGGGGACTCCTCACCTCTGGACAGAGCCTCCCGAGATGGCCACTGCCCTCCAACACAACCTATAGGAACAGGCCCTTTTGCTAGTGCTTGCTCCTGACTCTCAGGAGACTTAGGCTTAGAGGGCTGGGCAGCCCTGTGGGCTGGGAACCCCACAGCCATATGGAGAGGGAGAGGGGGCCCCAGAGGGAAGGCTCCCAGGCATGTAGCTGTGGGGAAGCTACAACCCAGCATCCCTGCCAAGCCAGGGAAACAGGTGCCTGGCCTCCCAAATCATGCTGGACTCCATCCCCTCCTCTGGTAGGAACATGAGCCAAAGTCCAGGCTGCCATCTGGGCCTGGCCCAAGCAAGGTTGACAAAACATCTGTTTCATTTTTTGGAGTTGTCCTGATCATGCCCCTGTCAGAAGTGACTGGCAGGCAGCCAAGCTGACCCTCATCACAGCATCCATCCTCTGTCTAGGGAATAGTCCAGGACCCTCTGCAGGACATGTGAACAAGCCAGGCTCTGGGCTCTGGCCTCAGTCTCCTCCAACAACCCATGTGGCCTCAGGGATTCCCCTGAGCCTGTTTCCTGGTCGGTGGGATGAGATCAGAATACCTGCTCTACCTGGGTATAGGCAATTAGGCAGCAATTAAGGGACTCTCCATGGTGCCTGGGGAAGCTATTGGCCAAGAGGTAAAGAAAGGAATGTGTCTGGGTATCAATGCAGGACCTGGCTCCTGCACCCCTCAGAGCAGCCCCCTCCTGTCCATGCTCCCACCAGATCCCCACGTATACCTGGGAAGGAGGAAGAGATGGGATAGGAAGGTAGCAATCCTCCTCCTTACCCTTACTCAGTCAGTTAATCCTTGTGACCAGGAGAGCTGAGTCTCTGATGCCTTCCATTGGGTCTCAGAGAAGCTGAGCTACCTGTATAAGGTCACACAGCGAGTGAGACTGAGCTGGGAGGGGAACCCTGCAGTCTGGGGCCCAGGCTTAGTCGTTAGGTGCCCTACCTCTGAAGCCACCAGGTCTTTTTCCTAAAAACCGGGAAGCTGAGGCCTCACACAGACCTGGGGGCCTGGCTCTGCCACCTGACCCGCCGAGTGGCCTTGGGCAGTGGCCTGTCCTCTCTGACCCTCAGTTTCCTCATTTATAAATTAAGGCTGCCTTTACTTTGCAGGTTGCCCCCAGCATTAATGAGAGGCTCAGCCTGTCCCTAGCAGGAGCCAGTAACACCACCCTAGTGATAACTTAATATGTACCATCCTGTCCCTCCCTTGTGTAGCTGGAGCTGTCGAAGCCTGGAGGGGCAGGGACCAGCAGCAAGTCAGAGGCATGGCAGGGTGAAACTCCAGCCTCGTGGCGCCCCCCCACCCCCACCCCAAGGCATCTTCTCCGGCATATCCACTGGGGACCCGTGTAAGCCTCCACTCTGCCACAGCCCCACCCCTGACATAAACTCACTTGTGTGCACTCAGGCCCCACCCAGCCCAGTGGTTACCTCATGCCTACCTCCCATCAGACAAGACCCAGAAGGCTAGGCCTACCCTAGTTACTAGGGTTCCCTCCAAGCTGGGGCTCAACTAGGGGACCTGGATCAGTGGGGGAAGTGTGAGTGGGTTTGCTCCTGACTCTCCGGAGGCTCAGGCTTAGGAGCCTGGGCTGCCTTGCAGGCTGGGAACCCCACAGCTATGGTGGGGGTCAGCTTGGCTGCCTGCCAGTCACTTCTGACAAGGGCATGGTCAAGACAACTTCTCCAAAAAATGAACAGCGTGGGAGATGGGAGGTGGGTTGGCAGGGGTGCCCTGAGGGTCCAGGAACCTAAGCCCTGTAAACCCCGGGGGAGGCAGACGTAAGGGACAGTTGGTGGTGCAGCTCCCAGGTGAGGCCTCATATCTTCCTGATCGCCCTGTTCTCTCTTCCTCAGAGACCTGAGGTGGGGCATTGTGCTGGGGCTTGGCAGCTGGACAGGGATGGGTGAGGGGCAGCCCTGGGCCTGGGGGTGTTGTTCCCCAGGACAGAGGGCCCACTCTGCCCTGAGGTCTACCTAACCCCGTACAGGGGTGAGGGAAGGCTTCCTAGAGGCGGTGGTAACTAAGTGAGGGGCTCCCTGGAGACTGAGGCGTTAGCCAGGCATGATGTCCCAAGCAAAGGGAACAGCATGGGCAAAGGCCCAGAGGCGAGAAATTGCAGGATATGGTCTGGTAGGAACTGAAAAAAGTTCTTCTCCCTGGAGCTGGGGGACTGGTCAGGGCAGGGGCTGAGCCACACTGGGCCTGACTCTATCCTTTATCCTGAGAGACCGATGGTCAGCTTCGGGGCTGCGAGTGACCAGACCTTGGCTACGAGTGACCAGTCCTTGACACTTTAAAAGGATTGTGTCGCTGCTGTGAAGAGAAAGAATTATTAGGGGTGAAGTGTGGGGTCCTGAGCAGAGGTGACTGCAGATGGCCAGACAAGAGACACCAGTGGCCCAGACCAGGGTGGGGACAAAGGAATGGGGAAGTCCGAGTGGGGCAACTGAGGCACTCAGGGGACAAAAGACCTGTACAAGCTTCCACAGTGACCTGGGCCTGAGTGGGGGGTGGGAAGTTGAACATGGGGACAGGGCAGAAGGCAGGTCTGCTTGGACCAGCCCAGGGACTGGGGATCCTGCCCCTACCCTCGGGGCATAGCTTCTGCCCGAGGGAAGAAAGTTCCTTTTTCTTCCTTTGTACCATAACTGTGCCCCCACTGCACCCCCACAGTGGCTGTGGTCCGGCCGCCACCTGCCTTCTTGAAAGCCTGGGGCGGGGGAGGGTAGTGGAAGCTTCCTTGGAGCCTTGTCCTCTAGATTCCAGTGGCTTCATGTGGGTGGTGCAGAAGGAAGGGCTTGAGGAACAGTAGGGAAGACTGGGCATTTCTGCCACCCTCTTCCTTCCCACCACTCACCCCCGACACACACCCACACACACATGCATATACAGCAGCTGGCACCTGGGTGCACACATGAGAATCCAAAGTCAGATTCCACAGAAAGCTCCCACTACAGCCGACTCACACTTCCCCCAACTTCCCTCGTCAACCTTCCAGCTTTCCCTCCAGAGAGATGCCCTCGGGGCTAGGAGTGGCCCCCCACACAGGAGCTACCCTCCATGGTTGCGCTGCAACATGAAGGAACTAGAGCAGACATCACATGAACATCCCAGGCTCCAGGTTGTGAAATCCGAGGCCCGGTTGAAAGTCTAGTTCGTCTTCTGTGCAAGGCCCCAAGCACAGTCCCATATTGTCCCCACACCTGACAGCGCCTGTGATCCTGGGCACAGTACCTAAAGCCAAGGCCTCGGTTCCACGCTGGGGAAGCCTGTGCAGCTGGATTCAGCTGGCCTGAGTCCTAACCCCGCCCCCCCTGCCCTCCCCACCCCCGGACCTAGAGTGGGGATGCAAAGGGTTCCACAGGGGGCCCACGGAGGGCTTAGATTCTGTGCCTCAGTCCTTAAGCCAAATGCTATCCAGAAATTCCAGGAATCCCAGCCTTCTTCCTCCCCTCCCTCTGCTGCCCTGGGATGACTGCCCCATGCCCAAGGGCCCTGAGGGGCTGGCCTGGGAACTGGCTGTGTTTCTGGCCCCAAGGGCTCACCATTCCTGCTCCCCTGACCTGCCCAGCAGCCTGGCCGCCTGCCTAGCTACTGTGGCCATCTTGGCCACAGACTTGGACCGCAGAAGCCTGTGGGCAGAGGCAGGGCCCAGGCGTGTGAAGGTGGTGGGGTGGGCAGTAGCCTGAGGGTGAGACTCAGCTCCCTGGGGAGGCTCCTCCTCTACCAACCTCTGCCTCTGCCCACCACAGGCTGCTGGGCATTGGGGAGGAGGCATGTCTCTGCCAAGGGAGCTCACTGGGGGAGATGAACGTGAACAGCCCAGCTGCCTGTTTCTACTGCTGAGCACAGGGCTGGGCGCACTGCGCTCAACATTTCAGTCCATCTGCAGAGCAGCCCCAAGGGATGGGGGTTTTACAGATAAGGAAACGGGCTCAGAGAGGGCTGGTACTTGCTCAAGGTCACACAGCCAGTTAGTGTGGAGGTTCTTCCCACTCTGGAGCTTCTATACCAGGGGTCCTCAAACTTTTTAAACAGGGGGCCAGTTCACTGTCCCTCAGACTGTTGGAGGGCCGGACTATAGTTTAAAAAAAACTATGAACAAATTCCTATGCACACTGCACATATCTTATTTTCAAGTAAAAAAACAAAACGGGAACAAATACAATATTTGTATTTGCATGTGGCCCGCAGGCCATAGTTTGAGGACCCCTATTCTATACCAAGTGGTCGGTTTCTCAGCAGAAGCCCTGGACAGTGTGAGTGGGGATGGGGTTAAATTGAGGAGAGGGGCTCATAGGAAGCGAAGGGCTCCCTTGGTTAGGGGCAGGCATTTGGAAAGCGACCGGGAAGAGGGGCCTTGTTAGATGGCTAAGAGCTTGATGGAAAGGCATTCTCAGCCTGAGTAGAAGCAGGGACCTGGATGAGTGCCCCAGGGCCTCTCATAACCCCGGAGGACCTGGGACAGAGGGTGCTGGCTATGTGGGCACCTTGCTCAGGCTCTGCTGGTCCAACTGGCCCAACCACTTCTCTCCAGGCACTGGGTCACAGCCCCTGCTCACAGCCCTGCCAAGAGCTGTTGACAAACCCTGGGTGAAGTCTTGGTCAGGAACCAAGACAATCCCCCTCATTCTGGTCCCAGGGCAAGATGATTAAGGGGTCTTGAGCCCCAGACTGCTCTGCCACCTCCTTCAGGAAGCCTGCCTTGATTGTGCCCTCCAACACAACATCGACAGTGTGGAGGGGAGGTCTGTCTGGGGAGATGAAATTATCTGTGCAATTATGGGAGATTTTTACTTTCCTCTGTGAACTTGTCTTTTTTTTCCTTATTTGCTCTGGGTGTTGTTTTTTGTTTTTTTCTGAGAACAGCCTTTGTGTGTCATTACTCTTCTAGGTTTCTGTAACTCTCCCTCCCCATCCCCATCCCCTATGCAGCCCCCTGTCATCTCAGAGGTTCCCAGCTAGGGGACAGGCTGCGGTGCCTTGGGTGACACTCACACCCAGGACCTCGGTTGCGTCATTTATGAAATGGGCGTGTGTAAGTCTCCCTCGCTTTCCTGGACGGAGCCCGCAGGCAGCTGGGAAGGGCGAGAAGGAGAACAAGCCACCCAACAAGCCACCCGGCGCCCTAGCGCCCTAGCCTTTGGGCCTTCAGGTGGCTGCCCAACCGGGAATAGAGCCCGGCCTTTTATAGCCGGGCCTGCATCACGTGACTGGGCGGGGCCTCCCGGCCGGCTGAGGCGAGTGGGCGGGGCCACGGGCCTGCCAGTACCCGAGCGCAGAGCGGGACAGGGGCGGGGAGGGGGGGTGTGCGCGGCACCGCGGCCGAGGGTGTGCCTACGGTTTTCCGCCCTCCCCGCCTTTGGGGGCCACCCTCTAGCACAGCCCCACCCCAGCCCCCGTTTCCCACGGGCCAACCTGGGCTCGGTGAGCTGCGAGCTCTGGAGGGAGACTGCGGCTCGCACTGGCGAGAAGGCGAGAGGCGCGCGCAGCCCTCCCAGCCCTGCAGGTGACTGAGCCTTCGGCTCCCAGAGGTCAGACCTAGTGTGAGACCTGGTAGATCTGAACGGAGCGGGTGCTGTTGCTTGGGGGCTGTTCTACGTCCGTGTGCGAGGGAATAGCTGTCGCTCAGTGACTGACCCTAACAACACCAACACCCAAACTGACGCCCTGCACACCCCTTTGGGGGGAAGGGGGGAGGAGTAGGGCGCCCTGAAGAGGGGACTCTCATGGCAGGGACTGTGCGGTGGTCGCTGTAGGACTGGGGCAGCCTAGGGGCTGCACACCCTGTGAGAGCCCCAGGAAAGCCCTGTGCCCTGCACTCCCAGAAACCACCTTCCCCTTGTGTACCCCAAGTATTTCTCAAGTTTCACCCAAACACAGATGTACTGAGGACAGAATTTGGGGACTATTATAAGCCAGACCTCACCAACTCTTTGGCGGTTAACACCAAAATAGATGGAGCCTTGCGCCCAGTGCTTCATGAGCTTGATCTCTTCCATCCTCTTAACAACCCATCAGGCCAATATTCTGTTTGTTATTTTTAAAATATATTTTATTGATATTTTTACAGAGAGGAAGGGAGAGGGATAGAGAGTTAGAAACATCGATGAGAGAGAAACATCGATCAGCTGCCTCCTGCACACTCCCCACTGGGTATGTGCCCACAACCAAGGTACATGCCCTTGACCAGAATCAAACCTGGGACCCTTCAGTCTGCAGGCTGACACTCTATCCACTGAGCCAAACCGGTTAGGGCCCAATATTCTGTTATCATCTCCATTCCACAGATGAGAAGCTGAGACACAGTTAAATCACAGGTCCAGGGCACAGCTGGAATGACGCTTCCCTACCATGTGGCACTGCCCCCAAGGCCACGGCCCTTATTGTCCCCTACCCAGCCCCTGAGGCTGAAATCCCTGCTCATGACCATCCTGGGACCTGAGGCATGGCCACAGCCATGTCCCAAGTGCCCTTCTCACCTGCTCTATCCTCAGTGGAACCCTCCAAGGCTCTGCCATCCCCACCAGTTGCTCAGGAACACCATCCCTGCCTGCTGGCCTGGGCCTCTCACTGTAGAAACATGAGCCCTTTCTCCCTTGGCCAGGCTAGTCCTCTGGGTGTGATGGGGTGGCCCTGGCAGCCAGTTTCAGGGACAGGGATGGTGATACCGAGAAGCAGAAACAGAAAGGGAGTGAGAGGGGAAAGGCCAGGACAAGGGCCAATTCTTCACAGGCATCAAGTGGGGAACCTCATCCTGCCCATAGCTGGGTGGGTTCCAGGGATAGAGGGAGGTCTAGGCCTTTTCTGTGCTTGGCTGGCTGAGTCCTGGACTTCCTATGTAGGGGTCTAGGACCTCCAAATGATGGCCCCTGAGTGGGGTAGGGGTTGCAGGGGTCAGTTGGTCCTTCTCTGAACAAACCCTCTAGGGCAGTGGTTCTCAACCTTCCTAATGCCAAAACCCTTTAATACAGTTCCTCATGTTGTGGTGACCCCCAACCATAAAATTATTTTCGTTGCTACTTCATAACTGTAATTTTGCTACTGTTATGCATCGTCATGTAAATATCTGATATGCAGGATGTATTTGCATTGTTACAAATTGAACATCATTAAAGCATAGTGATTAATCACAAAAACAATATGTAATTATATATGTGTTTTCCGATGGTCTGAGGCGACCCCTGTGAAAGGGTCGTTCGACCCCCAAAGGGGTCGCGACCCACAGGTTGAGAACCGCTGCTCTAGGGAGTCTGCAGAGGAATAGCCTGGGCGAGTGTTAGGGATAGGAGTCTGGACACTGCCCAGTGCTATCCCTGATGGGCCCATTCCTTTGGCTGCAAACCTGGAGGAGGAGAAAGGGAAAGTACCACTTTTGGGTGGCTGCTATGAGCCCAGCCCTGCTTGCAGATTTATGTACCATGCCACAAGAGGCTATCAAGGGTTCTTCCCAGGCTGACAGCCTGTGACTCAGCAAAGTGACCATACCTGTATCCCTGACCAATGTGAGCCGAGCCCTCACCACGCTGGCTGAGGCGCCGCACACCTCTCACCTAAACCTTACTCAACCCTCGGCATGGGTCTGTCATCAGTCCCTTTCACGAGTGAGGATTTAGGATCAGAGACGTGCGCCCACCTGCTCAGGATCCTATAATGAGCATGTGCACAGCCACGGCTTACTGCCAGGCCTCCACAGGCCCCTCTAAGGTTGATTCAGGCAGGTTATGGGGGCACAGAGGCAAGCTTATCTGGACCCTGCACTGATCCACCCAATGTGGTACACAAGAGCAGGTCTAGCCTACAGAGTGGCCCTATCGGGGCTTGGCCTGGACTTCTTGGACCCCACAAAAGCGTGTTCTCCCTGGGGCCCCTAGTCCCAGGATCTGGCTTTGGAGGAAAACCCACCTGCACCCTCCTCTGCCCTGGCCACAATGTGGCCTGCATAATCCCGAGGGCCAAGAGTGTGCTTCCTGCTGTCTAGCCTAGCTTAATCTTGCTCCTGCAGTACCAGCCCCTGTCGAAAGCAGTGGTGCTCAACAAGGAGTGAATGTTGGCCCCCAGGGAACACTTGGCAGTATCGGGAGCCATTTTTATCACAACTTGAGGGAGGGAAGTGCTACTGGCATCAAGGGGGTGGGGGTAAGGGATGCTGCTAAACATCCTACCATGCACAGGACAGCGCCCACAATAAAGGATTATCCAGCCCCAAGTTCAGCAATGGAGACTGAGAAACCCTGAAGTAAAACATGGGCTTTGGAGCCAGGCAGACCTTGGTTTGGATCCTGCCTCTGCCATTTACTAGCTGTGTACATACCCTTTGCCAAGTGGCTTTACCTGTCTCTGGTGATTGTCCATTTGCCCTTCACCAAAAGTGGCACTAATAGCGGCCCTCATCTTAAAGGGATTTGAGGACTCAACAGATCACACACATTTAGTATCCAGCACAGGCCTGGCATGGGGGAAGCTCCATCACTGAGAGCCATTATTCTCATTTTCCATTTTCCAAGGTGAACCTAGGGTATGGGGAGCAAAGGTCTGGTGGCTGGACCTGGAGCTCTCACCGGCCAGCCCTCCCTCCAGGGGTGAGCCTATTGTGGATATTGTGGGAGAGGCTGGAGGGAGGGGCCAGAAAGGAAATGTGATCTCAGGTGGGCAAAGGTCAGTTGAAGCTCATCTTGCTCACTCTTCCCAGGGAAGCCATGGGATAGGGGTGGGAGTGGGGAGGGACCAGGATGAATGCATACAAAACAAGGTCCCTTAGCTCAGTGAACTTCCATGCATTCACAGCTGGGCTTAGGGAGGAGTGGCATGTCAGTGAACACAACCCAGACAGGTGGAGACAGGTGGGAAATGGCATCCTAGCTCTGGGAACAGCATGTCCAAAGGCCTGGTTGTGAGAAGTAAGGTATAAGGCCTATTTCCCAAATGGTAGTCCAGTGTGGCTAGAAGGGTCCAGCTTGGTGAAAAGAGCTTACCCCGATGGAGTGGGGGACAGGCATCAGGGCTGGGAATCTGAACACACCATTTTCAGACTAGGTCCTCCTTCCCAGGTATACCTCCTTGCTAGGGCACCAGGGCCACACCACTACTAGCTCCCCACCACTCTCTAACCCCCGTCCCCACAACACACACACACACACACACACACACACTTAAAACAGAAATTCAGGATCCACATCTCTACCAGGGTTCTCCATCCCTGGGGGTCACAATGGACATCCTCACCCCTCATCCTCACAGCCCTGTAACCTACCTTTCTTACCAGGTACCCAGGTTCTCCCATCTAAACAATGTGACAGCCCTTCTGCCCCCATCCAGCCCCTCTTTTGTCCTGCCCCTCTGCTTCAACCCTCCTCCCAGAAGCCCATTCCTTTGTAACAGCTGCCACCATCTGCTCCTTGAGAAGACCAAAGTCCTAGCCATGGCCTGTCTCAGCCATGGCCTCCTCCGTCAGCTCAGGCCTCCTCAGGATTGCCCCCATTTGCATCCCTTATGGCCTAAGGCTTAGGCTTCAACTAAAAAGCTGTCTGGACTCTCCTCATCCCCTCTAGGTGGTCCCCCAGGAGGCCTGGGACCTGGAACCCTCTTCTTTGCCTCTGGAAAGTGACATTTCTTCGGAGTATAGAATAGAGCCAAGTCTTGACTTTCTGAGCTCTGGGGGCAGAGGAATAGACGCCCTGGGCCGCACTTCGTCCCCAGACTTCAGTCCAGGGGATACTCAATGAGTGAATGAATGAATGAATGAATGAGTTATGCCCGACATCCAAGTTCCAAGTCTGGGAAGGAAGCTTAGCGCCTGCTAGGGGCGACGGAGAGCTCTGGAAAGCCTGGACAGGAGAGCGGGAGAGCGGGGGATCCGGTAGGGGCTGCTCTCAGAGTCGCCTGACCCGCGGCGGCGGACCAGCTAGAACCTCCCGCCCGGGAGTCGTCCCAGCTCGTCTAGGGGCAGGGCTCAGACAGCCGGCTTGGCGGCGGGCACCGAGCCCGGCCTCGTCCACACTCCAGCCAACAGGAAGAGAAAGAGAGAGGCCCGGCGAGGCGGGCCAGCTGGCCGGTGGGGAGTCCCAGGCGTGGGCGCCGGGATCTGGGGAACCCCAGCCGGCGCCTCCCGGCCTGGGCGCGTGGGGCTGGGGCTGGGCAGCGACCCCCGTCCTTGGGCCTCCGCGTCCGCTGTAAAGGGGTTCCTGCTAAGGGCTGCTGCACGCACTGCTGGGGGCCGGGGGCGAGGCGTGCCCGGAGGACCGAGAGGCCTAGACCGAGTGATCCGCGCAGAGGGGGGGCGCGGGACCCCTCGCTCCGGCGGGCGGAAGCGGGCCTGCGCGGGGCGGGCCTGCCCGGGGGCGGGGCGGGGCCGGCCGGCACC
>NW_005871131.1:744212-747638 GCF_000147115.1 Myotis lucifugus
CTTCCAGGACCGGTCTGCCCCCGGCCTCTCCCCAATCCAGACCCCACGCCCGCGGGGGCCCAGCCAGGTGAGGGGAGGTGGTGGGGAGAGCCAGGGTGAAAAGGCAGGAGGCGAGCACCGTCAGAACTGCTCCAGTTCCCCCAAATCCTCCACTGAGCCCCCCACGTAAACCCGATCGGACAGATTTGCTCAGGGTGGGATGTTGTCCCCTTCTCTGGCCCCTGCCTTGCATGCATGGATCCTGTCTCCTGGAGCTGATTCCTCTGTAGCTGGGCTTGTGAGTGTGTTGTGTGTCCGTGTGTGCTTGGGTGTTCTTTGTCGCCGTCTGGAACTTGTCCCTGTGTATCCTTTCTTGCCTGTGTGATTCGCCTGTGTGTATGTATGTATATCTGTTTGGGTGTTCTGAGGCTGTGTGTGCTCTGTGTTGGTGTGTTCTTTATCACTCCCCTCTAGGTGTTGGTGTGTGTGTGTGTCTGTGTATGTGCATCCCTGTGCATCTGGACGGTCCTTTGTTGCACACTGGGTGTGTCATGGTGACCCACTAGCCATGAGTACATTTAAGCTGTTAATTGTGGGAGTCCATGGTGTTAGGGTACCTGCCCACTAGGCTCATGTGTGAGTGTATCTGTTTGAGTGTGTGTGTGTGTGTGTGTGTGTGTGTGCACCAAGGGAGGGGACTGGTCCCTTGAGTTTCCTCGTTCCTGCTGTGGACTGAGCTGGATTGTGGTGGACAGACCAGCAGAGGGCAGCTGGAGAGAGGGACTGGGTGGAGAGAGAGAGAGTGTGTGTATTGTGGAGGTGTTTGGACAGCTGTATCTGGCTATAGGGTGGTGGTGTAAGGGATCTGGTGTGTGACAGGACTGGGGCTGGGGGCGAGACTGGCGGTGGGGGCCTATGACTGGTGGGAGACTCACAGTCTGACTGTATGAAACTGTGAGTGTGTGTGCCCGGGGAGTAACTGATTGTGGGGAACCGAGAGTGCTTGGGCGTGGGTGTCAGCAGCAGGAGGGAAGGAAACAAGGTGTGTGGTGCCTGCGCCCTGGGGTGACAGTGCTGGGAGGGAAGGTGAGAGCCCAGTGTGTTTGGGTGTGTGGGTGGGTGTATGTGCATGTGGGAGGCTGTGAGCGTTTGGGTGTGCATGCAGCACACCAAGCCCAGCCCTGGCTCCTGGGGCGCGGGGGGCTCCCGTCTCTCACCTATTCCCCAGGTTGAAAGACACCAGAGGGCAAGGCTTGGGGGGTTGTAGTGTTGTGACTAAGACCTTGGACTCTGGATCCAGGAAAGACTTGGGCACAAAAATCACTGCCTGTTAAGGGACCGGAGCTAGGCCACCCTAAGGCTGTTTCCTTACCTGCGGACGGGAGAAAGTTATGAGGACAAGAGGGCCTGAGTCAGAGGTCCTTTAGCACAGCTTGGCCCATACTGAGTGCTCAGCACATGCTAAGTCTTATTTGGTGACCACTTACTTTCCTCCAACTGTATGGTCCCCATTCTCTTGGGAGCTGGGGCTAAATAAAAGCCTAGATAGTCCCCCAACCTAGTTTCTTGCTGGCGATGTATCTGTTGCTCCCCTCCCATCCCCTTGACTAGACTGCTTGTGGGAGGGAAGACAGCTAACTAAGACCCCCCACCCCAGCATATCCCTGTTCATCCCACATAATAACTCCCCCCCCCCCTCCAGTCTCAGCAGTAGTGGTGGGGGAAAGAAGGAGGGGCGGTGACTTGGAGAGGTGACTCCAGGGCACTGACACCATTTAGCTGGCACAGCTAATTGGAGTTTAAATTAAAATTAGAAATAACTTAAAGTACAAACAAAAAGATAAGGATGCCTCAGCCCCCAGGGGATGGTGATGGGGGTCTTCAGCTGGAAGAGGGGTTCATATCTGGGGAGGGGAATCTTTTGTGGAGGCCTGGCCTGCAGAAAAAGTACTCTGGGCACCAGGGACCTTGTTGCCTTTGCCATTCTTCCCTTCAAGAATCTCTCTGAGACTCCGTTTTTTGCTTGATTTGTTTTGTTTTTGCTGTATAATGGGCACAGCAGTAATATGAGAATCACCTCAACTAGAATGTGCAAAGCAAGGAACAAAAACATGCCACTATTCATTTGTCACTCCCAAGTTGAGTCCAGCACAGGAGCTGGCATGCCACATCATTGGAGCCTCAGAACCACGTGGGGAGATGTATTCTCCCCATTTTAAGGATGAGACAAACTGAGGCCCAAAGGAATTCCCCAGGCCACAAAGTGGTCATAATTGATTGCACCCTAGTTCTCCCAGGCCCACAGGGCAACCACTTGCAGACAGGAGGATTTGGAACAGAGTTCTTGCTGTTTCTATATGTAGCCCGGAAAGGCTCTGAGGACAGACAGCGTTCCAACCCCCCGCATGGAGTGAATGCATAACCAGTGCCCTGGAAAAGTTGGGCCCAACACCCTGTTTCACAGAAGAGAAAGTCAAGTTCAAAGAGACCTGAAGTCTTAGAGTCAGGCAAGGCCAAACCAGCAGTGTGTTGGTTGTGCTGGGGAGAGCCTGTTTGGTGCCGCTTCCCCGCTCAGCTCTTTTCTCTTGTTCCTGCAGGTCTACTGGGAACTGGCCCAGGTGAGGGCAGCAGGCCTACTTCTCCTGGTGGTGGTTGTGTGTGGCGGTGGTGGCAGGAGCCAGGACTAAGGGCAAGGGGGAGCCGGGAGCCCCAGGTAAGACTAGATCCTCTTAGACAGATGGACAGTGGACAGGGTGGACTTCCTCCCCTTCCGCCCTGGAACTCGGTGGGTCAGCACACAGAGTCCTTGGTCTGGGTGTGGGGCCTGGGTGCCCAGAGGGGACAGCAATTTGCCCTGCGAACGAGTGCTGCCTGCCTGGAACTGGCTTCTGGTCCAGCAAAGGTTTTGACCTTGGAGCTCAGCAGCCTGGGGCCCAGCAGTACTCTGGGGTGAGGAGTAGTGACACTTTGCTGGTCAGTTAGAGAGAAGGAGTGTGAGAGCCAAGGGTTGCAGGTGGGTGTGTCAGCTTTTCCATGGTCGCTTATCTCTGCTTCAGGCTGTCGTCATAATCACACAGGGAAACTGAGGTTTGCCCTGGGTCCTCCAGTGAGTGGGTATGACACTGACCTGGGAATGGAACGAAGTCTCCCAGCTCCTGGTACAACGAGCTCTCTTCTACACCCATTCCTGCATCTCCCCAGCCTCTCTGGGGCCAGAGGAGGGATTCTAAATCTCCCTCCCCAGCTTTCAGATTCAGGATGAGCTGGGCAGAGTTGCTAAGGGGTAATGGGGAAGGCTGCCGTCTCTGTGGCCCTTTACAAAGCTAGAAATTCTTTTCTTTGCGGCCAGCCTTGCCTCCTTCAGTTCCCATTGTAAGGAAGACAGCCCTGTGAACTTACCCATTGGGTGTCCAGAGCCCAGTGAGGGGAATTCTGGGGCATGGTGGG
>NW_005871131.1:747819-750827 GCF_000147115.1 Myotis lucifugus
TGGGAGTGGGGGGCTGAACGAAAACAGGGTCTCCACTAGGTCTTCTGTTTATTCGACCTACCTGCAAACCTGGTGGGGAGGAGGTGATGTGCTCTTGGCTGCTGGGCCTATGCTACCTGAGTTCAGGGGCCCCTCCCCTCCCAGCACTGAGCCTCATTCCCTAAGAAGTTCAGTTAATTAGCCTTGGAGCCAGCCCACTTTTTTTAAAAAATAAAATAAAAATTTTTTTTTATTGATTTTTTAGAAAGAGAGAAAGGGAGAGGGTGAGAGAGAAACATCAATGGGAGAGCAAAATATCCATCGGCTGCCTCCTGCAGGTACCTCACTGGGATCAAGCCCGAAACCCACGCATGTGCCCTGACCAGAATCACACTACCAACCCTTATGTGACAGGACGAAGCTCAGCCAACTGAAACACACCAGCCAGGGCAGAGCCAGCCCACTTTCAACTCTAAAATATTCCCGACCTAGCCCTAGCTGGTTTGGCTCAGTGGATAGAGCGTCAGCCTGTCGACTGAAGGGTCCCGAGTTTGAATCCAGTCAAGGACATGTGCCTGCGTTGCAGGCTCAACCCCCAGTAGGTTGCATGTAGGAAGCAGCCAATCAATGATTCTCTCTCATCATTGATGTTTCTATCTCCCTCTCCCTTCCTCTCTGAAATCAATGAAAAAATATTTTTAAAAAATAATAAAGAAATAAAATAAAATATTACTGACCTAGTTGGCATAGACATATACTCACAAAAATTGAGGCTGCACTTGGCACCCATGCCCACAAGTGCCTGCACATGCACGTGCGCATGTGTACACAGGTGTTCACATGCACTCACCCACAGGCATGCTCCGACATGCACACAGATGCTCACCCAGTCACCATGCACTCAGATGCCTGCCCACACACACCACACTGTGCCCATTCCGGGTCAGGAAGGGGGGATCCTTGGTCAGAGTCACAGCCCAGCTTGTCTCTGGCACTGAGAGTGAGGTTTGAGGGTGGCTGTGACCACAGGTGCTCCAGGGGCTGGAACACAATGGAAGGTGGGCTCTGCCCAGGCATTCACGAGCTATCCTGCCCAGCTGGCCCAGTCTTCCAGGCTGATTAGGGCTTGGCAATGGAGTTGGAGCAAGGGTGTGGGGGAAGGGCCGTGTCAGCTGTGCCGGCACCGTTTGTGGCTGCTGCCACAGAGGAGGAAGTGGGCTGCCTGTGGTCATTGGGCCACGGTGCTCACAGGCTGTGGAGGGGGGGTCCCACTGTTCTTCGGGGTCCCACAGTGTGCATGCCTGGTGGAAGTAGAGGGCGGGAATGCAGAAAGGGTCCTTCTCTTGGGCGGTCTGTGCACTTTCCAAGGACTGGGGCCCCGGGGAGAGGCCCGTCTGTCCGAGGGGTTTCCGGAGGCTCACTTCCTCTGGGCTGCCCAGGATGTGGTTTCATAGCAGGACTGACCAGCCTGCCATCTGAGGCTTGCCCTGCGGCCTTGCCTGTGAGGGAAACAGCCTTTGGCCAGTGGATTAGGCCGACTGACCAGGCTTTCCAGTGCCAGGGCTGGCCAGGCCTTGATGGAGGCTCGGGGAGCCCTCTGCCATGAAACCCTCCACAATCCTGGCTTCAAGGCAAGGCTCAGAGCGTTAGGTCCGCGGGCACAGCCCCCTGCGTGTGAGTGGCCATGGCTGGGCTGCATCTCTGGGATGAGGTGGCTCCAAGCAGTTGTATGAATGAACCTGGGCAAGTGGCTTTGATGCCCAGTGCCTCAGTTTCCCCCTCTGACAAATGAGAGAATGACAGCCTTTGCCTTTGTGGGGTTGTGCCAGAAACAGCAGATAATGCATGCAAAGTAGCTAGCACTGGGCCTGGCACATTGTTAGTAGTTATGTAAAGCACTTAGCACCCGGTTCATGTAACTGTTCACGACACAGCAAGTGGTACTTGCTGGGGTTATTATTTCAGATGGCCTGGGCACTGGCCCAGTGTCACAGGGCCAGGTGGCTGAGAAGCCGGGCCTCTGGCTCCCTTACGCCCCCTGGATTCTGCCTTCAGAGGCCATGCTGCAGAGTGGGAGGGTTCCGTGGATTCCGTAGGTTCTGTGTCCTCCAAGAAGAGGAGCTCCAGGGTGAAGCAGCTCTGCCCACTCAGGGGCCCAGCCCCCTCCTGCTCTGCTCCCCCTCGCTCTCTTTCAAAGAGAGAAAAATAGATCTCATGACAAGTAGAGGGGAAAGGCAGTCGGAAGCTGCCTGCTGCCCCCTCAGGCCTCTCTTGGGTTGCCCCTCCTGCCCCCCCCTCCCCGCACCACTTACCTTGTCCCCCTCCCTCCTCTCCCCTCCCCCCTCCCCCCAGGACATTGGGCTTGGAGAAGCTGAGGCTGGCAATGAGGGGGTGGACGGTGAGCCCTCCTGCCAGCCTGCCTTCACTTCAGACCCCTGGAGTCAGTCTTTGGACTGGGGATGGAGGCAGACATCTGGGGCTGATGGCGGCTAGAGGAGTGGGGAGAGCTAGAAATACCCGCCACACACACATCCTTGACAAATGCCAGTGGATGGCAGGACCCTGCCTGTCTCTCAGAGAAGGTTGAGCTGAGCTTTGGCCTTTGCTATCCGGCGCCAAGAGGCTTGAGACCTCAGGTGTGGGAGTGGTAATGATGGTGGGGTAGTTGGCAGGTGCTGGGAGGCTAGAGGGCTGGAGATTGGCATTTCCCCGGGCTAAGGGTGTGAGGGCATCCTGAAGGTTTAGGAGCAAGACCTCTGCAGGCATCAGACAGACCTGGGTTCAAATTCTTGCTGGATATGCACTGGCTGTGTACTCTTGAGCCAGGGACTGGACTGCTTTGAGCCTCAGTTGCCTCATCTGTGAAATGGGTCATTGTGTCCAGGGCAGAGGAGTAAAGGAAGGCAGTGGCTGAGGAGGTCAGGGAGGTAATGAAGGAGGTTGGGTGGGGCAGGACAGGGAGCGGAGTCTGGGTTTATCAGATGGGGAAATGGGGAACACTGGGGGCTTAGGCAGGGGGTGATGAGATC
>NW_005871131.1:752290-779356 GCF_000147115.1 Myotis lucifugus
ACACGTGCACATGGCTTGCCCCACTGAGCCAGATGGACAGTGCTGGGGCTAGAGAACAGAGAGTCCTCTCTGCCTCCCCCGGGAGCGGCCCTGTTGGCTTTGTGGCTTTGGGTAAATTGCTCCACCTCTCTTGGTCAGTTTCTGCCCAGTGAAGGTCATGTGTGGGGTGCCTGGCATAGCCATCCCACCTGCACAGGTTCAAGCCCTCCCCTTCTGTGTGCCAGGCCTGTGACTGCCTCATCCTCATCCTCATCCTCCAGCCTCTGTTGACTTCCCCTCAGACAGGGGTCAAGAAGGCAATGAGCCTGACCTTCCCACTCCTTCCCTGACCCTCCCACTCCTTCCCTGACCCACTTTGGACTTTGTTCTGGGCCAGCAGGGACTTTCTCCACCTCCCTCAGTGGGGAAGCCCAGCCTGCCCGACACCCAGCTGCCCTCCCTTCTCCCTCATCTCCCAGCCACTGTGCCCCAGGAGCTGCCTTAAGAAAAGCTACATTTGGACTTTCCTGGGGCCAGATCCTAGTCAGACAAGTGTGGGTCTCTTCAAGGCTTGTGCTTATCTCTGAGCATGTGGATCTCTCTGTGCGATAAATGCAGGAGTGTAGTAATGCCCTGTGAGGTCTGCATGGGCCTGGATGTCTGTCAACACCTGAGAGCCAGTGAGTCGGGTGTGTTTCTCAGCGTGTGTGTCACTTGAGTTGTCATAGGCGTGTGTATATGCCTGTGGCTGCAGCTGTCTGTGTGCGTGTCCAACTGCAGGCAGGCTCCTCGTGTGTAACTGTGTTTGGGTTGGTGGGTGTGCCATGTGTGCCATGTGTGTGGTTATTCTGGGAGAGGACCTGACCTGCCCCCACCCTGGGCTCCTCACAGAGGGCCCCCTTGTCCTCAGTCCTGCCATGAAGGGCCCTTTCTTCCTCCCTCAGAGGTACTCAGGGGTTTCTCCCTGTGGCTGAGCCAAGGGCGTCCCCAAACCTACGGCTAGCTGGGGGACTCAAAACCTGTGCCTGGTGTGGGCGATGCCCTGAGGAGGTCCTCCCCCCACACATGCTGGCAAGAGCAGGTGTGAGCCGATGCCAGCCAGGGTTCCAAGTC
This sequence comes from Myotis lucifugus, assembly GCF_000147115.1. Classification (NCBI taxonomy): domain Eukaryota; kingdom Metazoa; phylum Chordata; class Mammalia; order Chiroptera; family Vespertilionidae; genus Myotis; species Myotis lucifugus. The sequence continues at coordinate 753,383 of NW_005871131.1, forward strand.
CTGCTTCGCAGACTCTTCCAGACCCTCTGGCTGGGCAGGCCCATGGCACCTCTGCTCATCCTCAGACTGAAGCTCTCCTTGACCCCCCAGCCAACAGGACCTCCAGCTCCCATGCTGCCCCAGCCCCTCTCCCTCCCTTCATCCTGCTCACTGCCTGAGCAGCGGTCATAGCCTCCTCGAAGTACATATTTATGTGACTGTCCCCACCAAGCTGTGAGGTCTGTGGGTCTGGCATGTCTTGTCACTCTGGTGAGGAGAGCTGGGGCGACCTGGGGCTGGGGTGGGCTACCCCCCATCATGTGCAGATTTCACATGCATGTGTTTTCTGGGGAAGAGGGCCCAGGTCTTTCATTGGCTCTTAAGATATAGTCAGTCACCCCTTTTGCCACTGCAAGTTTCAGTCACGCTGCCCACGCCTCTCCACGGATTCCCCTCTAATTCCAGTGGGCTGGGCCCAGCAGTGGACTTTTTGAATGTCCCTGGGACAGTTAGGTGTTCTCTACGGGCTGAGAAGGGTGAGCTAGAGGCAGAGACACTGCCCAGACAACAGACCCAAGTCCTCCGCAGGAGCAGGATCCCAGACACCTGCACAGGGTCCCTGCTGGGATGCGTGGGTGGGTGTGGGGGGAGTAGGGGATGGGCATGGTGCCAGGGGGCACCTGGCTTCTTGGGAAGTGGGGAAGGATCCAGGGCTTCTTTTAGAACTGTCTGGAAGGATACATAGGAATTCAGGGGGACATCTGAGGGAACTGCAAATGCAAAATCAGGGAGGCTTGAAAGTGGGGCACAGGCTGAGGCAGTGGCTTTCTCCAAGGTCAGCGGGAGCCAGGAGCTCCCATGCTATGGGGAGAATGAATAGAAAGGGGCCAGGAGTGGTGGCAGGGAGGAGGGGTCTCTGGGGAAAGGGAGGAGAGTCTAGGCCAGTGGTAGGCAAACTGCGGCTCTCGAGCCACATGCGGCTCTTTGGCCCCTTGAGTGTGGCTCTTCTTAAGCCTTAGGAGTACCCTAATTAAGTTAATAACAATGTACCTACCTATATAGTTTAAGTTTAAAAAATTCAGCTCTCAAAAGAAATTTCAGTCGTTGTACTGTTGATATTTGGCTCTGTTGACTAATGAGTTTGCCGACCACTGGTCTAGGCAGTGGCTGGTGTATGTGGGGTGAGGGAGCGGATGAGAAGGAGCCTTGGGGATGAGGCCCCTGTCCTGGGGAGGAGCAGGTGTGGGGAGCACCCCCTGCTGTGGTACCATAGCTGATCCTCCTCCCAGGACAGGACTGGGCACATAGAGGCTGGCATACAGGCCCTGGTGGGGGCCTTGGAAGGTCTTGCTTACCCTTCCTCCCCACCCCCTGCTCTTCTCGCTGGGCCCACTTCCTGGGTTGTGAAACCCTTGTGGCCTCCTCAACTTGCTTCCGTAGGGGAAGGTCGCCTGGGGAGGCCGTCCTCCCAGCCAGGCTGCTACCCGCCTGTCCAGCTTGGCAGCTTCCGCCACACCCGGCCCCTGCCCTGTTGCAACTCTGCCAGGGCCAGCCCCGCTCCCTGCTGCTGATCACACTGCCGCTCACTCCTCTTTCCTTCCACCGCCTGGGCCTCGTGTGCCTCCCCCCACCCCCTCCCGCTCCTTCATTCAACCTTCAAGGCCTTTGTGGGCTGGACTGCGCAGGTCCAAGCAGGGTCTGCATCTCTAGGAGGGCCTAGTCCAGTGATGGCGAACCTATGACACACGTGTCAGAGGTGACACGCGAACTCATTTTTTTTGGTTGATTTTTCTTTGTTAAATGGCATTTGAATATATAAAATAAATATCAAAGATATAAATCTTTGTTTTACTATGGTTGCAAATATCAAAAAATTTCTATATGTGACACGGCACCAGAGTTAAGTTAGGGTTTTTCAAAATGCTGACTCGCCGAGCTAAAAAGGTTCGCCATCACTGGCCTAGTCTGACACCGCCGCCACCCAGTCTTGGTGGGGCTTTCTATGGGCAGGCAGCAGGCGCCGCCCCAAGGCTGGGCAGGAGAGGGTTGCTTTAGAGGGGCATCTCTGCTCCTCAGGGGTCTGTTTAAGGGAGCAGAGCTCAGACCCCCAGGGGGCCTCAGCGGATGTCTCCTCACCCTGGTTTACTGGAGCTCTGCCAGCCACCTCTCACTTGCCTGGCACACTTTCTAAGGGACCCTCCCTCCAGGTTCACACACTCCAAAAGCCTGGCCAAGGCCTTTCTTCTCAGGCCCCCTTTGCTCCTCTGTCCAGTGGGTATCACCCTGTGGCCTGTGAGGCAGAATCAAATGCCAGGGAAGGGCTGGGGCGGAGGGGCCAGGTCAGCTCTGCGGGCCGGGGGGCCCTCATTGTCTATACGTTCACATCAGTCTCTAAAGGCCCATCTCTTGGAGATAGTTTGGCTTGCTGGGTTTTATTTTTCCCCTTTAACAAAGTCGTTATCAAAAATTGACACACAATTGTAGAACAGTTAGAAAATGCATTCCTGTTCCTGGTGGTGCCACCCCTCAGGCTATGTTCCCTCCACGCCTCCTTTGCTGGAACACACTCATGTGCACGCACGTGGATGTGGAACATGCATATGTGTCCTCTGTGTCCTGGGCGCTCCAACCAGTCAGCCCGACTCTGGTCAGCTCGATACCAGCCTTACCCACTGCCCCAGACTGGCTGGGAGCAGGTTTCCATCGCCCTGAGGAGGTGCCCTGCTCTGGCCTGGCCAAGCACCACCTCTTCTCTCTGGTGCTGGTCTATGCCAGGGTGAGGAGCCTTTTCCCCCTGGGACTGGAATCCAGTATTGCCAAGTCTCCCCTGTTTTGAAAACGGGAAGCTGACCCAAGCAGCTGGGACAGGAGGGAAGGCAGCAGTTCAGGGTCTGTACCACCCTCATTGTATAGAAGGGGGTGTCCTCCAGGTCAGCCTAGGACCAGCCTGCAGGGGGCTGGGTGGATAGACTCTGATCAAGCACAGGTACCTGTCTCCTGCTGTCCTCACCTCTCTGTTTTCTCTGTCCTCATGTGTGTGCTGCCCCTGGCCCATTTATTTATCCATTCTACCCCCTCTTTCCCTTCATCTCCTCTTTCTGACACGGCACACTGGGAAGAAGGTGGCAGGCCTGGATTCAAGTTCTCCTTCCACCATTTCCTGTCTATGTGATCTGAGGCAAATCACTTAGCCTCGCTGAGCCTGTTTTTTCATCAGTAAAATACCCATCTTCTGGACCTGCACAGGGATAGAAGATGCGAATGCCATTACACGGCCTCAGAAAATGACAGTCCTTATAAGTGGGGGCTCGGAGATTTGCACCCAGACGCTTTGACTCCAAGTCCAGTGCTCTCTGCTTCGTTGGGCTGCCTTCACTTTAGGTTAGAGAAGCAGCAGCATAGAGACTCGGAGCCCACAGGCAGCTGGGAAAGGCCTGGCTGGCCTCCACTGGCTCCAAGGAAATGGTCCCCACGGAGCCCTCTGCGGGGTCCAGCCCCTGCCACCTCCATGGCCCTGCAGAGCGGTGACGAGGCTGAGCCAGTGGCCTTCCTCTGGGGCCTGTGAGCCTGGGCCTATTTGCATGGGGCTATAAATAGTTGGCACACCTTGCTTTTGTGCCGTTATTTTACCTCCTGGCCTTTCCACCCACCAGTGTTCAGACGCCCTGTGAGGTAGGTGGGCAACCCTGGCTCCACTGTGCAGTGTGGGACTGGTGTGCAGGGCCCGAGGGCCCCTCAGCGTCACACAGCGATGGAAGGAGATACCGGCTCATGGGGTCTCTCTCCCTCCTGGGGTCCGGGCAGTCCAGTAGGGGTAGAGGAGGTGGTAGAGCCTGGCAGGACCCATGCTCTGGTTTTAGACCTAGGAAGTTAGGGCGAGGTGACCTAACCATAGGGTTACTGCCAACAAGGCCCAGGAGGTCTCCCTCCATGTGGCACTGTGGCCTGGTGGTACAGGTTTGGGGCCAGGGCCCACTGTGGTTGTGGTTTTCCCCTGGTGGCTTCTAGCTAACTGTGAGCCAGCAGCTGCTCTGCGTGTGGCTGCAGAGAGCTAGAGGCTCAGCCCGGGCTCTGACACCCCCATTCTCTCCTCCGTGTAACTGGGTGGTCTCCGTGGACAGCTCCTGGCGGGCCACCTGGAGGCCCGGGAGTCATGGAGTCTGTGGGCCATCTGGGCTGGGCCCCACGGGGAGGCAGTGGGAGGAGGAGCCGCCAGCAGGTGTTTGGCACACTCCCTGCTTCAGGGCGAGCAGCTCCGTGTTCCTGGAGACTTGGCTGCCCTGACTGAGAAGTGGGCTCGGTTGTCAGGACTGTCTTCCCAGGCTGGCGGGTGGGTGGAATAGGTGCGGTGGGGGATGTGAGTGCTTCAGGTACTGAGAAGGGAGGTGCACGGGTGAGAAATGGGTGCTGCAGGCAAGAAGTAGTGGTAGCGTTAAAAAGACCCCCACCTGAGGCCCGTGGGGTTGATGTTGGCTCTTGTCCTACACAAGTTCTTGTCAGGACGGCCCTGCACTAAGGGACCCTCCTCATCTGGGAATGGGGGCTGAGCCTCAAAGTGGCCAAGAACCCTGCATGGAGTCCCACAGCCAGGGCAGCAGTGGTGTTAGGGTGTTGCCACCGGGCAGCTTGACCATTATTTTGCCCCAGGGCCTGCCCTGGCCTCCTCTCCCCCAGGAGCCAAGCCCCTTTGTCCCTGCCCACCTCCTACTCAACCCTCATTCCCTGAGTCACTCAGAAAGTCCAGTGTTGCCCTAGCTGGGTCTCCAGGTTATTGTCCCAGCTGGGTCTCCAGGTTATTGCTCCAGTTATATTGTCCCAGCTGGGTCTCCAGGTTATTGCCCCAGCTGGGTCTCCAGGTGGGACTCCAGGTTATAGCTCCAATTGTATTGTCCCAGCTGGGTCTCCAGGTTATTGCTCCAGTTGTATTGTCCCAGCTGGGTCTCCAGGTTATTGCCCCAGCTGGGTCTCCAGGTTATTGCTCCAGTTGTATTGTCCCAGCTGGGTCTCCAGGTTATTGCCCCAGCTGGGTCTCCAGGTTATTGCTCCAGTTGTATTGTCCCAGCTGGGTCTCCAGGTTATTGCTCCAGTTGGGTCTCCAAGTTATTGCTCCAGTTGTATTGTCCCAGCTGGGTCTCCAGGTTATTGCTCCAGTTGTATTGTCCCAGCTGGGTCTCCAGGTTATTGCCCCAGCTAGTCCTGGAGGTTGTCTTATGAGGAAGCATGAGGTTGAGCCATGTCTGGTGGGCTCGGACCCAGGGAAGTGGGTGCAGACATGTAGCAGTGTATGCTGTACAGGGAGGGGCCCTGCTGGTTATTCTGGACTCTCAGGGAGCACTCACCTGGCTGCTCCACGCATTGGACGCTGGGCCAGGCAAGGTGGCAGGAGGGGCATGATGTCCTTTCTGCCTGGGGGTTTGGGACCCTCACCCAGACTCCTACACCCACTCCCAGCCAGACCCATGCAGCTCACTCTTTACATCAACATTACCTGAGTGCCCACCACCTGCCACCCACTCCACGTCCTCGCAGGCACACACATCTCCACAGCTGTGCAGCCACACCACACGCACCCTCACACACACTAACTCGCACACTCACGCGTGCTCAGCCCACAGCTGGTTCTCCTCCCTTCTACTGGGAGGTCATGGTGGCTGGCCTGGCTGGACTCAGGATGAATGAAGGCTTTGGGGCCGGGGCTCAGATGTGAGTTCACACACCCCCTCTCACTCCCTCTGAGTAGGAGCCAGGCCCAGGCAGGGGACATGATGGCGTCTGCTCTTCCCCCCCACCCCCACCCCCACCCCGCCAGCCCCTCCTCTCTGCGCTGGCTGCTGGCCAGGCTATTGGGCTGGGCTGCAGGCTGAGGTCAGTGTTTCCTGTGAGCTCATCTGGCTGGGAGCTCCCAGCAGACCCGCTGCTGCTCTGGCTGCCTATGGAGGAGCCAAGGGAGCCAACCCTGGGCAGGGTGGCTGCTGCATGTGTGCACATACATGTGCATGGCTAGGGGTCAGTGTCTGAGTCCGCCACTCTGTGGCCTGAGTTCAGGATGGAGTAGGAGTACATATATGTATGTGCACATACATGAGTGAGTGTTCCTTCAACCAGGGCTAGGGAGAACCCTCCTATGTGGTGCCTACACCCCAAGCCAGTGTCCAAGTAGGTGTATGAGTGTGAAACCGTGGGTTGCGCATGTGAGCATCCCTCATGAATGACAGCCCGGAAGACCCTCAGGGTCATCTCCTGAAGTGACCCTTGATTTGAGAAATGTGAGGAATGGAGGAGTGTGGGCCAACTTGTGTGGTTTACAAAGCAAATTCAGCATTACATCGAACATTAAAATAGTTTTATATTTAGGAGATAATTTGTTTGAAAGTGCAGGCAAACTTCCGGGAAGGCAAGAGGCTCCTGACCCCCAGGGGCTCAGGGTCAGAAGGGTCAGGCACACTGCTGGGGGCGGGGCCTTGCACTGCCCCGGCCTCTGAACGAAGTGGGCGCTTCATCAGTGGAACTCCAGCTTTAGGTTCTGGCTTGGCCTCACAGTGACTGTTTCCCCATTTGAAAAGTGGATGTGGTCATTTTGGCGCTGCTTGTCTTCCTGGGTATTTAGGAGCAAAAAATTTTGAAAACCAAGAAGGGCTGTGTGGCAGGGTGGGGGAGGAAGGGGCACTGTCCTTCACATCTTGGCCAGCACGTGCTGGGTACCAGGCACATAGTAGTAGATGTGTTCAGCTGGGTATTAAAGGAGGCATTGAATGACTTTACAGATGGTTTTGGAGAGCCATCTAAGGAGGTCCCCGCCTGGAGTGGGGGTCCCAACCAAGGGGGCTGTGCCAGCAGCTTTTGCCTGCTGTCCCATCTTCTAGTTTTACCAGGGATGCCACAAATCCTGACTTCCATAAAACTCAGCTTTAACGTTTTAAGCGCCATGTGGACCACACTCAATGCTGTGAGAGCTCTGGGGGGAGTGGATACCTGACCACCTCCCAGGGCTGTTCCCGCTGGCCCTGCCCTGCTGGCCTGCCTCACCCATTCTTTCTACACAACCCCATCACAGGCCCCAGCATGGCACCGTTCCTGCGCATCGCCTTCAACACCTATGAGCTGGGCTCCCTGCAGGCCGCGGACGAGGCAAGCCAGCCCTTCTGTGCTGTGAAGATGAAGGAGGCACTCAGCACAGGTAGGGCTGGAGGCTGGACCCTGGAGAGGCGCAGCAGCCAGTGGAGCTGGGAGTCTGGGCCTAGTGGGAGCCAATGGCGAGGCCCAGCCTTGTGCCCCCAGAACCTCTGAGGGATCCTTCGACATCCTCATCTCCCTGCCCAGCCCAGCTATGGATGCAGGATAGCGGAGGCCACCAAGTGCCTGTGGGGCCTCCAGCACTGGCTGCATGGAGCCCTCATTGGGCTTGAGGCTCTGGCTCCTCCTCACCCAACAGTTTCCACATGTCCATGTGCCAGGCCCTGTGCTGGGCACTGAGGACATCACAGGGCTCCAGGGATGGCCTAGCTCTGCCCTCATGGGGCTTTCCTTCAGGTGGGGGAGCCAGACAATGAGTCCTGTGAAAGGGAAGCTGAGAGTAGGCATAGTCCCAGGCTGGAGTCAGGGACGTGGTCCTGGGAGAGAAGACCATTCCTTCTTGCGTCTGCCTTCATCTGGTGAGCCCTGGCTCATCGTTTAGGTCTCAGCTGAGCTGTCTCTTCTTCCAGGAGCCTTCCCACCCCTTAGGCCGGGACAGGCCCCCTACATGGGCGGGTCTGGAACTGGCCTTACCCACTCCAATTCCATGACAGCTATGATTTAACATTTACTAGAGGCATGAGCTGGCCCATGTCTCTGCCTGTGACTGAGGCGCCAGGAGGGCAGGCACCAGGTGTAACTTTTCGTTCTGCCATGTTCCTTGCCTCCACTATAGTGGCTGGCATGTGGCAGCTCTCAGCACGTGTTCACTGAGCAAGTGCGTAGGGAAGGGGACATCTAGGTAGGACTGGAGGACGAGGTCCCAGGAAGAGGGAACAGCAGGAGCAAAGGCCTGGCGATGGGACCTGGCAGGAGCTGCCAGAGTTCTGTGTTCTGGCGTGTGTTGTGAGAGGAGGAGGCTGGTGAGGTGAGCAGAGCACAGCCGTGCAGGCTGAGCAATGGGACTCAGTTCCAAGGACACTGGGCAGCCACGTGGGCCACCGGGAGAGAGCCAGGCGGATTCTATCCGGCTAAAGGCTCTGGCAAGTCTGGGATGGGAGGGACCGAGGGCCCTTGCCTGAGTTGACTGGCGTGGCCCCACTGCAGAGCGCGGGAAGACGCTGGTGCAGAAGAAGCCCACCATGTACCCCGAGTGGAAGTCCACGTTCGACGCCCACATCTACGAGGGTCGCGTCATCCAGATCGTGCTGATGCGGGCAGCTGAGGAGCCCATTTCCGAGGTGACAGTGGGCGTGTCCGTGCTGGCCGAGCGCTGCAAGAAGAACAACGGCAAGGCCGAGTTCTGGGTGAGGGGCGCGTGAGCTGCGGTCCTGTGTGCATGTGTGTATGTGTGTGTGCGTGCGTGCGTGCGCACACGGGGAGTGAGCATGGCTGCTGGGTGCAGCTTTGCAGCTAAAACAGCTGAGTTCGAATCCCAGCACTGCAATTTACCAAATCCTGGCTTTCCTGTAAAAAGGAGGAGCTGCTAAAAGACCCTACCTCAGTGTTGGTGGCTCAGATGAAACGAGCAGCTGGATGTAAAGGGCTGATTGCTGAGCCGGCACAGGGTGGGTGCTGAAGTGAGCCAGCCTTGTTATTGAAACGACCTTTTTCCCTTTTGATTTTGTGAAGGTAGGATGTGCCCATAGTAAAGCATGCCACACTGTAGGTAAACGTGAGTCTGGCCCTAACCCCCGGCACCAGGCTCCCTTCTCAGAGGCACCCGTTGTTCCCAGTGCTGTTTGGAATCTTTGCAGATATTCCAGGCCCAGGCAGGCACTCCGGAACAGCAGTTATGATCTTCAACAGCGAGAAGGGGAAGGCTGAGGGTCCACCACTCACCTGCCAAACCAGGACTCTGCACTCACATGTGGCCCTTGTGGCCACCGGTGCCGGCATTGGCAGAGAAGCTCCGCCCCCCAGGGTCACATGTGGTCCCCTGCAGCCAGGATGTCCCCGCTAGAAAAAGACCTGTGACCATCAGCCTCCAGGAAGGGCTGAAGGCATTGGGACAAGAGAGTTGACTCAGGGCCGCAGTGACCCTTGGCCAGTCAGGCAGCGGTACTTGCTGAGCTCTCTGTCCACTACCCCGAGGGACAATGTCAGTCACCAGGCCCGGGTTCTGGGGAGGGCAGGGTCCTGCCCTTAGAACCAGCCAGTCTGTTGAGGAGACGGACATGCAGAAGCCCTGACAGACAGAAAGCCAGCACGTGTGAAAGTGGGCGGGTGTCGGTGCCTCTGCTTGTGCAGGGGGACGCGGGCCTGGGTTCTCATATCCTTGTGAAGGGCAGTGGTGTTGAGGGTGGGGAGTTTCCCTTCCCACTCTGTTCCCAGGCCAGGCGGCCAGGCTGGGTGTGGGGTGGATCCTTTCACTTCCCCAAATGTAATAATACCCCTGAGTGGGGGGGTGGGGGCGGGGCTCAGGGGCGGGGCCTGTCCCTGCCCACACCAGGCAGACAGGTGCCCTGCTAGGAGGCCAGGACTCCCTTGGCCTTGGGGGACCAACCATGGGGGCGGGTTCTGAGTCGGGCTGGGCCCGGGCCCGCCCTCATTGATCCCCCACCCCCCACCCCCACCCCCACCCCCACCCTCACCCCTGCAGCTGGACCTGCAACCCCAGGCCAAGGTGTTGATCCCGGTGCAGTATTTCTTGGAAGACGGAAGGTAATACCTGCCCTACCCGTGCTTGGGGTGTAGTTTTTAAAGGCCAGAGTCTGGAATATAGGGTGTAGAGAAGCCTCTCCTACCTCTTGACTGATCTGTCCATGGCCACCTGAGAGGAACTAAGAGTGTTGTCCTCTGTGGCTGTGGCTGACCTCACCATTCCATGGCCCCCAGATTGCAAGCAGTCTCTGCGGGGTGAAGACGAATCCATGTTCCCAACAATGAACCGCCGTGGAGCCATTAAACAGGCCAAGATCCACTACATCAAGAACCACGAGTTCATCGCCACCTTCTTCGGGCAGCCTACCTTCTGTTCTGTGTGCAAAGAATTTGTTTGGTGAGGGCTGGCTGTGCCCACCAGGGGGCTGGAGGAAGGGAGGGCCACACCCAGAGCCCCCCCTTCTCACCCTGCCTGGGGATTTGCCTTTCAGGGGTCTCAACAAGCAAGGCTACAAATGTAGGCGTAAGTGTCTCCACAATCTGGTTTGTATGCACATGTGTGTGCATGTGTGCCTGGCAGTGCCTGGGTGTGGTCACGGGAGAGCCTGTGTCTCCAGTGTGTGCACGTGGGAACGATAGCTCTGTTCAGTGAGTGCAGGAGTTGGCTTGCTCCGGTTCAGGAAGCCCATTCTGCGTAGCTCTTCCTAACTCTTGGCAATCAGTGACATCACATTGGTAGCCTGAAATAGGTCACAGTGGAGGATTCACAGAGAATTCAGCCCCTGCTGCACATCCGGCCCCTTTTCCCCCAGAGAGGCTGTCAGGCCTTGACCAGCACGCCCCTGGCTGCACGTGTGCTTCTGTTAGATGTGTGTGCATCTCGGTGCCCACGGATGAGCACACCTTTCTCCACGAGGGTGCATACACCAGGCAGTGCGGGCTGGTCGTTATGGACACAGGCTCTGGAGCCAGACTGCCTGGGTTTGAATCTGGCTGTACCATTTCCTAGCTGTAGGGCCTTAGGCAAAGTTACCTAACCTCTCTGTGCCTCAGTTTTCTCATCTATAAAATAGGGATAATTGTGCCATTGTGGAGATCAAGAGGGATAAAATATGTAGAGCTGTGTTTTAAGTGTGGTTGGCACATGGTAAGCAGTCTATGTAAGAAGCCTTGTCATGATTGCACATGCTGTGTGTATATGTCTGTCTGTCTGAGTTAGGGTGCATTTGTCCGTGTATGCATGTGCACGAGAGAGCGCTTAGGAGCTATTTGCTGTCCTGGCGCATAGGAGAGGGAATGGGGGCTCCCTTGCCTCCAGTTCTCTCACTGCAATCCCCCATGCCCCTCACTTCTGCCCCCCTCCCTGCCCATCGGGACTCCTAAACCCCTTTCCTAAACTCTGAGACCCACCAGATCGGCCATCCTCCTGCCCCATCCTTCTCAGCCCCTCCTTCGAGGGCTGGCAGGAGGAGAGAAAAACCAAGCTCTGGGCCGAGGCCTCTGTGGGGTGAGGGTGTGGGCGGTTGGGAGAACAGTGGCTTTGTGTAGGGGGCTGGACTGGGCCTGCTCACAGACTCTGCCCTTCCCGGTGCCTTCCCATCCCCCGCCTGGGCCTGCGCCTCCTCAAGAATGCAACGCCGCCATCCACAAGAAATGCATCGACAAGATCATCGGCCGGTGCACCGGCACCGCGACCAATAGCCGGGACACCATAGTGAGGCTGGGTCCAGGGCGGGGATCCGGGGGTCTGGGGGCTTGGCCTGGTGGGAAGGGCTTGGGCTCTCCCTCTCTCTTCCCTGTGGGGCTCGCCCATCCCCCCATTTTTCTTATTCCTTCCTTGGATCTCAGGGTTGCCCAGTCCCCAGTGGAGTCCTGTTGGCATCTTGCCATGCATGGGGTTGGGGGAGAGCTAGGGGTTGAGGAAGGGGCTGGAGCTGCCCTGTGACCCTTGACCTGTGATCCCTCTACCCCAGTTCCAGAAAGAACGGTTCAACATCGACATGCCGCACCGGTTCAAGGTTTACAACTACATGAGCCCCACCTTCTGTGACCACTGTGGCAGCCTGCTGTGGGGGCTGGTGAAGCAGGGACTGAAGTGCGAAGGTGCGTGCCCCCAGCTCTTGGGCTGGGGGGGGGGGGCGCGGGGGCGAGGAATAGGGTATACTCCCAGCTGTGCCTACCCACTGGACCCCGTAAACTCCACTTAACTGATGCTGCCTTTGCCCTCTCGCTGGGGGATTTCACATGGGGAGGCCTTGGGGAGCCCTACCCACTGGCCCGACTGGCTCTACCATTTACCTGCTGTGTGACCCCTGGACAGGAGGCCCCACCTCTGTGAGCTCTGCAAACGCAAGTGTCACATGGGGCTCGTAGAGTAAGACCCAGAGAGTCACTGCTGCAGAGCAGGTGCTCCCCAAACGCAGAGGAGAAACTGGAGATCCCTGCAGGAAAGGGGACTTGTCTAGGTCGGCCCACACATTCTTTGAAGGGTCAGAATTAGGTTCCATATCTTTGATTTTTTTCTTTAAATAATGAAAGATTTGAAGTGGCTTTAGATACATTTTCTTCGAAAGACAGGAAACCCAGCAGCCCCCACCAAAGCCCTCCTCCCTCCCGTCCTCTCCTCCACGCCTCCCTGCCCTTGGCTGGGCCCGCTGGCTGCCCTGCCTGGACAGGGGCCTGACGGGCCTGCTTCTCCCTCGCCCCAGACTGTGGCATGAACGTGCACCATAAGTGCCAGAAGAAGGTTGCCAACCTCTGTGGCATCAACCAGAAGCTCTTGGCTGAAGCGTTGAACCAAGTCAGCCAGGTGGGCAGCGCCGTGGGAACCCGGGACAGAGGGCCATGGGGTTGGGGATCAGGGCTCACACCCTCTCCTGGGGAGCCACAGTGGGGGGCTTGATACCCAAGACCCCGCTTCTGGAAGGTCCAGCTCCAGGATTAGGCAGCGGAGGGAGGTGGCTTACCCCCTTAGAAATCAGTTATTCCAGCAGTTCTGTGCTTGAGCGTGAACCTGGGGGTGGGGGGGTGTAAGGTTGAAGCACTTGAAACAGCGTTGGTGTGTATGTTTTTTGCGTGTGTTGGGTGTGGTGGGGCTCAAGGGATGCCACAAAACTTTAAAACTCTAGAATCAATCACAAGTGGAGGCAACACAAACATCTATTGAGTAACGGGTTGGGAAGGTGGTATCCAATTTACAAAATTTTTGTTTGTAATTACTGCCTTCCAGACCACCCAGGCGTCTCTGTGCCGCGGGCAGAGTGTGTGTGTGTGTGTGTGTGTGTGTGTGTGTATTGCTTGGGGGTCCCGCATTGGTATGGCCAACCGTCTGGCCCATCAACTGCCACCCCTTTTCCAGAAAACCCCTCGGAAGCCAGAGACGGAGTCTGCAGAGCCTTTTGGGATCTACCAGAATTTTGAGAAAAAACTGGAACTCATGGGAAATTTTTCCCTAGGTAAGGGGCCTATTTCCCCAGGAAAGTCCCTACTTCCCACTAGGGCCCAGGATGGGGCCCGGCCTCCCTCCCACCATCCTGGGAAAGGAGCCCCTTCCTCTCTGAGGCCCCCTACCCAGCCCACCCCTGGGTCCCAGGGGAGGGGACTCCGCAGCCGGAGACCTGAGTCTGAAGTGCCATCTCCATCTCTCCAGCAGACTCTGGGACTTACGGCAAGATCTGGGAAGGCAGCTCCAAGTGCAAAATCGAGCACTTCACCTTCCACAAGGTCCTGGGCAAAGGCAGCTTCGGGAAGGTGAGGGGACAGTGGCCCTGAGGCAGCTCCAGGGACCTGGTCGGGTGGGGCTCTGGTGCCCTGGCCCTGGGCCCGGGCCTGTCCTGCTCAGTAGCCCCACTCGCCCTCCTGCCAGGTGCTGCTTGCGGAGCTGAAGGGCAAAAAGGAGTTCTTTGCCATCAAGGCCCTCAAGAAGGACGTGGTTCTGATCGACGATGACGTGGAGTGCACCATGGTGGAGAAGCGGGTGCTGGCGCTCGCCTGGGAGAACCCCTTCCTCACCCACCTCTACTGCACCTTCCAGACCAAGGTGCGGGGCCTCCCACTGTCACTGCCGCAGGAGCTACCGCTCCCCCAGCCTCCCACTCAGCCCCTTACGGCAGGGTCGTGTCCCCGCCTCATACTCCCCGGGCAGGGCCGTGTCTCCCCCTCTCACGTCCCCCAGGGCAGTGGCCCTCCCCTTCCTGTGCCTCTGCTCACCCCGCTCCCCACCCCAGGAGCACCTGTTCTTCGTGATGGAGTTCCTCAACGGGGGGGACCTGATGTACCACATCCAGGACAAAGGCCGCTTTGAGCTGTACCGGGCCATGTAAGTACGGGCCCTGTCGGGGGAAGAGCCACTGCCGGTCTGCCCTCCGTTCACTGTTCCCTCTCCCTGGAGAAGCCACGCTGGGCTAGAGCTGGGTGGAGAGATTGGGGGTAGCCGGGTCCCACCGTATGGGACACCTGGGTGGTGGGTGAGCTCTGGCTGGGTGCACAGCACGGACATGCTGGCTCCTGACCCCTCCTTGGACCTCAGCCAGGGCAGCCTCACACACGGTGATCCTGCACAACACAGGAGCTGGTGTGACCCCCAGGCTAGCATGCACCCCCTAACCGTGTGTGTGTGTGTGTGTGTGTGTGCGCACACGCGTGCATGCATGTACATACATATGTACATCAATATAAATGCATACACTCTTACCACAGAAAATTGTCTTATTTGGAGCATTTCCTTCATAAATTTCTTTCCTGCCTTGGCTGCTAGCCTCCACTTGCCTGATACAAGATGTGCTCGATCAGGCCCAGGTTGTCCATGGAGTTATTTGCAGCATTTCCTGCCCCTGGAGGTGGGGATGAGGGACCGGGGAGAAGCAAGGGCTGGTCAGCAGAAATTCCAGAACACTTTGTCTCTCTCTCATGTCCAGGTTTTATGCTGCTGAGATAATCTGTGGACTCCAGTTTCTACACAGCAAAGGGATCATTTATAGGTACGGGGTGATAGGGAGCGGGGGTGTGGGGGTGTGGGGTGTGGGCAGCTTTCAGGAAGGGAAGCTCAAACCCATCATGTCCTCTGAAACGCTCTGAGTGGAGTCGGCCCGGCTATGGCCCCATCTCCACTCGGAGTCAGTGTAACTGGGTATTTGCCTAAACCTCCTGCTCCATAGCTAGGATTCCTGGTGGCCCCTCAGCGGAGGCTGGCATAGCTCCAGAGGCTGGGAACTCACTGCCCACCCCACACTCGGCCCATTGGTGGGACCGCGGGACCGAGTGGCACAGTGGCTCCCTCGGTGCAGTCACCTCGGTGCTGAAGCCATCGGAGCACTCTCAGCTTCCACCAATAGGAACTGGTTCCACAAATTCCCACCCAATGAATACGATCCTATCCGACAGCAGATTACTGTGCACTCATCAACAGCTGAGGCCGCCGGGCCGGTGGCTCAGTGGTGAGAGCACCGGCCCGAGGACAAAAGGGTCCCGGGTTGATTCCCAGTCAAGGGCACGTACCTTGGTTGCAGGTTTGATCCCCGGCCCCAGCCGGGGCATGAGCAGGAGGCAACCAGTCGATATGTCTCTCGTACACTGGTGTCTCTCTCTGTGTGTCTTTGTCTCGGCCATGCTCTGTGCCCTAATGTGGGTGAAGTCAGGATAGGTTGTCAGGTGGATAGCAGCCATGGGACAGTGTTGCGTATTAGGGCTCACGTTTTAAAAGGTGAGGTAAGATGGGTATTACAATGAGCTTTTTAAAAAAATATATGTTTTTATTGATTTCAGAGAGGAAGAGAGAGGGAGAGACAGAAACATCAATGATGAGAGAATCATTGATTGGCTGCCTCCTATATGCCCCCTTTTGGGGATCGAGCCTACAACCCGGCCATGTGCCCTTGACTGGAATCGAACCCAGGACCTTTCCGTCCTCAGGCCAACGCTCTATCCACTGAGCCAAACCAGTGAGGGTTTATTATGAGCTTTGGCCATACCTAGACTCACTCTAGGGTGGGCCTGGCCATCGAGGTGAGTGGAGGGTGGACTGTATGTGCTGTTCACCTTTTTCTGGTACTTGTTACCACGTGCATAAATTATTCAAACAACCAACTACGTAAAGTAGATACGGTCCCTGCCCTTGTGGAGTCACACAGAGCTGAACCCAGGGCCACTTCCACGGCAACCAGTGAGGCGACCCTGGGCCAGTGACATGGCCTCTCTGAGATTCATTTGGGGCTGGGAAAGCAGGTCGGCGTGTGCCCAGCCTGTAACACACAGTGGGTGGCTCGTCCAAAGCACCTATTTTGGTGCCTCTTTTTCTCCTGCTGCCTTTTCTCTTCCTCCTGCCCTGGTCCGAGGGGAAGGGTTCTTATGGGACTGAAAATGGGAGCTGGGTCAGGAGCGGAATTGACTCCTGATGACCCCTCCCTCTCCTTTCCCCTCAGGGACCTCAAGCTGGACAACGTGATGCTGGACCAGAACGGCCACATCAAGATCGCCGACTTCGGGATGTGCAAAGAGAACATAATTGCGGAAAAGAAGGCCAGCACCTTCTGCGGTACCCCTGACTACATCGCCCCCGAGGTGAGCTGGCACCCGCCCAGCCTCCAGCCCAGACACCTCATCTCAGCAGGGGGAGCCAGGAGGGCCTCCCTGAGATGATGATGTCTGCACCAGCCAGGAGGGTGAGGAGGCCTGGCCGGGCTCCTGCTCCCACCCCTCAGCTCCCGCACCTTCTCCTGCCCAGATCCTGCAGGGCCTGAAGTACTCCTTCTCCGTGGACTGGTGGTCCTTCGGAGTCCTGCTCTACGAGATGCTCATTGGCCAGTCCCCCTTCCACGGTGACGATGAGGACGAGCTTTTCGAGTCCATCCGTGTGGACACGCCGCATTATCCCCGCTGGATCACCAAGGAGTCCAAGGATATCCTGGAGAAGGTGGGAGGCCTGGGCGAGGCTGGCTTGGGGCAGGAACCGGTAAATATGGGGTCATGGGAATGCCAGGATCCTCACTGACGCTCCGGTCCTGACGTGTGGGGGGTTGCTCTCTCGTCGCATTCGCCGGAGCTCCTGTCTGAGTAGCCGGCACTGAATCGGCCTGTCATGGTGACTGTGAGTTAGGTCAGGAGACAGACCTGAGGCTAAACGCTCAGTCTGTCTCCTTATCTGCACAATGGAGCTATGCAAGAAACCCGAGTTGTTGGAAGAAATCATAAATGTGTGATGCTCCGGTCTGTGCCAGGCAGACAGCAAACACTCAGTAAACAGCCCCTGCTTTTACTCAAGTCCCGGCAGCCCCCATCCACAGCCTGTGGTCTTGGGGGGACCTGGGAGCCAGAGACAATACCCTCAGCTCCAGTGGTCTGGGCAGCAGCACTGGGCTGAGCCACCTGCCGGGTGCCCTGGGTCTGCTTGGGTGTGTGCTGAGGGTCCAATTCCCTACTGCCCTTGGGTGCTAACCGGGGCCCTTGCTGGGTTGCAGCTGCTTGAAAGAGACCCAGCCAAGAGGCTGGGAGTGACTGGGAACATCAAAACCCACCCCTTCTTCAAGACCATCAACTGGACCCTGCTGGAGAAGCGTCAGGTGGAGCCGCCCTTCAAGCCCAAAGTGGTACGTGACCCAGCTTCCTTCCGTAGGGGCCATGTGCTCCGTGTTGCCCGCTGCCTTCGGGGTGGGCACCTCCTTTGCCCTCCTCTCTCCTGTGTCATTCACATGCTTTCTCCTCCCCCTCCTCCCAGCAAACCTGCTTCCCTGTCCTCCCTGGCACATTCAGTCACAGCCTCTACCCTGACAGCCTCACCCTCTCTCCCTCACTCAGTCATTCAACAAACACTGGAAACTCTGGATCCAGCCCTTCCTTTACCTACATTTTTTAGTGCCGCTGTGCAGGGAAATCAGGGTTAAGGCTTCCCTTCCTCCGTCCCTCCATCCATCCAATCCATTTTCCAATCAATACTGGAAACGCTGAGTGCCTGTTGGGTGCAGACTGTGCTGAGCTGCTCGGCAAAGTGGGAGGCCCAGTCCCAGAGCTGGAGGAGGCCCAGCTCCACAGAGATAAGAAACTGGAACACAGATGACCATTCCTGATATGACACAACAGGACAAGAGCTAAGAGCTGTTACAAGGCCACACGTGATCAGCTGTCATCAGGCGGGTCTGTCAGCAGGAGCCCAGAATGCATAGAAGGGGAGCATCTGAGAGGAAGTGGACTGGGGCTATCTGGGAGGCGTTTCAGGTAGAGGAGGGGTGATTCACACGAAGGCCCCGAATCCGCAGAGGCCACCAAGGAGCCAGCAGGAGAGCGGAGAAAGGCTGGGGCCAGAATTCTGAGCACCCCGAGCCCCTCGGGAGTCGGACTCAATGGCCCTTCTCTGGTCACAGTTCCACCTCCCCACTCCTTTTCTCTCTGTGTCCCCTCCTCCGTCAGGACGCGCTGTCCCGCCGGACAGCCTGTGTGAGGTGATGTGTCCATCATTGTGCCTGGAGGTCGCAGAGCACTTACTGCTCAAACTTGGTGCCTCCTGGGCTGGGCACGTCGCTCCCAGGCGAGGCGGCTGCAGGAGAATCAGCAGCCTGCTCTCAGACCCGCTGTGACAGAAAGAGAGACGGGCCACAGATTTCAGGCGGGGTGCCGATCGGCAGCTCGTCAGTGGGAAGGGTGGGCCTGTGGCGAGTGGCCCAAGCAGGCCTCAGCGCCAGAAGAGGATGGGCCCGGAAATGGGCCCAAAAAACCAGAAATCTGGGTTTTTATGTCAAATTGCCCAATTTAAAAATATTGGCTCAAAGGCCATTAAAACCCACTGCTAGTCAAAATGATGTACTTGCTGCCAGCTCGGTTTGGCCTGAGGCCACCAGCTTAAGATCTCTGTCACCATTTCACTGTGTCCTCAGAGGCAGAACTGGCGAGCTTTTCCTGTGAACAGCCCCATAGTTAATACTCTGGGCCAGTGGTCGCCAACCGGTGGGCCGTGAGGTCCGAAAGGTTGGTGACCGTTGCTGCAGGCCAGATGGTTTCAAAGCAGCCATAGGTGATATGTCGATGAGTGGGTGTGGTCATGTACTAATAAAACTTTATTGTCCGGCTGGTGTGGCTCAGTTGTTGAGCATTGACTCGTGTACTAAGAGGTCCCGGATTCGATTCCCATTCAGGGCACATGCCCAGATTGCGGGCTCAATCCCTAGCAGGGGGTGTGCAATAGGCAGCTGATTGATGTTGATGCATCGATGTTTCTCTCTCTCTCCCTCTCCCTTCCTCTCTCTCTCTCAAATCAATAAAAACATATTTTTTAAAAGCAAAAAGCTTTATGCACATTGACATGTGAATTTCATTTCATTTCCATGTCATGAAACATTATTCTGCTTTTGGTTTTTTCCTAGACATTGAAAAATATAAAAGCCAGTCTGAGCTTGTGTGACTAACACGAGCTGAGAGACAGGTGGCGGACGGGGCCTGGCCCTGGGCTGCGGTTTGCCAGACGCTGCTCAGGACATGCTGCCCTTTCCCGGCCCGGGCACAGGCTCCCTGCTGGCTTCCCTTGTCCTGGGAAACCGCGGCCACTTCTGGCTGGGCCTCTCTCAGGCTGGCGGGAAAGACTCCCTTTTCTGGTCCTGCGAAGGACAGCTGTGGCCTGCCCAGCCCGACGGGGTCCGAGGTGTGTGGGAACCTTGGAAAGCTGCCCCTTGGGCCCCGCTCACCCACCCTACCTTGTGCCTACAGAAGTCCCCTGGAGACTACAGCAACTTTGACCAGGATTTCCTGAATGAGAAGCCGCGCCTCTCCTACAGCGACAAGAACCTCATCGACTCCATGGACCAAACAGCATTCTCTGGCTTCTCCTTCATCAATCCCAAATTCGAGAGGCTCTTGGAAAACTGAGGTTCCCAAACACGCCACCCCAACACCCATCCCAGCCAAGGAGCCTGGGTCCATCAGCACTGCCTGCCCACCCAGCCCGGGCAGAGCAGGCTTGGTCCCCCTGCATCAGCACCTGTTCCCCCCCTGCCCCCCCCCCATCCCGCAAGCAGCAGTGACTGTGGTGAGTTCAGCTGCCGCCTGCCCCCTCACCCCCAGAAGGGCCTCGGCTCCTGTCTGGCTGGGCTCTTAATGGTACTTCTTCTGTGAACTGAGTGTGAATTTGCTTTTCCTCTGCCCTCGGAGGGAAACTGTAAATCCTGTGTTTCATTACTTGAATGTAGTTATCTATTGAAAAAATGTATTATATATATGCATATATATGTATACGCACACACACATATATATAGCAAGCTGTATATATTGCTCAGTAGAGAGAAAAAACTTGGGGTAATGTGTTGATCTTTTAAAATATATATATGACAAGAAAAAAAAAAAGGAGCACAAGCTGTTTGAACCACCAGGCTCTTTTATTTGTGTGTCTAAATAAACACCAAATGGTACCATCCTGGCTGTCGGGACCTGTTTGTCCCAGGAAGCTGGTGGCTGCTCCCACTTTTGGCTGCTGTGTCCTGGAAGCTCACTGAGCTGATAGCTGCAGGCTCACACCCTGTGCTTTTATGCAAATGTGTTTGTATTTATGGGTTTCCCCCGGCTCTGGGGCCCTGGGTTCTCTGGGTGGCTTACAGAGCCCAGGTGACTCATGGGGTGACAGTGTCTCAGGAGGGTGAGGGGTCCATCTGGAAAAGCAGGGGGGTGAAGGCCTGGCCGGAAGGCGTGAGCCAAGGCTTAGAGGCTGCCGGACTAGAAAGAAGGACAGAGAAGAGAAAGTTAATGCAGCTCAAGCTTCAAGCAGATCTGGATTCAAATTGCAGAACGGCCAAAAGACGTTGGCATGTCAATCGTTTTAAGCCTGTTTCCTCATCTGTAAAATGGGAACAAGGCCAAGTGATGTTAGATGTAACTCCCATCTCATTACTACGTATCCCTGTCCTTGCCACAGGGGCGTCTGTGTCTGAGTTCTAGAAGCTACCTCTCAGGAGCCCTTGCCTACCTGGAGAAGGGGAGGGGAGCAGGGGAGGAGGAAAAGGTGAGAAAATGCCAAGTGGCTGAGAGCCATGCTCCAGGGTCCCCTGGCCTACAGAGTCCCTCCTGCCACCTCCGTGTCTCCCCTCTCCTGCTTCCTACTCCCCTCCACCTCTCTCTCTCTGCTCCCTCTTTCTGTCCCTGGGGCATAGGCCTTGAGGCAGCATGTTCCCCCTGGGGCCCCCCACCCCAGCCCCTCTGGTCCAGCCCTCAGCCCTTTGTCCTTAGAGATGGGTGAGGTGCCCCCCGCGCCTGATTGGCTGGCCCCAGCTGCAAAGCAGCTGACTTCCAGCAAGTTTGCTTTTCTGGGCTGAGGCACAAGTTTCCACAGCTGGAGAGGAGCAGGATGAATTGGGTTGGTGCTGGCCAGGGGAGGAGACTGAGGATGAGGGAGCCCAGTTCTCCCCAGAGATCAAATGTCCCCCTCCCCTCTCCACCCACCACCCTCAGGAAACACGGGTTGAATCCCTGCTGTGCAAAGAGCAATGCAAACCTCGGGGAAGGCAGCATGGCCTGGGGGATGCTGGGACTGGGGGAGCCCAGAGGAGGCCCTGGAACCCCTGTCCCCTTCCTGTGCTGCAGCACACACAGCTCCCCCCCCCCCCACACACACACACACACACTGGGCCTGTCCAGAGAGTTTAGAACAGAAATATGGTGGGTGTTTGCACGCAGAGCCTCTTACCACCCTCCTTGCAGCTCTGAGGCCCCAGTCTCCTCCCGGGAAGAATGGGGAAATGAGTGCTTCATCAGCCAAAGTTAGTGGAGGGTGGTGGGAAGAACATGGTGCCTGGAACAGGGGCTGGCGGTTTGAGTTCCACTCTGTCACTCATACTCTGTGGAACCTCCATACATTTCTTTCTTCTTTTTTTTTTTTTTTTAAATCCTCACCCAAGGATATTTTTCCATTGTTTTGTTTTGTTTTGTTTTTTAAGAGAGAGGGAAAGACAGAGAAATATCGATGTGAGAGAAACACATCGATTGATTGCCTCCTGCATGCTCCAGACCAGGGCCCAGGCCGGGGAGGAGCCTGCAACCGAGGTGTGTACCCTTGACCGGAATCAAACCCAGGACCCTTCAGTCCCCAGGCTGACGCTCTATCCACAAGCCAAACCAGCTAGGGCCTCCATACATTTCTTTACGGGGCCTCAGGTTCCTCATCTGTGAAACAGGATCATTAATCCCTGCCTACTTGTGGGGCGCCTGGCTCTGGGAGCCCCGTCAGGCCTGATGCTGGGTACCCTATGGTGCCTGGCCAAGCCCAGGAAAGGCCAGCAGCCTGGGCTGGGGAAGCAGCTGTCGGAGACCCAGACTAACTGCCTGGGAGGCTCCAGGCCTATTCCCAGAGTTGGGCAGGCGCCAAGCCTGACCGGCTGCCTCAGGAAATGCTTCTCATGGCTTGGCTCAGAGCCACACTTTCACTGGGATCCGAGGTCTGGAAGCAGGCAGGCCTGCCCCACCCCACCTGCCGAGTAGGTACATGGAAGAGCAGTGAGCTTGGCCCCCTGGCAGGGCTGGTGGGAGCATCCCACCCCATCTGAAATGTGTGCCAGGCAGAGCAACACGGACATGTCCACTCTGCCAGGTCCTAACCAGCAGGACTCAGCCCTGGCTGTACATTGGAACCCAATGCCCAGGTGGCACAGGTCTAACAACATGGTGATCTCTGGAGGGGGCCCAGGCATCCGTATTTTTAAATCTCCGGGAAGGGCCCAATCTGCACCAGGACTGGGGACCAGTTGTGGGTGAGACTGGGACTCTGCATTCTGCCCAGTCTTCCAGGTGAAGCCAAGAAATCCTGCTCTGAGCAGGCCACGGCCTGGAAGGCGAAATCACCGCCCAGGCCCTGTGTTGGGCAGGATGTAACCCGGAGGCCCCCTGCCCTAGGCTGACCACTAGCCAAAGATTGGTGAGAGGGGGCTGGGCCGGGCTGCAGCGCCCTCTGGTGGCCGGAGGACGCAGGCCCCGGAGGACTCACTTGGCACTGGTATAGTGCTGGGTTTTTCATCTATCTCCTGTCATTAGAGCCTGGGGGGAAATTCCTGCAAGGGACTGCTGGAGGACCATGTTGCAGAGACTCAGAGACACGAGGTGACACATCTAGACAGCTCCCCCAACATTTAAGAGGCTCTCTGGGCTAGTCCGTATCTCAACCCCATCTCTGGCACTCACCCAACATTATAGTCGCACTTCCTTAATCTATTCTTTCTTAAGGTGGGAATAACTGATATGAGCTGGGAGGTCCCTGTTTTCTGCTGGTTTTAATAGCAGGAAATAAGGGGGTGTGCAGCCTTTGCCATGGTGGGAGGGGCTAGTGGGCTTCAGGACTCCCACTAATGGCCTTGGCCTCACTCCTGCGGGCTGGGGGTTTATACTTCTGCAGCCCAGCAGGCACCTGCTTCCTCCTCCTCCTCCTCGGCCCCCTCCTGCATGACCACCCTCCCAGGAACCTCATCTCCTTGGGGCTGGGGAGGGGGGAGATGCATACAACTGAAAACACGGAACCTGGTAGCAAAGAAGGGGAAGGGGGCAGAGAAAGTCTCCCAAATGTGTGAGCCAGGCCTGAGTCATGAGGTTTGGGGCCCTGAGGCTCTCCCTGGGTCTTTCACGTGATTGCATTCAACGCTCACTAGCTGTAGCCTCAGCAAGTTATGTCTTTGGATGTTTACTACAGCCCCCGAATCAGGCTTCCTAAGGGCCTTGGAAGACCCCAGCCTCTCTTTTCCTGCCTGAGATGCATGCCCCGAAGGCCCTCCTATTTGCTGCTCAGGAGGTGTTTTTCCTTTTCCTTCTGAGAGGGGCGTTGGGCTTTCTGTTGGTTTCACCTGTGGCGCAGGCGTGCAGGCTGTGGGCGGGGCCGCGGTGCTGGGCTCTGTTCCGAACTCATGCATTCCTTCGTGCACAAGGGCCTGCTCGGCGCCAGGGGGGCAAACTTCTGTGGAGTGTGCAGACCTGCAGGGCGAGGACACCAGGCCAGGACTCTGGCTTCTTCCGGGGGAAGAGAGCAGGGGACGCGGGTGCAGAAAAGGCCTGGGGCTCCCTCTGGAATGTTTTGCCTCTTGGACAAACTCTGAAGAAGGTAAGGGAAACCATGAGAGGCTCAGAGGCTCGGTGGAGGGTCCTGGATGCTTGTTTCCATCTCTGCGCTTTATGGTCAAAACGTTTCATCACTTTTAAAAGGTGTTTTTTAAAGAGCAAGTAGGCATTCTGCCTCTTGACCTAACCGCTGGGTACCCGGCACCCCTTTAAAATGCTTTGTTGTCCTGTCCATTGTTCTATGTGCTCTCTCTATGGAGGTGGCATTTCACAGTTTTTAAAAGTTAAAAGGATTGAGTAGGCGAGAGGCTGGGGTCAGGGAAGCGTCCCAGGCAGAGGAAGGAGCAGGAGCCAAGGCCTGGGAGCCCAGGGATGTGGTTCCCCAGGGCAGCCCTGCTCTCAGCCCTGGCCTGCCTGGGGTCAGGGGTCAGGGGTCAGGGGTCAGGCTCTGTGCTTCCAGCCTGTCACCTGGGACGGGCTCTCTGCTCCCCTCCTGTCCGAGGCCCAGGTGAGGCTGGTAGAACGTGAGTTCTCGCAGGAAGTGAGGGTATGGGCTTAGTCAGTGTTTGGCTTGCGGCCTGCAGGTGAGGGTATTTAGAGCCTGGCATTTCTTGTTGGAAGCAGCGGGGGTGGCTGCGCTGATGGGGGAACCCAAGGCAGCAGCAGTGTGGCAGGGACAACAGGCTGGAAGGAGAGGGAGTGGCCTGCGGGCCTGGCCAGGCACAGAGGGAGCTGCCGGCAGGCTTTCCCGGGCTTTTGAAGGTGGGGAGGCACGGCATGGGCAAGGGGGGTGGGAAAGTTGCGTTTTTCTGGGACAAGCCCAAAACAAGCTTCCGGAAGTTGTTCCTAAAGCCATCTGGCGTGCTTTCTGCATCAGCCGTGGGAAGTCATGCTCAGTGGGCGCTGTGCGGGCCCAGGGAAGGCGGGGACCCGCCATCAGGGGAAAGGCTGAGTGATTCATCCGACAAGTGATCTTGTTAAGAAAACTCTTAGACCCTGACTGGTTTGGCTCAGTGGATAGAGTGTCGGCCTGCAAACTGAAAGGTCCCAGGTTCGATTCCAGTCAAGGGCATGTACCTTGGTTGCGGGCACATCCCCAGTAGGGGGTGTGCAGGAGGCAGCTGATTGATGTTTCTTGCTCATTGATGTTTCTAACTCTCTATCCCTCTCCCTTCCTCTCTGTGAAAAATCAATAAAATATATATATATAAAAAAAAGAAAACTCTTAGACATGAAGCAAAGCATAGACTGATGCTGCCGGGCTAAGGAGCGAGACCTTAGCGATCAACGTGCCACCCTCCGTGCCCCCTCCCCAACACACAACCCTGATTTCCTCTGTGTTTTTCCAGAGAGAACCAGCCCTGCTTGGCGTGGGGAGCATTCCTCTGCACCCAGGCCAGAGGCCCCTGAACATATCTAGGACTTTGGTTGCATGTTTTAAGCCTCTTGTAAACAGGTATCTGCTCAGAGAATCCTTCTGCCTCCAGATTTCCTCCTGGAATGCTTTTGTTTGGTTTGGTTTTGTTTGCGGGGGGAGGGCGATTTTTTTTTTTTTACTTTTTAAATATGTTGTTTGTTGTTGATAGTATTACAGATATCTCTCATTTCCCCTTTCCCCCTCCTCCCAGCCCCTACCCACTCCCCCAGGTCTTCACTACCCTATTGCCTGTGTCCATGGCTATGCATATAAGTATGTAAGTTCTTTGGTTTATCTCTTCTCGTCCCCCCGACCCCACATCGAGGTATGTCAGTCTGTTCCATCCTCTTGGCATGCGTTTGAAACTGACTTTTGCAAAGTCCTGTATCTCAAGTGCATTTGTTTTCTTTTTCACCCATTTAAAGTGTACATCCCGGTGGTTTTCAGTGTGTTCGTAGAGTTGTGCAACTATTGACAGATTTTAGAACTGCTTCATCACCCCCAAAAGAAACCCCATACCCTTTAGTCATCCCTGCCCCCCCCCCCCCATTCCCCATAGCTTCAGCCCTAGGTAACCACTGCTCTGCGTTCTGATCGCTAGATTCGCCTCTTCAGGACATTTCATAAAAACAGAGTCACACAATATGTAGTTTTTGTGACTGGGTTAAGGCATTCCTTTTCATGGCTGTATGATATTCCATCACATAAACTTACCACATCAGGGTGATGTAGAATCCTGCTTTCAGCCAAGATGGAGTAAAAGGGACTAATATTTACTTCTGCCAAAAAACAAC
>NW_005871131.1:779736-813294 GCF_000147115.1 Myotis lucifugus
CAAAACCAACAGTTCTCAAGCTGCTGGACATCAGGACAACAACAGGAATTCTCTGAGAGCAGGAAGCAAAGAGGGGGAGCCCCAGGGAGTGCCCCCAGCTCTCCTGCCTGGAGACAGTGTCCACGCCGAGGCCAGGGAGTGGAGCCAGTGGACTCCCTACGTTGAGAAGACGGAGCCGTAAGTGCAGGGAAGCCAGGGTGGAGGACTTCACAGTGCAGCCCACTGGCGAGGAGAGAGCTGCAGAGGGGCCTCCTCCAGGGCCCGGCTGGGCCGACTGGATGTGAGGGAACAAGCCTCAGCTCACCCGGGGCGGGAGCAGTGCCTGTTCTCAGCAGCCAGGCTGGGCACCTCGTGATTCAGGGCCAACGTGCAGAGTACCCAGCGGGTGCTGCATCCTAGAACAAAGCCCAAGAGCATTTGTGGGGATACAGAAAGTATCTGGCACCCAATCAGGCAAAATTCACAATGTCTGGTGTCCAATCAAAAATTACCAGGCATAAAGAGAAACTGGAGAAATGCCAGCCCATTAAAACTGACCCAGAGCCGACACAAATATTAACATTAGCAGACAAGGACATCAGAACAGTGATTATAACTGTATTCCATACGCTCAAAAAGCTAGTAGAGAGTGACGAAGGGGAACACGGGGTTTTTAGGGCAGTGAAACTATTCTGTATCATGGGGTGGGTATATAATGATGGATAAATGTCATTATACATGTGTCCAAACCCAGAGAATGTACAACACTAAGCGTCAACCCTCATGGCTTTGGGTGATGATGACGGGTCCGTGTAGGTTCCTCAGTTGTAACAAATGTACCGCTCTGGTGAGGAATGTTAATAACGGGGAACATTATGCATGTGGGGGGACAGGAGGTATATAGGAAATCTACCTTCCACTCAATTTGCCGTGAACCTAAAACTGCTCTAAAAAATAGAGCCTATATTTTTATTGATTTTTTTCTTTTTTTAGAGCGAGGAAGGGAGAGGGAGAGAGAGAAACATCAATGAGAGAGATAAATCAATTGGCTGCCTACTGCACACCCCCTCCTGGGGATCGAGCTGGAAACTTGGGCATGTGCCCTGATTGGGTATTGAACTAACTACCTTTTAGTACGTGGGACAATGTTCAACCATCTGAGCCACACCAGCCAGGGCTAGAGCCTTTTTTTTTTTAAGTTAAGCAATAATATGGAGATATAAAAATCCCAATCACATTTCTAGAGATGAAAACTATGAGATAAAAAAAAATATGTTAGATGGGGTTAGCAGCAGATTAGACATTGCAAATAAAAAGATTAGTCAGTTCAAAGATAGCAATACACAGTATCCAAAATGGAGCTCAGAGAGAAAAAATAATTTAAAAAAGGAAAACTACACCAAAGCACATCATAATTAAATTTTTAGCATTCTAATACAGATGTAAAAAATTGTAGGCAGAAAAGATGATGGTACACAAAAAATACTGGAAGAAATCATGGAAGACAAATTTCTAGAGTTGATGAAAACTATAAAATCTGTAGTATAGATCGAAGAAGCTCAATGAATTGTAAACATAATGGACTTACAAGGAAAACTACACCAAAGCACATCATAATTAAATTGCCAAAAAAAAATGGTGATAAAGAGAAAATCTTAGAAGAACCAAAGGAAAACATGTTACAGAGAGGAGCAAAAATAAGAATGACAACAGATTTTTCTTTTGAAACAATACGATTGACACAGTGGGGGCAAATCTTTAAAATACTGAAAGAAAACACACAGAGCCAATCCAGAATTCTACAGCTCCCCTTCGTCACTCTCTACTAGCTTTTTGAGCGTATGGAATACAGTTATAATCACTGTTCTGATGTCCTTGTCTGCTAATGTTAATGTTTGTGTTGGCTCTGGGTCAGTTTTAATGGGCTGGCATTTCTCCAGTTTCTCTTTATGCCTGGTAATTTTTGATTGGACACCAGACATTGTGAATTTTACCCGATTGGGCACTAGATATTTTTTGTATCCCCATAAATGCTCTTGGGCTTTGTTCTCGGATGCAGCACCCACCTGGTACTCTGCACGTTGGCCCTGAATCATGAGGTGGCCAACAGGGGTGTCAGTTTTTCAGACGTCTAACCTGAGATAACTCATTTCCAGCATCTACAGAAAATGTTGAAGGAAGTCCTTCAGGCAGAAGGAACATTATTCCAGATGTAAATGCAGATGTGCCCCAAGGAGCGAAAAGCACCAGAAGCAGTCACTATGTGGGCGAACTCCTATCTGGAACTGCAGGGGCCGGCAGACCACCTCTGGAGGTCACATGATGGGACATTCCTTTGTCAAAGTAAATGTCATGACTGCCGTAGGGGTGGCCACAGGCAGGAAAATGTTTCGGTGGCGATAACGAAATGCAGGAAATCTTCAGCTGGCTGTGTGGAGAAATCAAGATGAGCCAACGAGCCAGAAAACCCCTGAAGTTTTAAGGATTTCACAATCCACAGTGGACTGCCATGACAGAAGGTGATGGATACAATGGCCTCAGGAAAGAAAGAAACACACACACTTCTCTCAACCAGATGGAAGGAGGGCCTTTTCTCCGTAACCCTCCGAGAAGCATGAGAATTTAGAAATACTAAATTTAGAAATACTAGGTGTACTAGTTAATGCGGAGGAATTTAGAAATACTAGTATGTAGGGAAGAAAGTCTGCATCTATTTGTCACTTGTTGGCAACTTTTAATAAAATGTTACATTTCTGGCCCCGCTGGCAAGGTGCAGTGGTTGAGCATCGATCTATGAACCAGGTCAGAGCCCATGCCCAGGTCGCTGGTTCGATTCCCTGTCAGGGGGCATGTAGGAGGCAACCGATCAATGATTCTCATTATTGATGTTTCTATCTCTCTCTTCCTTCCTCTCTGAAATCAATAAAAATATATTCAATTTCTGGTTATAATACTAAGAGTTCTGCTTCCTCCCCCCTTTCTGTTACTCTGCTGTGTTTGAAACTGGAGAGAGGGAGAGGGAAGACAGCGCTCAGATCCTAGGATGCGAAGGGCAGAGCCGAGGAAGAGCCCTTATGCCATAAAATGTCTAGATCAATAAAGGAGGCATGCGGTCCTCCGGCCGCGAGTTTGACATGCTTGGTCTAGATTGGAATCCAGATGAACAATCTCCGGGAGTGGCTGGGGGGGCGGGGGGGGGGGGTGGCCTTGCAGACTGGGACTGCCCTTGGGCTTGCATGCAGATTTCTCAGCGAGGACAGAAAGGCTATGTTTTCGGTTTGAGAGGGGGCCTGGGAACCTGCAGAAAGTCTGACTGCCTTTCTAGTTCAAGTCCTCTGGAGTCGGTTTCCTTTGTTTGCTCTTGGTTTAGTAGACCCTTCTTGGAGAATTTTAGCCCGTCTTGTCCTGGCTAAGAAAAGCCACAGAAAGGTGAGATTTGGGACTCATGGTGACCTCCCACTCTGGTCCTCAGCCGGGCCTGGAGGACACGAATTCAGGCTGGTTCGTCTTTGGATTCCTCTGGGCCACAGACTGGGCCGTGGAAAGTGTTCAATAAAACATTGGTCGGAGAAGGAAAAAGAGAAGCTCCTCTTCCTGCAAAAGTGAAAATGAAAGTCTTTCCAGGCGTAGTTGGGGCCTAAATGATGAAGGAAGCATCACCCCCACAGGTGCTCTCCAGTCAGACTAGAGGTGCACTCCCGCCCAGGTAGCTGTGCCCTCCTCCTGGAGGCCCTGGCCCACTGCCCACGCACATGCAGCTTACCCTCCGTCAAAACCCAGTCTAGCCCAGACGGTGTGGCTCAGTGGTCTCATGAACCAGGAGTTACGGTTTGATTCCAGGTCAGAGCACATGCCCCGGTTGCGGGCTTGATCCCCAGTGGGGGGCGTGCAGGAGGCAGCTGATCAATGATTCTCTCTCATTGATGTTTCTCTCTCTCCCACTCCCCTCCTCCCTCTCAAATCAATTTAAAAACAACATATTAAACCCAGGCTACACCCAAAGGCTTGGCCTAGAGGCCCTCTTCTCCCAGTCTCTTCTGATCTCCTCCCGCCACCATCAAGCTATCCCCCTTGGTCCCCATGTTCTTCCTATTGCCAAACTGACTTGTGTTTTCTTCTGCCTCAAGGGCTCAACCACCAGCCCAGACTGGGATGGATAGGAGGCAGAAGAGGAAGTAGGAGGGTCGAGGAGGAACTGAGAGAAGCTGACCTGGGGCCTTTTCGGCAAGCAGAGACTGGAGGGGGGCAGGAGGCCATTCAGGGCCTCAGCAGAGATTGGGCTTAATCCAGTGAGTCAGGGGGCGGGAATGTGTTTGAACAGGAGAGAGCATGTATCAGGTTCTCGAGGGTTCCCTGGGGCTGCTGCGGAGAGAATGGGCGAGGCCAAGAGGCAGCTGGAGGCCTTTAACTGCTGCTCCGGGCGGGGCAGGTGATGGGGGTATGGACAGAGAGGAGGGCAGAAGGGGGCACATTTGGGATGGTTTAGGACAGTGGTTCTCAACCTTGGCTGCACATTAGAATCACCTGGGTTCTTTTTAAAACCCTGATTTCTGGGCCTCATCCTCCGGAAATTCTGTTTCTTTGTTATGGGGTGGGGCCACAACATTAGTAACAAACAGAATTTCCGGAGGATGAGGCCCAGCAATCAGGATTTTTAAAAAGATTCCCAGGTGATTCTAATGTGCAGCCAAGGTTGAGAACCACTGGTTTAGGAAGTAAAATCTACAGGACCTGGAGTTATTGGGAGAGAGCCCTGTCCGGTAGCTCATGGGTAACTGCATCTTGCAATGTCCCTGCTGTGTGACCGCAGCCAGGGTCTCTGGTCCATGAGTCCACCCGTCCCTAGCCCTACAGGTAGGGTTAGGTTTCTCCTCCACATGGGCCACTGCCCACTGCAACTTGGGCCCCTGAGGATGATGAAGAGACCAGTTAATTGTTGAGGCCTGTGTCCCTTAGACCAGCTGAAATGAAATTTTTGGTGGGGTTTAAACTTAGATTGTGCACTTATAATAAGTGAATTCTATCTCAATAAAGCTGTTAAAAAAAAAACAGCTGTTGCCCTGGCCGGTGTGGATCAGTGGTTAGAATGTGGGCCCATGCACAGGAGAGCCACGGGTTTGATTCCTGGTCAAGGGCACGTACCTGGGTTGTAGGTTTGATCCCCGGCCCTGGTTGGGGCCCATGCAAGAGGCAACCAATCTCTCTCTCTCTCTCTCTCCTTCTCTCTCTTTCTCCCACCCTCCCACCCTGCATCCTTCCCAATCTTCCATGGGTGAGGATTAACAAAAAAATAACACACAACCACAGTTGTTAGCAGCATTCTGAGCTGCTGTAGTCGAGTCCCATGCTTCCTGGGTATTGATTGTTGTCACTCGGAGCCTCGTGCTGAACGCCACCAGCCCTGCCAGGTGCCCTTGCCTATGACTTGTTAGGCATTGCAACTGTCTTCCCAGCCCTCATCTCCCTACCATTGTGCTAACATTCCTACATCCCTTATTTCATTCTCACAGCAGCTTTATGAGAGGCCATTATTCCCATTTAACAGATGAGGAAACTGAGGCTTGGGGACATGACTCCCCCAATGGCACCGAGTGGAACAGTGACGGTGGGATCAGAACTCAGTTACTCCATAGAGCTTTGGTCTGTGGAGCTCTGTGCGGTGCCTCCAGCCCTGCCCGTCTCCCTTCCTGCTCCCTGCCAGGCTCAGCCTCCCTTGAGTGGCGTGGGACGGTGAGAAGTGACCAGGGTACCCACACCCACACCTCCATGGCCACGTCACATGCACGGCTGTGTGGTGGTGTGAGAAAAGGTGGGCTCTCTCTGGCCTCTCCTCTCTTCCAGCTGAGCGGGGAGGGCCTTTCTTTGGGTCCAGGAAAGTTTGTCCTGAGGCTGCTGCCGGGCCATGCTGCCCTCCCACTCAGCTGCTTCAGCCATGAGGCCTGGCTGAGCATCAGGCCATGCAGAGCCTCGGGCACTCTGTCCTGCCTTCCCTGCTCAGGGAGAGATGACAGGTTCCTCCAACTCCCATGAGGGTCCAGCTGACTGTCTTCTGGCACATTCTGCACCAGGTGTACTCCGCACTAAGTCTTCTCAGAAAAAAAAAAAAAGGAGATAGTTTCAGGGGCTCATCATAGCGCCTGGATCCCTACACGTCCCAGCTTCCTGTGTGCTTGCTGTCCCAGGACTGCAGGTGACTGCATACGGGCCTTGGGAGTATTACCACTCCCCCGTGGCCTGCGCTGCCAGGCCTTACCTTCTCCTTCACCAGCTGTGTGGGCCTATGAGGCGGGCAGGCTGGTGTGAGGGCAGCTGCCCTGCCCAGGTCCTGGGGACCATGGCTGCCCAGGGTACATAGGCCCAGCAGGCCCACCCTCACCTCCACACAGGCCGGGGCCTGTGCCCATGGTTCAGGTGCCCTTGTCCACCACTTCTCTGCGAGGGCCTGTAGGCTCTGGGGACCACAGGCGACTTGCCTGATGGACCTACACAGGATCTGAGCTCCCTCCACATTCCCCATGGCCATTACCCTGTAGGACCTAAGGCCCCAAGGCAATAGGGTAAAGAGGCTGGGCTCCCTGGGGTAATAGAGACCTGGGTTTCGATCCCAGCTCTGTCCCTTACTGTGCTGGGGTAGCTGGTGTGTCCTGAGCCTCAGTTCTAGCTCATCTGTAAATTGGGGATAATTCTGGCGTGGGGACTAAATAAGACGTGTGCACAGAAGCACTGGCTTGCAGGTGTTCAGTCATGTCACCTTCACCGCCCAGTCCTGCTGCTCCGTTCCCTGCTGGCTGCAGCCCAGTCCTGACCATGGCCCCTGCCCACTGCCCTCTCTCAGCTCCACCTGGAGGCTGTTCCAGGCATTGCAGTACCAGGGGAGACCACCAGGCGGCACACACTCTGGCTCCCTCTCCCAGGACTGGGGCCTACAGACCTTTGTGCATTTCCTTCCTCTTCTATGGTTTACTGTTATTTTGGATTATGGTCCTGTGGCCCTTAAAGGGATGCCTTCTGAGACATGCATCCTTAGGTGATTTCGTCGTGGTGCAAACATCACATATTGTACTTACAAAACCTAAACAGTATGATATACTACTGTACTTCTGTGTGCTATACTTTTCTGACTGGCAGCTCTGTGTTTGTTTACACCCATATCACCACAAACACGTAATTTGTTGTGCTATTAATGTCACCAGGTGATAGGAATTTTCAGCTCCATTAATCTTATGGGGTCACTGTCATATATGCATTCCATTGCTGACTGGAACGCTATACAGCACATGACTATACAAGGGGCATTGTAATTGTCAGGACCCAGAGCTCTGGCTGAGAGCTGTCCCCTCCCACCCCCGTTGGCTCATGCAGAAGAGAGGGCTTGCCCATTCCCTCTTCCTCCCCGCTGTTCCTCCCGCTGTGGGCTCCCTGGAGCTCAGGCAGACCCCCAGGCCTAGTTCTGAAGTCACCAAGGAGCCCTGGCCCGGAGGTGAAAGGCAAACGGCACGCCAGCCCAGGCTTTTCTCCATCTCTGCTCTTTCCCTGCCCGCTGTGGGATGTTGAATGCAGACACACAGCCCCTGGTACAGTCAAACCTGGAGCAATCAATAGCGGAGTGGGAAGCAGTTTGCTGTTTGAGGGTTGGACTGGTTCATTCTGTCTAAAGCAGTGGTTCTCAACCTTCCTAATGCCGCGACCCTTTAATACAGTTCCTCATGTTGTGGTGACCCCCAATTTCATTGTTACAAATTGAACATAATTAAAGCATAGTGATTAATCACAAAAACAATATGTAATTATATATTCAATATGTTTTCCAATGGTTTTAGGTGTGTGAAAAGGTCATTTGACCCCCAAAGGGGTCGCGACCCACAGGTTGAGAACCGCTGGTCTAGAGTGTCAGGTGGACATGTCTCCAATGTGTCTCCTCCCCAAGGGCTCTGAAGACTTCCTGGGGACGCCACCAGTGGTCAGTGGCGTCCAGCCTCTTTTCTGGCATTAGTTTGTCCTAGGCTAGTCCAACGGTCTCTGCAGTTGGCCACAAACAGAGCTGACTCAGGCTGAGCCCAGGTAGCAGGGCTGTGGTCACAGGAGTGAGGGAGCCAGCAGTGGGCAGGGCCTGGAGCTGAGGCCTGCACACTACATGTGACATCAGAAGCTCCTGGGCCCGGGGTCCAGTGCAGAGTCCCAGGCTCTGAGAGCAAGGCCCAGGGACCTGCATTTTAACAAGGTGAGGGGGGCAGTCCTGCACACTCAGGATTGAGGACTTCTGGTCTATGGTGCAAGGTGAGAGCTGGACCTTCTTGTTAACCTGCCACCTGCAGCTCTGAGGCCAGCCTGAGGGTCACCTTCTTCCCCAGGATGGGGCTGCCCTGTGCCCCTCTGCTTCTGAGGTTACCGGTTAAGAGGATGTGGCCAGGAGCAGGGACAATAAGCAAATGTGCTTCCCCACCCACGGAGACCTCTGATTGCAGGGCTGTGGGTCCTTGGGGAAGGTGGGGTGGCCCTAAAGCACCCAGACAACTCCGGGCCTGAGGCAGCTCCCAGCGTCCCTGATAAAGGCAGCTGAGTGTGAGTGTGAGTGGTTTGGGTTGCAACCTCTGGGCCGGAAGGCCGATTGCAGTCCAGTGTCACCTGGCGGTGCTGGGGGAGGGCAGCAGCAGTTGTGGCGGGTGCCAGGGGAGGTGAGTGCAGAAGGCCTTGGGACACCAGGTCCTGGCCCAGAGCCAAGGGTGCCAACCTCCCCCGTCTCCCTCTACCCTTCTTCCCCAGAAACAGCACTGGCTGCATCCAGAATGAAAACATTTCAGAGGCTGATGGATTTTTCACAAAAGATATATTTGCTACTCCTCTCAGTGCATCTCTGAGCACCTGCCAGAATCTCTCAGGAATGTGTAGAAGCCCCTTCCTAGGCCTTGGAGACAAGGCCCTTCACAGCTTGTACAATGGCATCCTTGTCAATGCCAAACATCTTCAGCAGTTCAGCTGGCTTCCCGCTTCTTGGAACCTGGCTGACAGCCAAGCGGGTGACGGTGACGCCGGGCTCGCCCACGACTGCAGAGGACACTGCCTCACCTATGCCACCTGGGCAAAGGAAAGGGAGAGAGTCAGGGGATTCGGCCTCAGGCTGAGCAGTGGGTGGGGTCCCCTGCCCCTCTGCCAGCCTGAGTTTATACCCTAACCCAGTGGTCAGCAAACTGCGGCTTGGCAAACCGCAGCTCTTGAGCCACATGCGGCTCTTTGGCCCCTTGAGTGTGGCTCTTCCACAAAATACCGACTTCTGTGCATGGGCCACGAAGTTTCAATCACACTGTACGTGCGCGCCCACATGTGGTATTTTGTGGAAGAGCCACACTCAAGGGGCCAAAGAGCCGCCGTTTGCCGACCACGGCCCTAAACCAACGATTACAGAGACGGCATATACTCTATCCCTTCGCCCCTATAGTAGCCGTAACAGACTTCATGAATCAATCACAATATTTTCTTTTCATAAGCCCAAATGTGGCGTCTGAGTCATTTTAACAACATCATCTGGGCAGCTGTCACCAATGGACTAGCGTCTGCCCTTGTCCCCAGAGTCCAGGCCCATCTCCTCCCTGTGGGGAGAAGGTGGTGTGGGTTATGGAGGACTGCTCTGTAAGGACTCATGAGACAGAAACTGTGTGTGGCTTTCCCAGTTTAATTCTGCATGGTAACTACTTCCGGGACACAGACCACCTCGTTTCCACTCTTAGCAGTGAGATGGGACTCCCCACTGGCTTCCTGGGTGGCAGGGCCTCCGTGGAGCGATTCCAGCAGCTGAGAGTTCTCCCCTACGTTACCTGTAGCTAACATTTCACCCCCTGCTCCAGCGGCCCTGGCTCTCTGGCGAGGCCCCTCACCTTCGTAGTAGTGGTCCTCCACCGTGAGGATCCTGCCCTTGGTAGCCCGGGCACTGTCAAGAATGAGTTTCCGGTCCAGGGGCTTGATGGTGAAAGGGTCCAACACGCGAATGTTGATCTTCTCTGTGAAGGCAGAAGATGCAGGGACGTGCTGAGGGAAATGGGCTGGATGCTGTGGGTCTGCCCTGTGCTGAGCCCCTGTGAGGGGGACTGGCTGGGGTGTCCTGAGAGCTGTCCCAGCTTGCGGCCAGCCCCTGTCCTGGGGACTAGCTGTCCTGTTCCCACTGTTCATGCTTACCACCCCGAGGCTTGCCCCCTTCCTCTGCTGACATGTGGTGCCAAGTACTCCGGCATCCTGCACCCACCCCTCCTCCCGGGAGCCTTCCCAGCTGTTCCAGGAGCATCTGGTCCCTCTTCCCTCAGGCCCGGGGCCAGAGGATCTCGGCCTCTGGACTGTCAACACCGAGTGGCAAGTGTGGGGCCTGCACAGCTTCCCTTCCTCCTCCAGATGCCCTTGCAGATGGAGGGGAAGCCAGAGAGCTCCAGGTGTCTGACCTGAGACAAGCCATGTACTCATGGGATGACGGGGACGGAAGCTGTGGCTGCAGGCAGGCAGCCGGGTGTCAGGTCAGGTGACGACCAGCAGAATGACCTCAGGAGGACAAGTCCAGCTCCGCCAGGCCTTCTTCATACCTCCCCCTGGCTGGGGCCGGGCTTCCCCGGCTTCTCCAGCCCATCCTGCCCCTGCCCCTGCCTTCCTCCAGCTCCTCCGAGCTCTGTACACGCAGTTCCTTCTGCTCGGGCCTCTTCGCTCCTGTTTGCTCATCAGTCCTTTGTGCATCTGAGGTCACTGCCCTAAGGATGCCCATATCTGGCCTCTCCTTCATGCTCAGCATGAGATGTGACATCTGTGATTCTGTCGTAGGGGAGGCTAATGCCTGTCTCCCCTACATTACCAGTAGCTAACATTTTCAAGCTCTTAATGATGATAATGAGAGGTTGCCCAGCTGGTGTGGCTCAGTGGTGGAGCGTCGATCTATGAACCAGAGTTAACGGTTCGGTTCCTGGTCAGGGCACATGCCCGGGTTGTGGGCTCGATCCCCAGTGTGGGTTGTACAGGAGGCAGCCGTTCAATGATTCTCATCATTGATGTTTCTATCTCTCTCCCTCTCCCTTCCTCTCTGAAATCAATAAAAATATATTAAAAAAAAAAAAAAGAGGTTGCCTGGCTGGTGTGGCTAAGTGATGGAGCATTGACCTATGAACCAGGAGGTCATAGTTTGATTCCTGGTCAGGGCACATGCCCAGGTTATGGGCTCCATCCCCAATAGGGGGCATGCAGGAGGCAGCCGATCAATGATTCTCTTTCATCACTGATATTACTCTTTCCCTCTCCCTTCTTCTCTGAAATCAATAAAAATATAACAATAATAACACCAGGTTATTATTTACTGAATCCCCAAGACAGCCCCATGGGGAAGGTGACAGTATTTCAACTTCACGGATGAGAAAAGGAGGCACAATGATGCTAAATAACTTACTAACTAGTGCCCAGCTGAGTGGCAGTTCAACCCCACTGACAGGCCCCAGGGCCTCTGATCTGACTACTGTGCTGGGCACCTCAACTCCAGGGTCACAGGGCAGGGACTGTGGCCACTGCATTCCTACCCCCAAGACCTAGTAATGCAGTCAGCGCCGGATTTAAGACTCTGTGGGTCCCTCCCTCCTCACCTTTCCCCAAGACCTAGTAATGCAGTCAGCGCCGGATTTAAGACTCTGTGGGTCCCTCCCTCCTCACCTTTCTTCAGCAGGTCAGCAGCAGCCAAGGCCTCGTGCAGGGTCACCCCGGCTCCGATCACAGTCACCTGGTCATCCTGGCTCTTCAGGACCACCTGGGGGTGACACAGGGCCAGTGAGGCTCAGGGACTGGTGGCCTGAGGTGGGCCCTGGCCTCGGGCTCATTCTGTGGGGTCTCCCCGGGCACGAACCACACTGACCTTGGCTTGTCCGATTTGGAAATCCTCGTTGTTGCTATAGATGATGGCGTTCTCGGGGCGGCTGGTCCGGATGAAGCAGATGCCCTGGAATGAAACAGTAACCGAGGATGACGGGACGCAGCCCATCCCACCTCCAACAGCAAGGTCGTTCTAGAAGGCTGTCACCTCCCACCCGCAAACGTCCTCCACCCCCCACCCCCATGGAGGTGTCTGTCAGTCACCTCGTGCGACTGCTCCTCCAGAAGGAAAAAGACTCTTCCCCTCTGCAGGGTGCACCTCTCCAAACACTCTTCCCAAGGGACAGTGGCCAACGACTTTGCCAGCCCCAAGCCCCAGACGGAAAATGAGTTTTCCATCAGGCAGAGTGGCCACCCAGTGGGGCCGCTCCCCAGGATGCTTCCAGCATGCCCCGGCCCTCTGGCCTAGGGCAGTGCGGCTCTTGGTCGGGACCATGTTGCTCATTATGTCTTGGTGACTCCAACTCAGGGAGGCCAGACAGGCATCACCTGCCACACTGGCAGGGCTGCCAGGATTCTCAGTGGAGAAAGAGTATGGTGATCAATTAGCAATGCCTGTCCTGCAGCAGGAAGGATGGCGAGTACTTCACCATTCCTAGTCTAATTTCTACAAGCTACAGACACCAGGGGAAGGTCAGGAGACACCACTCTGGGGCAGTGAACGACCAACACTGTGCCCGCAGGCTGGCCTCTCCGCCCGCCCTCCCTCTCAGCAGAAAACAGAACAGCATGTGACCAACCTTTGTATTGGCTGCTAGTTCCACCGCCTTCTCTGTAGACACCCCATCACTTGGGTAGAAGACAGTGGACATGGGGACTGATCGGAACATGGCCAGATCTTCCAGGGCCATCTGAGAGGGCCCGTCTTCCCCTGGGATGTGGGAAAGGACACGCTGAAGCAAGACCCCCCCATGGACCCACCTTCCCCCTGACCACCTGGCCCAGAAGTCCAGGGAAAGTCCAGGGGCTAAGCACCCTGGCCCCGGTTCAACTCACCGATGGACACGCCGCAGTGGGAGCCACAGAGGTTGATGTTGCTCTCGGAGATGGCCGCCATGCGAATCTGGTCGAAGGCCCGCGTGTAGAAGGCCGCGAAGGTGCTGCAGAAGGGGACGGTCCTGTTGCGGGTGGCACAGCCCACGGCGATGCTCACCTGGGGGCGGAGCAGGGAGAGGGTGGCTAGGGGTTCTGTCATCCTAGTGACGTAATTCTCCTCCTCTCCAAGTGGTGCCTGCACACCATGGACTCCCAAATAACCATGTTATTTGTCTTTTCTAAACCCTCACCAAGGATATATTTTATTGATTTTAGAGAGAAGAAGGGGGAGAGAGAGAAACATTGATCGTTGTCTCCTGTATGCACCCCCACCCACAACCTGGTATGTGCCACAACCGGGAATCGCACCGGCAACCTTTCCATGCACCGGATGGCACTCCAACCAACCAAACCACACCAGCCAGGGCTGAAATAACCATTTCACAAGTTCTCTGAAAACTACTGTCCTGGGGAACATTTCCCCCGAGCAGCAAGCAAAGCCTTTCCCAGAGCAGGCTAGTCAAGTTGGGTGCAGATGGTCCATCTTCCCAGCCTATGCAATCCCCTCCCCCATCTCCTGGCCAACCCCAAGGCCTCTGCAGAGACCAGCCCTCCCACCCCGAGTGCCAGTGGAGGCTCCGCCCAGCAGCAATACAGGCATTGGTTCCAGGTTGGCTGTCTCTGCACAGCTCAGCAACCCACCGCTGACGTGAGCCCTCCTCCCCCAGATCCTGGGCCCCCTCAGCCTCCACATCCTGCCAGTCTAGGCCGGACTCTCCAGCTGCCAAGGCTAGAAACCAGAGAGAGGACTTCAGGTTCCGCTGGAAAAACCTCGGTGAGAGCCAGTAGCCTCCAGAGGAGGAAGCTCTCGGTCCCTAAAGGCCTGCAGGCCCGGCTGGGCTGCTCGGCCAGGAGAAGCGGATATTTTGACAAACAGGACAAAACATCCTTCCTGTTTCACCACCTCCGTTCCTGATAAGGCGCTGCTAACCCAACTGTGTGCATGGCAGGGGCCCAGAGCCTGTGCATAAGAGGGTTCAGCAGACGTGACTGGTGGGCCCATCGTGTTCCAGCCCACCTTCCACTTGGAAGGCCCTCTGCCCCAAGAGCCCATCCACCCCACCTGGCTCACGTGCAGCGCTCCTGTGCACACCTGAGCCCATTCAGCTCTTCCGTGCGCACTCACCCAGGACACTTACACCTGGGTGTGGCACGCCCCACAGTGTGGCTACTTGAAGTCAAGGTCAGTGCTGAATCCCAGCTGTTCTGAGGTCTCCCTGGGTACCTAGGAGGTGCCTGGCACAGCCAACGTAGCTGCCCAAAGGGGCCAAAGGGCTCTAGCCCTGCCCCTGCACCCCTCAGACCTCTCCCCCAAGGCGGTGGCTGGCCCTGTGCCCACCTGCCCGCCCCGGCACCCACCATGTTCTGCTCGGCAATGTAGCACTCGATGAAGCGATCGGGGTGCTCCTTTTTGAAGAGGTCCGAGAAGGTGGAGTTCTTGGTGTCCCCATCCAGAGCGATGATGCGGTCGCTGGCGTGGCCCAGCTTGGCCAGGGCCTGCCCGTAGGCCTTGCGGGTAGCTATCTGTGGGGAGGAGAGTGGGAAGGCTGAGCACCGCCCGGGCGCCTGTGAGGTGCAGCTTAGAACCCTGCACAGCCTCTGGGGGACACTTTTTAGGGAGGAAAAGAAGAATTGGGGCAGAAAAAGGAAGAACAACAACACACGACCCTGTGAAGTTAACTTCTACAATGAACTTGGGAGTCCCTGCAGTCCCTTGGCCAGCCCAGCCGAGGGGTTTGAGCTGCAAAAGATGTCCTAATAGCACCCTCCCTGCCCCCCTTGCACATGAGGGGGACTGTGAACTTGCCCCACTCTGGGCAGGAATACAGAGTCTGGGAGTCAGAAAGCCTGAGGCCAGCTGCACAGAAGGACTCCCCCAGGGGAGGCCCCAGAGCAGGGCAGGCCTCCCTAGCCTTTGCCAGGCCAGACAAAGGCCAGCCCTGAGCTCAGGCCAAGGCTGAGGGCTAGGGATGGGGGACTCAGGAGCTGTGCTTTGATCCCAGTGGTATCAGTAGCTTGCTGTGTGACTGTGGGCAAGTCCCTTGCCCTCTCTGAGCCTCTGCAGGTAAATGATTCCTGAGCTGGTTGTCTCTATGAAGGAACTGGCAGGAGCAACCCCTCAGGGTCCTCCTCACCCTGAAATAACCCCTCTCCTCCCTTTCCCAGACCTCTAGATTAGACCCTTGTTGGCCCCAACCTTGGGGAGCCGGGGAACCACGGCCACCCCACCCCGCTAGTCTAGAAAAGCGAAGCCGGACTCTACCTTGTCCCCAACTTTGTAGCTGGGTGGGGTGGGCATGCGGATGTTGGTGATGTCCACCGAGGGGGCGTCCTCCTGCGGGGGAGTCGCCAGGATCTTCTTTTTGCTCTGGATCTGGCTCTGGATCTCCTGGATGACCTGATCAGCCATGTTCTTGGGGAGGGGCTTCCCATGCCAAGACTCCTTATCTTCTACCCCTGCGGGTGCCATGTAGAGGGCAGAGGGCCAGGTAAGACGGATACTCCCAGAGGGCCAGGAAGCTACTCCGGAGACCAGACCCCCCACCCGTCGAGGGACAGCCAGGGGAGAGGGAGGAACAGTGTCATCACAGTCAAGCAGAGCCCTGTGCCAGGCACCATGAGGCACGGGCAGATCGCCCTGTCCCATTCGCTTCTGTGCCACCGCCCCGGCCCGAGCCCACGGAGAGGCATGTGCTGTAGAAATCCTACTCAGTTTCTTGGCCGGGCTGGGATCCTGGCCATCAGGAGGGAGAGCTGGGGCCTAGAGCAGGGCAAGCACTGCCAGGTCCCGGGAACAGCTGTGAGCCATGGAGCAGGCCCACCAGAACCACCAGGCGCTGTACCGTGCGGGGACCTCCGAGGTCGCCTCAGCTGGGCGGAGCCACGGACTGACCCCCGAGGCAGCACTGGGCAGCCCCACGGGCCCCCAGGTCTCCCCTCGGAAGCTCCGAGGTTTCCAGAGGAGCCACGCCCCCCAAGCGGGGGCACAGCCAGGACACCTGCCACAGGAAGCCAGCCCAGAGCCTGCGGTTAGGCCTCCAGTGCCATAGACACCCTGTATCTACAGTCAAGTCCCCGACCACTTCTAGCCCCATCTCCCCACCTGGGTGCTAGGGAGCCACATGCCAGCATCACGCTCACGCCTGGCGCAGGAACCGTCTTCCAGATCCTCCAGGCTCTCCGCCCGCACAGGCCTCTGCTCAGCCCTTTTCTACGGCCGGAGGGCTGTCCCACCCCCTCACCTGGGGGAACCAGGTCTTCCCAGGGCCCTGCTGGCCCATCAGCTCAGGGCAGACAGCTGGGGCTGTGGAGGGTGCTCTGAGAGTGCCAGCCAGGAGGGCAGGTGGGATGGTCTCCTTTCCCCTTACCCATAGGCCCTCTCGGTCCCTCCTCTCCTTCTGCCTACACATGCCCTCAGCCAAGGCCAGCCTGGCCTGGATTTGAATCCTAAGCTCAGCCATGCTGACCACTGAGTCCCCAGCCAGGGTGCACTCACTACTGCAGCTCCCTAGACACATGATCTTAGAGGAATGCCCCCTTTCGTGGAAACCCCCACCCGCTCAGTTCGCCACAGGGCCCATTCCC
The DNA here is from genome assembly GCF_000147115.1 of Myotis lucifugus. Classification (NCBI taxonomy): domain Eukaryota; kingdom Metazoa; phylum Chordata; class Mammalia; order Chiroptera; family Vespertilionidae; genus Myotis; species Myotis lucifugus. The sequence goes on from NW_005871131.1 coordinate 796,282, forward strand.
AGGGGTGGCAGGGAGACTCGTGCATACGGACCCGAGATCCCTCGGCCCTTGAAGGTCTTGGCAATGATGGCTGTCGGCTGGTGCTTGGCCTGGCTAAAGGCCTTGCAGAGCTCCTCCACGCTGTGTCCGTTCACGATGACAGTGTGCCAGCTGGGGACAGAGAGGGGGCAGTGAGGGGCAAGGACCAGTGCCCAGGGACCCCGAGGGGCTCCTAGGGGAAGGCCCTGGGGAGCCGGGGAGTCTAAAACATTCCTGTTTTCTCTTTTCACATCCTTTCACTTCCTCTTGTTCACTTGGTACAGATTTTCCTCTCTCCTAAGTCATTCAAAGCTTAGTTCAATTATTGCCTCTTTTGTTCCTGATCTATTCATTTCCTACTGAGAGCTGCTTTTGGGACGATGCACTGGTTTTGGAATCTGTTAGATTCTTGATGAATTTTTTGGCCTAATTTTCATTTGTCTGATCACTCCACAGGTACTGGGTGTGGTGCTGGAACTTGTTAAACGCATCCACACAGGGCCCTCAGCCCTCAGAGCCCTGCACTGTCCCGCCCAGAGTCCTCCAGTCTCCGCAGCCAGGACTGAGCCCTGGCCCTGGGCCCTCCGAGCTCTAACTGCAGAGTGGCTTGTATTTGAGGTGAGAGCCCTGCTGGCTGACACCCACCCACATGGACCTCCCTGCTTTGTAACACGTGACTGAATTCACAAACCCTTTCTCCCATTTCACCAGGAGAGGGGGCTGGTCTCTTCCACAGGCTGGCTGAAGCTGGGCACAGGAGGCAGCCAGCGGACCCAGGTTCAGACCCCTTCATGCCCCTTAGCCTCACGAGCAAGTGTGGTTCACACCATGCACCCCCACCCACCCAGGAACAAAGTGAGGATGTGTGAGACGTTACGTGCAGTCTCTGAGAGCTATCGTGCCACACGGCCACACAGAGGTACTCACTTAAAACTGGGCCTTTGCCCACAAATCCACGAGGTGGCCTGGGCTGCCACTTTAAGCCCTAATGCCCAAAGTCCAAAATTGTGTCAAAACCTGAAAAAGGGACTCATTCGCCTCCGGCCTCAGCCCCTGCACTTGCAAGCTTCCAGCACCGTGCTCCCAGGCTGGGGGTGCCCGGCCACGGCCTGTACGTACCCGAAGGCCTCGCAGCGCTTCTGGTAGACGTCCAGCTGGTGCTGCAGCGGGGCCGGCTCGCTCTGGCCCAGGCGGTTGATGTCAAGGATGGCCACGAGGTTGTCCAGCTTGTAGATGCCGGCGAAGGCCATGGCCTCCCACACGGAGCCTTCCGACAGCTCCCCGTCTCCCAGCAGGCAGTAGACACGGTAGCTGCAGACAAGTGGTGGGGATGAAGCTGGCACCTGCCCTGGGCCACCACGCTCCAGGCCTGTCCCTCCCCAGGAGCCTGCGCTCTGGGTCAAGGAGCCCCCCTCCCCGTGATGTGCAATGACGCTGGCAGGTGCCTGATGCCCACACCAAGTCCACAGCGTGAGGAAGTGGCTGTGGAGGAAGCTGTCAGGAGCTCCACAAAGTACTGGCTGCTGAGAGAGAGCTCCAAGAAGCAGCAGTCTGGTCGGTAAGATGCAGAGCATCGGGGTTGTCAGGGCACAAGGAAAAGCAATGTTCACCGGGGCCAGGACTTGCACAGGCAGGAGGGCCTTCAACTGCCCGCTGCAGGGGCACCACTTCTCCCCCCCACCCCCAGGAGTGCTGGGGGAGCCCGGGACTCTCTGGAGGGCCAGAGGGAAAGGGGGCCTTTCTGCTCGAAGAAGCTGGGCTGGGGGGCCTGGGCGGTGTGCCAAGCAGCACCCTAGAGGGAGGCCTCAGGTAAAGAATGAGCACCAGCTCCCGAGGGGACTCACGCTGCAACATGACCTCACGTGACCTCTCCCCAAGCGTCTGAGGCTGGTTCCTGCCCAAGACAGGAGGGGCTAGGCCTGCGCTTTCTCCACCCCAGGGCCACTCCTGCCCTTAACAGAGGCAACCACGGTCTTTTCAAAGGCAGAGCGACATGGTCAAAAGAGCACTGGACTGGGTGTTACCCAGCTGACCGAACCTTCCCTGGATCTGGGAAGGATGGGGCCAACGGGGCGAGGCTAGAGATAGGAAGACCAGTTCAGGGATCTGACTGCCCCCCCTCCCATTCCCAACATCTCCCAGATGTGAGGGAATGGCTGAGGAGCAGCAGCCACAGGCACAGAAACAGGAACCCCACCCACAGGCTGGCATGTGGCACCTAGGGTTCCTAGGGGGCTCTAGCAAGGTGCTGGGCCCTATACTCACTAACCCTCCAGGGAAGGTAAATGCAGTTGTTATTCCCAGGACACGCAGACAAGGAAATAGGCTCAAATGTGAAGGGACTCGTCTGGAGGCAATGCAGTTGGGAGCAGCTACGCGGGGATTCAAACACAGGTCTGACTGTCCACTGCTTGCTGTCTAGGGAGGCAGGCACGGAGGGAGGAGCCGCAGGACTTGCCCAGTGTCCAGCTGCAAGGCCAGGGAGTGAGGCTGGTGCCTGGCTGGGCTCAGAGGGGACACAGCTGCCCTGCTGCTGCAGCAGGAACCGGTCCTGGAGCCAGAGAAGGGGCGGGCACAGCCATGGCACTGTCAGCATGACTCAGCACCTCCACAGGCCAGCAGGTTAAGAAGGAGTCCCTCATTTTTCCCTTCTGTGTCTTCCAACAGGCCAGGCCACCAGTTCCCTGGCAGGGAGCAGAAGGTCCCAGGGCCCACACTCAGGGGCTTATCTGAAGCTGCGCCCTGCGGGTCTCCAGCCGGATGGGGCGGAGCCAGAGGCCTGCAGGGACCCACTTCCCCAGAAAGGAATTCCAGGGAAGCAGGCTGGCTGCTTTCCCAACCCACACCCACTTCCAAGGAAGCCCAACTGGCCTTTGGGTCCAAGGCTCAGGTCACGAGGGCAACCTGGGCTCCTGGGGAAAGACACTGGAGCCCCACAGAAGTCAGGCTCACCCCAAGCTCTGAGTTACCACCACACAGGGAAGGGACCCTCAACAGAGGGCTGCTTGTGGCAGAGGTGTTTGCAAACCTCCCCAAATGTCCAACCAGAGGACTGCCTGAACGGGGTACAGCAGGCCCATATTGCAGAACGTCAACCGCAAGCAATCACTGTGAGAAAAGGCTCACAATGTTCAGATTTTTCTAAAGAGCAGAATGTATAGGGCTGCACATTTGCAAGTTTTTTCTCACGATAATGAGGAGGAAATACGATTCACTGAGATTTAAATGGGGGAGAGGTTACGAAGAAAGAAGCCCGGCTGGCGTGGCTCAGTGGACTGAGCGTCCACCCATGCACCAAGAGGTCACCAGTTGGATTCCCGGTCAGGGCACATGCCTCGGCTGTGGGCTCAATCCCCAGTAGGGGGTGAGCAGGAGGCAGCCAATCAATGACTCTCTCTCTCTCTCTCTCTCTCTCTCTCTCTCAAATCAATAAAAACGTAGTAAAGAGAATGTCCATTTCTTTTTAATGCTTTTCTGTATTTTTCAAATGAGCATTTCAATCAAAACAAAACTATTAAAAAAGAAACAGAGTCAATGTGATGCATGGTCCCTGCTGGTGGCTGGGCAACATGCTGGAGGCCAGGTGCGCTCTATCAGGACAAGGCCTCCGGGAGCCTGGCATGGCCTGATACTCCCCTTGACACCCTTATCTCTCCCACACCCCCTCCCTCCACGCACAGTCCCAGGCCCTGAGCCTTGGCCAGCCCTGCTGCTGGGAACCCAGCCGAACCTCTTCTCCCTACACTGGCTCATTCCATTACGTTAGGGCGAGGAAAAGACCCTTCACGGGGAATTACTTCAAGCAGCTTTGGGACTAACTTGCATCTCTGGTTCTGCGCCAAACAAAATACTCTTAAACATACATCCCATTCCTTGTGATTTTCTTCACTTCACAGTGAATCACTTCTGGGGACTGAAGGCAGAGGCTGTGCTGCCAGGTGACACTGGCCTGGGAGGGTCTGGGACACCTCACAGCCCCCGCCACCTCCTGAAGGGCAGTCTCAGGAGCCCCTTCCCCTGCGCGCAGTAGGTGCTCCCCGCAGCATGGCATCCTTGATGGGCTGCAGTCACCACACTCCCACTGCCAGGGGTGGGCTGTAGGGCGCTGGGGAAGCCATCGCTGCACAGCTGGGCCCTTCCTGCCACCTGCAGGCCAGGCTCCATCAGCCCCTCCTGTAGGAAGCGTCTTACCCACTGGGCTCCCTGAACCTCCTAGGCTTTGCTCGAGCCCCTCAGAATAGTCTCAGGACTCTGAATATGGACTCAGGAAGCAGGGGTGCATGCCCTGGGTTTAAATCCAGCCTCCACCACACCTTACCTCCGTTTCCTCATCGGTGGGAGGAGTAACTGTGCTCAGTCACCACTCAGCCCGCAGAGGGGTTATCAAGGTGAAAACCTACCAAGCTCTGAGCACTGAGTGCAAGGCCCCCGACGGAAATGATGTAGAAACCAGCTGACAAGTGATCTCCTTAAAGCCTGCAGCCAACACTTCCCCCCGCCCCCCAATAGAGACCGGGCTGCAGGTCCTATGAGGACACGTAGACAGCCTTGTGGCTGAACTCTGCCTCCACCACCTGGCACTGAAGCAGCAAATCTCTGTGATTGGTCACCTTCTCCAATGTTTGTGTCTTCCCTGACAGGTGGGGTCAGGGAAGCCCAGAACCCTCCAGAAGCCACCATCTTCTCCTTTCCCAACGCAAAGGCAAGCAGCGGGGCCCGAGCTTGTGGCACTTAGACACCGAGGGTGGGGCCCACGGAGACTTCCAGGGTCCGAGAACCAGGCTTGGGGGTGACACAGGAGCTCACCAGCCAAAGCACTTTGGACAAAGAGCACGTGCCAGGATCATGAACTCTGGGCTCAAGTCTGGCCCCACCAGTCACTTCAAGGGACTGAGGGCGGTCCCTTCACTCCCTGGAGCCTGTTTCCTCCTCTGGTCATGGGCCAGCCTTAGGCCACACACGTACTATTACTCAGCTCCGACTCAGGTAAGAGCGAGTGCCTGGTGCCAACAGTGAGGGCTGGACCCCTCCCAAAACTACCGAGGGTGGGGTGGGGAGCGGGAGCATTACCTGGCTTTGTCGAAGTACTTGCCCGTGTAGGCCATCCCGCAGGCGGCCCCAAGGCCCTGGCCCAGGGAGCCAGTGGCCACATCGGTGAAAGCTTGTTTCTGTCACAACAGAGAGCCACAGTCACTCACAGGGGAGAGAGGGCAGCAGCTCACCTCCCGGGGTCCTGGAGAGCCTGCCTGAGCGCCACACGCCCACCCAGGCGTAGCCATGCGCCGAGGTCTGCAGAAGGCTCTGCCCCAGGGCAGCCTCCACCAGCAGCAGTCAGTGGGGCTGTGGTTCATACACTGCTCTGCCACCAGGCGGTGTGACCTCAGGCCAGAGACTGAACCTCTTTGGGCCTCAGTTCCCTCATGTGTAAAGGGAGCCCACATCGTCCAACTCACACACAGCGGCCAGAATTCATGACAAAACTGACAGAATGCTTGGCCCTAGTGGGTGCCCAGATGGGGGTGGGGGGAGTGAGTTCCCATGGTAACCCATGAACTCCAAACACCTGCAGGGATTAGCACCCTGAGGAGCAAACTGGGTCCCTTCCCTGGTGCACCACCAGCATCCTGCAACCCCCTCCCTGACACCGGGACCTCTTCTCCCGCGCTGTGTCTATATGGCCAGGGAGGCCCGTGGGGAAGGGAAGCTGGGCGCTTGGTGCTTCAGGAGAGTTTATCTCTGCAGTCGACGCAGAGCACCTCGAAAGGCCTCACCCTTCAGCACCAGCTTGGGGTGAATGGAGCGAGCCCCGAAAATACCTGCTTCTTTCTTTCCTCCTATCAATGCCCTTCTCTACCTTTTAATAGCCCCGGTTCTTCAGTGGGCACCCCCACCCCCTTCCGACATGCCTCGGGAAGCAGGACGTGGAGCCGGAGGCCTGTGCGGCTCCTGGTGGGGTACACTTACCGGGACAGGGTGCCCGTCCAAGTCGGAGCTGATCTTCCTCAGGTTTAGCAGCTCTGCCTCAGGCAGGAAGCCGGCTTCAGCCCAGACAGCGTACAGGATGGGAGCTGCGTGACCCTGCCAGGGATGGACGATGGAGGGAAGGGTCAGACGGCGAGCTGTGCCCACCGCACACTGAAACCTGGGCCTGGCGAGCCTGCCGGCCCGGGATCCATTTCAAGGAAGGAACCAAGTGAAGGCCGCTTCCCCCGCTTTCATCCTCTCTCCAGCCAAAGCTGCACAGGCCCCAGGACAGGTGCAGGGAGAGCACAGCTGTGAGGCCGGCAGACGCCAACACCCCAGCAGGCAGCTCGCCGCCCTAATCCCTGGCTCTGGCGCGTGAACAGGCTTGGACAGACTTCTAAGCTAGGATGCCCCAAGAGACAAGAGGCCACAGAGCCGGGTCTGGGTACTGGCGGATTCCAGGGTTCGTGGCATGGCTGCGATTCTCATGCAGGAGGAGGGGCAGGACCAGATGTCCCATCCCAAACCCCGCTGCAGCGCACCACCACTCCCGAGGGAGCAGGCTATGGTCCAGGGGTGCTGGCCCAGCACAGAAAAACGTGTGCAAAAAGCCGCAAGCCCTGGCCGGTTTGGCTCAGTGGATAGAGCGTCAGCCTGTGAATGAAGGGTCCCGGGTTCGATTCCGGTCAAAGGCACGTGCCCGGGTGTGGGCTCGATCCCCAGTTGAGGGTGTGCAGGAAGGAGGCAGCCGATCAATGATTCTCTCTCATCATTGATGTTTCTATCTCTCCCTCTCTCTTCCTCTCTGAAATGAATAAAAATATATTTAAAAAATAATTAAAAAATAAGCCACAAGGCTGCACCCAGACCTGGACTCAAGGCCTGCATGTGGCAAACGGGCACAGCACCCAGCAGACCATTTCCATGGTCCCCTATGAATTCAGTCATATATTCCTTAACTTGGGTTAAGTTTACCAGCTGGGCCTGCTGTGTGGAAATGGAGCCTGAGGGGAGAGGGTGGGCCAGGGCTGGGCTTACGTGGGTGGAGGGTCCCCTTTGAGATGGCTCACTGCCAGCACCTTCTCAGGGCCCATGACACCCACCCCCGGTGAAAGGCGCAGGCTGGGCTCCTACCTTGGAGAGCACGAAGCGGTCGTTGTGAGCGTTCCGGGGGTCCTGGGACTTGTAGCGCATCGTGTGGAAGAAGAGGACAGACATGATCTCCGCGGCGCTGCAGCATGACGTGGGGTGGCTGTGGCCCAGGAGAGAGACGGACACGTGCATTATGGCCCTGGACCCCTGACCGACAGGGCTCGCCCATGTTAGAGGCCTGGGGGTGCAAGTCCCAAGGAGTCACTGAGAGCCACATGCCCCTGCTCCCTGGAGGGTGACACAGGGTCTCAAGGAGGCCGCTGCTGGCCGCCTGGAGGTCGCACCCTCCCAGGGACAACAGTTCACGCCTGGGGCTAGACTAGAGTAAGAGAGGAGGACCCAGGAGACTGGGCAGGTTAGCACAGACCCAGTGCAAGGCAGCACCGCAGCAGAGGTGTGGCCGGTGCCGGGGGAGCCCCGTTCTGGCCTTGTGGCTCCTAGCGGAGTTAGGGCTCAGCAGCTGAGGAATGTGCTCCCTCTGTGACTAACCGGTGAGCTACATCCCAGTGGGACTGTCTTCCCAAGGCCAGGGGTGCTGGTCCTGAGGCCACAGGCAAGGGGTAAGGCACTGAGGCTCATGGAATTACCACAAACCTCCCAGCAGCCTCACGGGGCTGGTAGTCTGACAACTCGGGCTCTAGGCTCTCCGACAGCATCATCGGGCTACTTGGCAGCTTTTTAATGGCATTCTGAGGGCTGGGGTAGCCATTAGGAACCATGCTTCAGTGCAGAACTTAAAAGGCAAAACATACAATCTCATCTACCAAAGCTACAATCATACAGATATAAAATCCCTTCTGCCTGTGACAAGAGCTGAGGCGGGGCTGCCCTTCCAGCCCTGGAGTGGTGGGGCCAGGGGGTCCCCCTTGCATCCTATTAATCGCACAGCTATCTGAATGGCTACTGAGCAAAGGAATGAACAAGATGAAGGACGTGCCAGCATTACATCCCAGGGATGAGACATGTGCCGGTTCAGGTCTCTCAGGACCCACTTGACTGCTCTAGTCCCTGCCCCAGGAATGGGGCCAGAGGTCGGGGTTCCTGCTGGGACATGGTAATCCCCGGTAACCCTGCCTGAAGCCCTCCCGCCCACAGTTTCATCGAGGGAACGTGCCCCCACATCACTCCACCATGCAGCTCAACGAGGTCCTTCACATTAAAACACGTCCAATGCCAAACCCAAGGGCACATGCAACATCTGGAGCTCACAAATGCCTCTCTGCTCCCCTGCCAGTCGCCCCCCGCCCCCACCCTGCACCGGGTTAGGGGTGAGTGTCACTCCCAGCGCAGACACATTAGTAGAGAAATTCCGAACTGTCCATGCTGGTTTAGTACCCACACTCCCAGCACACAATCGTCTCATACTTAACCATTTCTACGAGCTCCTTGGTCGTGGGGAAAAGACACTAGACCTGAAAGAGGGAGGTGAGGAAATGTAAACGAGAAACCTCTCTGCCTGGCAGGGACCCAAATGCCGCGTCCCCCGTGCCAAACTTCTGCCGGAGGACATCACGGTCAACACCGGTCAGGCCGACCTCCCGCCCTTCCTGCCTCCAAGAGCAGCCCTGTCCCTGAGGAATCCCGTTTCACAAGTCTTGACCCTGTTATGAGCGCAGTGGGGGAAGGATGTGGGTAGACAGTGGGCCAAACAGCTCCGAGGAGAAGGAAAGGCAGGTGAGCGGCTCTGCCTGCCCTGTCCACATTGTGCTCCGGGGTGACGTCCGCACTGCGGTCAGAGATAAACGGCGAGATACAAGCACAGTCTGCACGTGGCGAGAGCGAGCCGCAATATTTTCTCTCTTCTGAAGCTTGCATCTGGCCGCACTGCTTCACACCCACCAGATACAAACATACAGAATAAAGGATCTTAGGGGCCAGGTGTCCGCCTCGCTCTTTCAGGGACCTTCCTCTGCCAAGTGTCCCAGTGCAGGTCTGAGCTGTGTGACCTGAGCAAGTGCTTCACCTCCCCAAGGATCAGCTTCCTCACTTGTAAATGGGGCAGCGATGTGTGTGTGTGTGTGTGTGTGTGTGTGTGTGTGTGTGTGTGTGTGTGTTGGGGGAGTGCACGTCCAGAAGTCCCAGTAAGAATGCATTTGAGCCGAAACCGGTTTGCCTCAGTGGATAGAGCGTCGGCCTGGGGACTGAAAGGTCCCAGGTTCGATTCCGGTCAAGGGCATGTACCTTGGTTGTGGGCACATCCCCAGTAGGAGATGTGCAGGAGGCAGCTGATCGATGTTTCTCTCTCATCGATGTTTCTAACTCTCCCTCCCTCTCCCTTCCTCTCTGTAAAAAATCAATAAAATATATTAAAAAAAAAAAAAAGAATGCATTTGAAATCCCCAGGTTTACCAGTCTCCACCATCGGCTGGAGGACCAGATACCAAACCTCTCAGAGCCTCCTCATCTGCAGGCTGGGACTGTGACACCCCCACCCCCACCACAGGGCAGGCAGGAGGGAGGAAATTAGCCAAGGATTGAGACAGGGCTCTATAAACTGTAAAGTGTTGAGCACACAGGAAATGCAGTTGGTTTGTTTTTTTTTTAAAGTATAACATACTATTTAATTCAATTGAACAAATACTAGCTATGTGAAATGCATTGCTGCATATACAAAACTGACTAAATGTAGTGCTAATATCTGGAAAACTCACATACAATATAATTCTAATGTAGCCCAGACAACAAAAAGCTCTAAAGTAGGTATAAGAATATAATAGAAAAGAGAAATTAAATCTGACCAAGGACAAAAGGGAACTTGTAAGTGTATTATAAAAATAAAAAAATATTATAACAGTTACTTTACACTCAACCTGTTAGAGGGCCTTCAAGCTGGCAATGTATTGAGTCTGCAGCCTCAGGGCCTGAACTTTTCCTGCAACCCCGTTCCCCCAGGTGGGGCACCATTCTACAGTGCCGTGTATGCCACACCCATGGACACACACTGGCTGGATACAAGTGGGGATGGAGTCAGGGCGGGGGCACTGCAGGTACTTTACCCAAGACACATGGGAGTTACAAGTGTGTTCAAAACCCCTGCCTTGGCCTGAACAATCCACTTACAGTGCCAGCTAGTTCAGCCTCTGAGGGTGATGCTGAGCTTAGAGCTAGGCCTAAACAAATTACATTTCTCAAAGACACCCCCACTGGGGGGAGGGCACACATCCTTCCAGATGTTCCCTGGCCAGGGGGGTGTCTCTCATCTCATTAGCACTCACTCTGCCTGCTCACAGGTGTTCCTGCAGGAAAAGTGGAGAGAAAATCCCTCACCCCTCTGCTGGGCTCCCCTCCATTCTCAAGATGCAAGAGCTGTCAGCCTCCACTAACAAACTAACAAATGGAGGCTGACAGCTCCCACCACACACTCTGCTGAGTCACAGGGACTCATCAGATGGCTTCTCGGCAAACGAACAAACCAGGAAGGCCAAGCACCTCCAACAACCCCAGTGAGGTCACCCTCAACGCTTACATATAAAGAAGAAAAAAACCTGTTATGTAGAAGAAATAAGTACCTTAAGGAGAAAGTAAATAAAAAACAGAAGAGCGGAAAACCAGTAGCTAAGCTCCAACTCAAAAAGTTAGAAAAATAAAGTGGGCTCAAAGACAGTAGAAAGAAGATAAGGAACAGAAATATAGGGAGTGAATATACAATTAAAAAAAAAATCAGCCCTGACCAGTTTGGCTCAGTGGATAGAGTGTCAGCCTGCGGACTGAAGGTTCCCAGGTTCGATTCCGGTCAAGGGCATGTACCTTGGTTGCGGGCACATCCCCAGTGGGGGGAGTGCAGGAGGCGGCTTATTGATGTTTCTCTCTCATCGATGTTTCTAACTCTCTATCCCTCTCCCTTCCTCTCTGTAAAAAAATCAATAAAAAATATTTTTTAAAAAAATCAAAGTCAAGAGTTAATTCTTTTTTTTAAAAAAAAGACTAAAATTTAGCAAACTTCTGATAAGGCAGGATCCAGGAAAAGAAAAAGGCAATGTTAGAAATGAAAGAGAGGGCATAACAATAGACGATAAAATACTCTGAACAACCCAATACAAAAAAAATGTAAAAAAGGAAAAAATAACTTACCAAAACTGACTCAAGAAATAGAAAACCAGCCCTAACCGGTTTGGCTCAGTGGATAGAGCGCCGGCCTGCGGACTCAAAGGTCTCAGGTTCGATTCCGGTCAAGGGCATGTACCTTGGTTGCGAGCACATCCCCAGTAGGGAGTGTGCAGGAGGCAGCTGATCGATGTTTCTCTCTCATCGATGTTTCTAACTCTCTATCCCTCTCCCTTCCTCTCTGTAAAAAATCAATAAAATATATTAAAAAAAAAAAAAAGAAATAGAAAACCTGAGTAATCTTTTAACCATTACAATGAAACCAAATCAAGAGCCACAGGTGCACATTCCCTAAGGCCCAGCAACTCAGCTCTTAGAATGTGCGTCACGCAGCGAAGGTCCCTGCACGGTGTGTGACGGCCAGACCTGAAAACCACCACTGTCCATCAACAGAATAGATACTCACAATATCTTCAATAGTAAGTACTAGGCAGCAGTGGGAATAAGCGAACTACACAGCCCCAACATCAACACTATCTCACCAATACATGTGAACAACGTGCACTGAAGAAGGATCTGTGTAGCAGAAAAGACCACTATTGACCAATACGTACAAATGTTACAAAAAAGGAAAACAAAGGACTGATAATGCAACGTACAGGGTGTAATTCGTCCTGGGGGAGGAGGGTGCCCGCCCAGGAGTTCCTCAAGTACTGTAACGTCCTAGTTCTTTTTCTTTTTTAATCCTTTTTCTTTTTTAAACATATGGATATGTTTTTTATTGATTTTTAGATAGAGAGAAAGGAAGAGAGAGAACCATTCATCAGTTGCCTCCTGTATGTGCCCCAACTGGAGATCAAACTGCAATTACTTGGTATATGGGTTGATGCTCCAGCCAACTGAGCCACCCGGCCAGGGCTGTAACGTCCTCGTTCTTAAGCCTGGTGGTAGGTACATTACTTGTAATACATGTACAGTATTTATATTTTTATGCATATATTGATCACACACACACACACTCACTCACTCAGGCAGAGTCCCAGGATGCCAGGGAGGAAGTGAACCTCAGAAGCAGTCCTTGGGCTTTGAAATGCCCTGACTCCTGCCTGGAAAAACTCCGCCTCCAATACCTCAGAAGGTTTCTTCAGAGCTCTGCCCCATGCCACCTCCTCCAAGAAGCCCTCCTTGACCACACTTCCTCACACACTTGCCACCACCTGACCTTACGTGGCTACTTATTGTCCGTCTATCCTACTGCAACTCAAGCTCCAAGAGGGCAGGAAGGCCTTTGAGCCTTTTCACTGCTGTCTCCCTGGGCCTTAACAGCACCTGCACCAAGTGCACAAATGAATGGATGATGTATCCCGGCTCCAAGACCCTAGGGACGTGGCCTCCAGGAGCCTCGGTTTCCTCACTGTAAAATGGAGACCTTAATAGAACCTGCCTGGAGGAGGTCGTGTGGGTAAAGAGCTTGGCACAGTGCCCAGGCGAATGGCAAGTGCTCAGTCAATATTAGCTCTTCACATACCAGAGGTGAAGTCTAACCTCCTCATTCTGAGGATGGGCCCTGCAAGGTCCACAGAGGGAAGTGACGTGCCCAAGGTCACACAGTCTGCCCGCAGAAGAGCTAGGACAAGAGCGAAACGAGGAACTGAGGAAGGGATAAGCAGAATGTGGTCTATCCACACGGTGGAATAGTTGGCAGTCAAGAGAAATGAAGTACGGATTCATGCTATACGGCCTGTGTGACTGTCCAAACCTCATGCTAAACGGAAGAAGCCAGGTCCCCAAGACCATTCTGCCTGCCTGCATTTACACGAAATGCCCAGAAGAGTTCCATTTATAGAGACAGAAAGGAGATGAGTGGTTGCCTGGGGGCTGGGATTGAAGGTGGGGATGGGGAGTGACAACACATGAGCACACAGGGATCTCTGAGGTAAAAAGTGCCCTAAATTAGACATAGTCAATTCTCTCAAACTTACTGTAAAAATCGCTGCTCACTTACTAAAGCCACTGAACTGTAAACTTAAAATGCTATGATTTGCAAATTAGACCTTAATAGAGCGTTAAATATTTGTTTTTAAAAAGAAAGAGGTGCTGAGAGCCCAGCTGAGGAAATTCTCTAGTGTCTACACCCCTCTGCCCAGCTGTGCAGCCTTCAGAGGTTACATCCAGCCCATGGGTGCCACTGACTCGTGAGCAGGAAGCCCCAACAGTGTGAGCCAGGTCACCCCGACTCCCGCCCGTCCACCCCTCTGAGTGGACTCCACCTCACGACTCAGGGTAAGAGCAGAGACTGCCTAAGGGCGTGGCGCTGGTCTGTGGCAATGGGGAGCCCCGGATTTGTGGGAGCAGGCTCTAGGGGCAACAGGCCTGCCTAAAGCAGCAGAGCCTAGGGGTCAGAGCTGTGACAGGGCCGCAGTGTGGTCAGCTCATGAGAGGTCTCAGCCAGACCCTAACCCGGCGACGGCACCTACTTTTCAGCTCCAGGAAACATTGGCCATCAGCCCTGCTGAGTTAGAGCCACAGGGCAGCCAGGTGTCTTCACACCGGTTGGGAAACGCTGCTGCTGGAGCAATCTCAACGGGCGTCACTCTTGCCTCATTCAGGATGGGGGCAAGGCAGCCAGAATGGAGAAGCAGCCCTCCCTCCCCCACATGGTTTTCTGCCCAGAGACCCGAAGGGGCCTGGGCCATGAAGGGGTGCTCTGGGCACCCGGCCAAAGCATCCCTATATGCCAGAGCTAAGTACAGGGATGTACTTCCAGCCACTTCAAAGTCACATGGGTCACCGAGATGCGAAACCTACAGCCTGGCAGGCGTGGCTCAGTGGCATCAACCTATGAACCAGGTCACGGTTCGATTCCTGGTCAGGGCACATACCCGGGTTGGGAGCTCGATCCCCAGTGTGGGGCGTGCAGGAGGCAGCCGATCAATTATTCTTTCTCATCACTGATGTGTCTCTCTCCCTCTCCCTTTCTCTCTGAAATCAATAAAAATATATCTTTAAAAAAAGTGAAACCTACAACAGCCGGGGATAGGACCCCGAGCTTGCTCACTCTGCTCCCCCTGTCGCGCTCCCGACGGACCCAGTTTGAAAACCACCTATCTATGAACTTCTCCTTTAAAGGTGGGGAAATCAAGGCCCTGGATGGGAAGGTCCTTCCTGACAAGGGCATAGCCCCTCGGAATGGGGCTGGAGCCGGGGTTAGATTCCTGCCTCCGAGTCCACCAGACTTTAGCTCCCAAGTACCCTCCCACACGCTGTGGGTCAGAGCCCTGGGGACACGTTAAAAGCACAGCCCGCACCTCCCGATTCAGGACCGCTTCTGTCCTCGGGTGACACTTAGCCCTGTTGGGACAATGCCAGTCTAGCCCTGGTCAGTGAGAACTACAAAAAACTACAAAATCATTACCACCAGCCCCAGCAGCCAGTGGGTCTCATTTTTTTAAACCCTGATGAGCTGGACCCTTGCCACAGTTCCCTCAGCACGTGGAGGAAGATGACCCCGGAGGAGCTTGGGCCACTGTGGGTGCTGCCTGCACAAAGAGCCCTCTGTCCCTCAGCTCCCCTGACACAGAAGCCAGTGTCCTGGCTCCCTGAGCCCTGGTGAGGTCCACTGACCAGGGCCAGTGATGGCACAGGAATGGGAAAGCTACTGAGAAATCAGGACCTCACCGAATTCTGCACCTACAGCCTGGGTGGGTCCTCACTGGTAGGTAGAATGTCTGAGTCCAGCCTGTGTGGGTGGCCCTGAAAGACTCGACCAGTCCCCCGGAAAAGGGGCGCCCTGACAGGGCGATCAGGTTCCTTTGACTGCCGCCCACACGGGGCCAAGGCCTCAGGACTGAGCCTTCACTTGATGGAACTCACTCCCTACGGTGAGTAATTAGTGAACCCCCAAACACACACTCCTCTGATCTCAAGCCTCCCAAAACTATTTTTGTGCACACACACATAGCTCTTGTTAAACACCTTTCAAAATCTGTGACAGGGGTTGCATAGCAATGTTACTTCCGTCTTCAAAATACGTTTTCGCTAAGTATTTCCTCCTTGCAATTTTTACCACACTCGCAAACATGAAGAAATCAGTCTTTTATACTTTTTTTTCCTTGTTGCATAGTGAGTTCCTCCCTAAGACTACAATGTAAACCTGGGTGTAAAGTCTCAGTTGCTACATAGTATCTCCCCCCGCCGCCCCCCCTCATAGAAATCAAGAGTTTAATTACCTAATAAAGACCCAGGAGACCCACTCTACAGCCGCTCTCTTTGGGAGCCCCATAGTTGTAAACGTTTCATTTCCCAAAGTGCCTTCAAACTGATATCTACCATCAATCCACCTGATCTTCCCATTTCCAATTTCTCTCCATTCCCCCGCCTGCCTAAGAAGTCATCCTGATCATGCAAAGCCCTCACTGGGCAGCATGGAACAGCTACCAATGACCAGCTTAGGCAACTCAGTTAACATACTAGCCAGTTTCCTCCTCTATAAAATCTGTAATAGCATCTATCTCACAGGATCATTCTCAGAATGTACAACAATATTAGCCATAAAGAACGCTCTGTGTCACAGCAGAGACACCAGTTTGGCTCAGTAATCCTGTAATTGTCTGCAGGTCTCATCTGGCCATGTAAGATGCTCAAAGTGTAACACTATTTAGATGGTAACTGCTATGTCTCTCCAGCTAGACCCCCAGGAGCCTGGCTAGACAGCTCCTAGCACATAGTAGGGCTTAACAAGGCCCTGCAGGTCAAATCACTCCCTGAAATGGTCAAGGGAAGGGATCCGTGGTTCCCAGCAAGCAACACAGTGTGCAGACCTACTGTGTTCCAGGCTGGGGAAGGGGGCATGGAGACTAAGCTGGGTCCCTGCCTGGGCAGGCATTTCCACACAATGGGTAGGACCCATATAAACCCAAAGCAGATAATAGGTCCAAAGTGTGCATGGGGGTGGGGTGGAAGGAAAGCACCTGCCGAGAGAGGTCTAATCCCTCTGAGAACTGGGTGTCTTAAAGGCACATACTCACCCTTAAGGTTAAAAAAAAAAAAAAAGTGTACTTATTAATAATGTGTCCTGTATAAAATTGGCCAGAAGCTAGAATCTTGTCCTTGTTCTAAGCACACAGCTTGGTTGGGATGGTTCTTGGCAATCACCTCCACCCAGCCCCCAAATTCATTTCATGAACCCAGCACATTGCTGTCTCTGCAACCTCACGCCAGGCCCCCAGGGAGCGGCTGGAATCCTTGAAACCGCCCAGTGTGTAGGAGCTACTATTGTTCCCATTTCAGAGTAGGAGACACTACCCCACTGAATGCCTCCAGCTGTACAGTGGCCCCGTTATTATCACGGTCCCTGCTACTAGCCACTTACCTTGGAGGTTTCTTGGGATCAACAGTCTTTCTCCGCCTCCAGGACTGGCCCCGCTCCTGGCTGCTGGCCCAGGGACTAGGCCTCTGTTCTCTTAGCCTTGAAAGTCTCTCTTCCCCAACGCTTACCCCCACCTCCCGCCAAGTCCGACGCAAGACCTCACAATGGGTGCCAGGGTTCTGCATCCACGTGGCCGCATTCCTCCCCATTCCCCTCCATCCCACTCGCCAGCCCCGGGTCCCAGCAGTCCCCTGCTGCAAAGTCGGATCCTAAACCTAGGTGGCAGGAACGGGAGGTGGCGAAGGGAAGGGGCATTGCGTATGTGGTTAGTTGGAATTGGGTATAGATCCTTGGAATATAAACGAAGGTGGGGAAGGCCGGATTCAATTAATCGAATCATGTTGTGATAAAGAGGGAAAAAGAAGTGAAACATAGTAAAAAAATAAAATTAAGGATGAATATATAAT
>NW_005871131.1:813602-880358 GCF_000147115.1 Myotis lucifugus
CGAGCCGGCCGCCGTGGTGGCCTGGATAGAGCTGATGCGCAGCGGTTGCCGTGTCCTTCAGGGCCTGCAGCTTCTGCTGGTCAGGCTTGTGGTACCCGTCCATGGCGCGGCCGGCGAGCTGGAGGCTGGAGGACGGAAGACGCGGGGCTGCACGACGATCCGGCGAACAGGCAGCGGCCGAGGCCGGGCGCCGCGCGGGGGCGCGTTAAGACTCCGGGCCCGCCCTTGGGGGCGGGGCGCCGGCATCACCCCAGACCGCTGCGCGCCCGAAGCCCCGCCCGGCCCGCGGCCCCGCCCCCGGGAGCGGCCCGCGCTTCAGCCCTCGGGCTCCGATCAGGTATCAGAAGCCCTGGTTAGTGGGTGCACCTGGAGACCCAGCCGGATACTAGCTACCAGCCTAACCTCCGCCTCCTCAAGCTCCGACGTTTGCTGGCAGCTATGGGCTGCCCGGCTCCTGTGACTCAGGCGGCACTGCTTTGCGGTATTAACCAAACACAAATAGAAAGAGCTTCAGGTTCCAGGCGTGGCTCAGGGTTTGCCTGCTCACTGCAGACCACTAGGTCTCCTTCCTCCTTCCTCCGCCCGGCCCTGGGTGGAATAGAGCCGGGAAGCTTCTTGGGAATCCATTTGCTACATGTGAGCAAACTGAGACTGGCAAAGCCAACGAGGTCACAGGGCTGGTGGGTGTGGGGCTCTGTCCTGGCCGACCAGCCCCGTCCTTAAGCACTGGCCCCAAGAGAATGAGCCCAGGACTGTAGAGGCCTGTAAGGGGATGGCGATTATGAAAATGAGAGTAATAGTAATAGTAATGATCACACCAGCTAATGTCAACTGAGAACGTACTAGAGGTAGGCCCTTCACAAGTTATTAGGGCCTAATAACACGGCTTAGGGAGATTTATTGGGTCTGGTCCCAAGTCTGTAGGGACAGTAACACCCACCTCTGCTGTTGCCAGACTTCCTGGCCCCCAGGGGGATGGGAGTCCCCAGAGTAGGGAAAGGAAGTGGACCTTCATCACAGACACTGTCTACCCCACACGCCCCGTGAGGTCAATACCATGTCTTACACAGGAGGAAGTTCTGATATATGGAGAGAGATAAAGGTGCCTGAGCAGGGGCCTGCACCAGATCTGTTTCATGCTGAGCCCCTGAGAAAAGCCATGGGAGGCACCAGTGGCCAGGCCCTGCCTGTGTTCCCTCTGTGTCCTTTGCATAGCCCATACTCAGAGCTCTGCAGCATGTGGGACAACTACCCCACCCCTAGGTGCCCCTCAGCTTCTCCTCTGCTGGCCTGGCTCCCAGATGCCCAGCCAGATCCCACGTGTGGCACCCTCCAGCACTTGGCTCCTGCTGGCCCAGCCATCAGAGGTTGGCCCCCATGCTGGCCAGCACTGCAGGCTGGGTCAGAGTGAGGTAGCCCTGGGGTATCCACTGCTGCCCTCAAGCTGCTCACAGACTAAGAAGAGGACGCACCTTTGAAGCCATCTGGAAGCTCTGTGCCTTCCAACTCTGCAGCACTGGGAGCAGTGGTTTCCTTTTCCAAACCTCCATTTCCCCATCTGCCTGATGGGACTCATCTTTGCCCCTCGGCACCCACTCTTTGATGGTGGCACGGGGTTTGCTGTGGCTCTGGGGACCCATTGTGGTGGAAAGAAAAGGTCCTTTCATCAGCCATACCATGGGGCTCTGGTGACCCCTGGGGTCGCTTTTCCTCACCTCAGGGTTCCAAGTGAATGAGACCCAGTCCATCCTGGAGAGTGCAGGGTGGCATCACCATAGCACCTGCTTGGCCTGCAGCAAAGCCTGTGTGCCTTCGCCTTAGCACAGGGCGGGCCCAGGCCCAGCTCCTCCGGCTGCTCAGCCCTGGGCACCCAGTCAGACCCTCGGACCCGAAGGCCCCCACCATGCTCATGCCCTTCGACGGGGAATTCCGAGATGACCCCGAGGGAAGCTCCACCTGCGAACATGTCCACAGGAGCAGAGGGCAGAGGCTGGCGGGGTCCTGAGCGGTCATTTACCCCATCGGTGTGAAGACCAAAACAACGGAGAAATGGTCTTGCTCTTGGAGACAGAAATTGGACTGACGAGAGAGGAAATGTAGCTCCTTAATGGTCCCAATGACCACAGAACTGCCCGAGCAATTATTAAACACACAGATCCTGGGGCAGCACATCCAACCTCTGATCAATTTCTCCGGGGTGGAGCCTAGAGCTCTGCCTGTCTAAGAAGACCCTCAGGCAGTTTTGTTGCAGGTTCTGAGAACTTTCCAGAGGAAAACACTGGGAAGACCCTTAGGACCTGAGTTCAATGCCCTGCTGGGTGCCCCACAGGGCAGGTAAAGCATTGAAAGTCCAGTGCAGGGGTCCTCAAACTACGGCCCGCGGGCCACATGCAAATACAAATATTGTATTTGTTCCCGTTTTGTTTTTTTTACTTCAAAATAAGATATGTGCAGTGTGCATAGGAATTTGTTCATAGTGTTTTTTTAAAACTATAGTCCGGCCCTCCAGCGGTCTGAGGGACAGTGAACTGGCCCCCTGTTTAAAAAGTTTGAGGACCCCTGGTCCAGTGCGTGGTGGGAAGATGTGATATGTTGTCGACAGGGTAAAAGCAAGGTATAAAACAGCAGGGAGCCCTGGCTGGTTTGGCTCAGTGGATAGAGCGTCGGCCTTCGGATTGAGGGGTCCCAGGTTCAATTCCAGTCAAGGGCACATGCCTGGACTGCAGGCTCAGTCCCCAGTAGGGGGTGTGCAGGATGCAGCCAATCAATGGTTCTCTCTCATCATTGATGTTTCTCTCTCTCCCTCTCCCTTCCCCTCTGAAATCAATAAAAAATATATATTAAAAAATAAATAAAACAGCGGGAGCGTGATCCTTTTTCTGTCAAAAATAAATAAAAGCAGGTGTGTGCTTGTGTGCGTGTGTGTGCCCGGGTATGTGCCTGTTTCTAAGTTTGCGCGGGCAAAGCAGAGAGGATAAAGGGCAGGCTCCGAGCTGTGGGGGTGAGGCTGAGGGGGACTTTCAGTTTCTATTTTACACATTTCTCTTTTGTTGGAACTTAGTGCCAAGGAACATGACTTTTGCCAGTGAACATACTCTGAAAAAAGCAAAACCAAAGTTCCATCTTGAAATAAATACTGCTGAGACTGGGGAGGCAGGATGCAATTTTATGAACGCACTTTCTCTCTTGACTTCTCATGGTTATGTAAAGCTGCCCCTGTGTTTCATAAGCCGGGCTGCTTATGGGTGTTTTGGGGTTGGGAGCAAGCCCCTGGGTGAGGGCTCCTCCTGCCCTTGTTTTGCTCTCCGCAGGAAACTCAGGGCACAGCTATCCTGATGTGCTCCTGCATGTCCACAGAGTGGGCACCGATGAGGCATGAACAGGCCCCGAGCAGCTGCGTTCCTGAATGACAGCGCTGGGCATCGCTTTGGCAGGGTCAGCCTATGTGTGTGCTCGGGGCACACTGGCGCTAAGCATCATGGGCCACAAGCCAGCACAGGGCTTGCAGGGAGCCAGTATCCCAGCCTGAGTTCTCAGAGCCCTGTCCTTGACTCATGTCCAGGGCTACCCACGGATGTGGCTCTTTCACATGGATGTTTCTCTCTCTCTCCTCTCTCCCCCTCCCTTCCACTCTCTAAAATCAATGGAGCCTGGCTGGTGTGGCTCAGTGGTTGAGTGTTGACCTATGCACCAGGAGGTCACCATTCAATTTCTGATCAGGGCACATGCTCGGGTTGCAGGCTGGATCCCTGGTGGGGGTGGGGGTGGGGGGGGGGCATGCAGGAAGCAGCCGATCAAGGTTACCTCTCATCATTGATGTTTCTATCTATCTCTCCCTGTCCCTTCCTCTCTGAAATCAATACAATATATTTTTACAAAAACAAAAGAAAATAAATGGGAAAAAATATCCAGTGAGGATTAACCAAAAACAAACAAGCATACAAAACAAACAAACAAACCATGGTTTGAAAAATAAATGAATAAATAAAAATCCATTAAAACATATCCTCGGGTGACGATTAAAAAAAAAAAAAGAGCGATTTGGAGTGGCAGCTGCTGGCCTATGCCGAGAGCCCAGCGGGCCCCTACAGCCTGCCCTGCAGGTTTGTGACTTGGCAATTCCTTGCAACAAACCTCCTAACGTAGACCTATGGGTTCTGCTCGTCTGGCTGAACCCTGGCTGATACACACACAAAGTAGAAAACGTCAGTCCGCCATCACCCCTCCATCCAGAGTTCACCACGAACAACTTTTTGGTATTTCCTTCCAGTCATTTTTTCTCTCCCTTTCTATTCATGAACATGCATATCTTAAGTAAGGCCATGAACCCTCTGCTTGCCTTGCTTTTGTTCACATCGCTGTGCATCTTAAATCCTTCCCCACAGAGTCTCAGTGGTTCTCAACCTGTGGGTCGCGACCCCTTTGGCGGTCGAACGACCCTTTCACAGGGGTCGCCTAGGACCATCCTGCATATCAGATATTTACATTACGATTCATAACAGTAGCAACATTACAGTTATGAAATAGCAACGAAAATAATTTTATGGTTGGGTCACAACATGAGGAACTGTATTTAAAGGGCCAGAAGGTTGAGAACCACTGGGCTACGTGCTTTCCTCCCCAGGATTATTCCTGGCCTAGAGGAAGGGCAATGGCTGTTCCCCTTTGGCTGGACGTTGGCACTCCTGCTGCATTTCTCCTGTAACAAACAATACTTGGGCCTGCGCTCCAGCCAGCACTGTGCTTCCCGGAGAGAGGGCTTTTCCCCAGTCAATACAGTGTGTCCTTGGCCAATCCCAGGACCAGACTGGGTGGTGGGCTCTCCGAGTCACCCCAGGAGGCCTGGAGCTGGATGGCCTTGGTATTCCTGAAAGGTGAGCACCAGTATTGGACCCAGCCCAGCCCTGCCAGGCCTACTTTCCTCGCATAAAGAAAAGGTGCCTAGTCATTGTAGCTTGCAACTTGAGTAGTGGAGCCTGGGCACCTCCCTGGGCGGGGAGCGGGGAGCCGCCCCAACAGCCCCTGTCAGCTCCTTCCCAGGGGCGCTGTGCCAGGCCGTGCTAGGGCAGAGCCCTTGACAGGGCACTTTTACGGCGGTTGGGCCGCACCTTGCACGGTCTGCAGGATGGGGTGGGGAGAGATCCTCACCCTTGTCCCCTTTGCTTGTCGCGCCTGAGTTTCCCTAAGCAAGCCAGGGTGGTGGGGTGGCTCCTTTGTTCCCGTGGATATTGAAGATGCACATGTTTGTTTTGTTGTGGGGAGATGAAGTGGGTTTTCTCTGGGTGGATGTTGACTAGTTGAAGGGAATGGCTACTGAGGGTGGACTAAAGAGCTCTGGAGACAGGTACAGAGAGGGGCTGTTCACTGTCCCCAGCAACAGCCCCTCCAGGGAAACACGGAGCCATTAAGGGTGGGAGGATTAGTCAGGAGATGCAAAAGGTCCCAAACCCAGGTTAGTTGCCTTCCAAACACAATGGCTTTTACAATCTCTCTCCCCAACCCCAGCCCCAGAATTAGCAAGGGAATCCAGCCGGCCTCCCGTTCTGGGGACTTGGACCAGCTGACTAGGACCAGGCCTGGTAAAGCATTGCTCTGTGCTACTGTGCAAAACAGAAAGGTGCTGCTGCTGCTGGTCACCAGTCAGGACAGCGAAATGGTTCTGCCATCACTGACCCTTTGATTCACTCATCCATTCATCCATCCGCTTGTTCCATTTTCCAAGGCCCATGTGCTGGTGCTGGTGCTGTGCCAGAGGCTCAGGAAGGACAGTCCTGTTAGGGGTCTTGGTTCTGAAGAGGTCAAAGGTCACAGGCTGGCAGGGGCTGTGTGTACAAAAGAATTGCCTGCTGCAATCTGTGCAGAAGAATTGCCTGCTGAGGCTGCAGATCAGGAAAGGCTCCAAGGAGGAGGTGACCATGGATAGCAAGTTTTGAAATAACAGTATTCCCTGCAACAAAACTGTACCTAGCAGGCTGGCATGGGTGAGGGGGACTGAGACAGTGAATCCATTTCGAATTTGAAAATACCGAATTGGAAAGCAGCAACAGCTGTAGTGGGGAAAAGGGTGCTGGGCCCCACCCACCTCCTACCCTGGGCCTCAGTTTCTCTGCTTGGTCAGTGTCCTGGCAGGGCGCCTCTGAGCCTCCTTTGCCCTCCTCTGGTCTCGGGTTGAGAAAGTCCTCTGAGCGCTACACCTGCGAGGGGTAATTGGGAATAATCACAATAGGCGAAGCAAACCCTGAACCGGCCCATTGTCCCATCACAGGGAGCAATGCTGCTGTCATTTCACAAATGCTCTTCGCAGTTCTCCAGGGACCTAGAGGCTTCCTCCACGTCCCGCAAGCCCAGAGGGAGGGGCCTGAACACGTCCAGTTCAGCTCTCGCCTCTGCTGAGCTCTGTCTGGGTGAACTTGGACTGACTGCCTTTGGCAAAATACTCAGTCGTCAGTTCCTTCATCTGATGTTGAAATTCACTCTATTCCCCAAGTAGTGACAGGCACCTCTACTATGTACAACACTGTGGATACAGAGGGGCGAAAGCAGTCCCGGTTCCCCACGGGGTCACGATCTAATGGGAGTGGGAGGGGGTGTGCGCGCGCATGGAGGTGCGCTTGAGCAGGTGTGGTGTCAAGCACACTGTCTGGGACAGAATAGCTGCCGCCCCCAGCCCAAGGTTCGGATGAAGATTAACAGGCAGCACCTGCATGTGTCTCCTTCCACCTTCCAGCCCACCTTGCTCTGCCCTCTCCCTGAGAGGCTGGCTGGTCAGGGGCTGAGCCTCCAGCATCGCACTGAGCCATCGTTTAGGGACTCCAAAGTCCTCCGGGAGCATTAATTAATAACCTCGCGTCTTGGGCTGGAGTGCAAAGAGCTCTTCGGTCTCCTTTTGGGTGGGAGCCCAGGTGAGTCAGGGCGGTGAGTGCTGAGATCCAGGCTGTGGGCCGTGGCAGGTGGGGGAGGCTGATTCACAGGGGCGTTGGGCCCTGGATAGGCCCTTGGTGGGACAGCAGCCACCTTTGGGTATGGTGGGGACAAGTGTCAGTGAAGACCAGGGCTTCTCTCCTGGGGCATGTGGAGAGTTTCCGTAGTTGTTTCTTTATTTAATATGGAGCATTTCATTATAGAGTACTCTGAAATTTCTTCTTCATGTGACACGTAGGGTATGTTAGCATTGTATGTGCAGGCATAGGTCACATTTTCTGTAAATTCCAGCTCAGGATAGTAAAGGTGGAATTACACAATATCTGTTTAAAAGGGGACGAGGCACCTGCTGGGGTAGAGACCCCTGGTGCAGATCCCATGGTAAGTGGAGGCCGCTGACTGCACACCATTGCTCGATTCTTATAAACTGTGTTTCTGGTCGTGATTAGAACTGTATCCTCCATCTGGGGAAGTGCCGGCAGGATGGGAACCTCTCTATTAGCTCTATTTGGGGGAAAGAACCGGGCCTGGGAGAGGCCTAGGAGGGGCAATGTCTAGGGGCAGGGACACATCAGAGATAGAAACAACAGAATGCGAAATTCTCTGGAAGTCCACTCATTCAAGGCTTCTGACCTGGGAACCGTGTGGCCTGCGATCCAACCGGCTGGAACAGGGTGGAAGCAGGTAGACAAAGGTTTTGTCAGTTTTGTTCTCTTGCCCCACCCCATCTCACCAGTATTAGGCTCTGGCAAAGTGGAGCAACTCATTCAAAAGATTCTATTTCTATAAATTAAATAAAAACACAATTAAAATTTATTAGGTGGTAAAACTTGGTTTCGAACTTTTATTAAAAAAATATATTTGCAAACATATAAAATTTAGGATGAAAAATGCTCATTTGAAAACATGTAATAACTTAATATTTGCAAACATACACAGATGGTATAAAATTCATACCATTAAAAATGTTAATGATGCAGTATTGCGCTCATGGAACAAAAATCTCACTGTAATTCCAGAGCTCCCCCCCCCCAAAATGTTTCGGGGAGCTGGGACTCTGGGACACTGAAAGTCACGAGAGCCACGTGGCCAAAGCGGTGGTACAGAATAAAAACCACTTAGAACATAGAATCACACAGGTAAAAGGGAAACACAATCTTGCATCTTCCCCACTCTAAGTGAACGATATTGCATCTCAGCATTTAATGAAGATATCAAATCAAATATAAAAACCAAGTGAAACATTGCACACATCTCTCTTGCTGAAAAAACAGGCTCCTTGAGGCCCCAGCACACTCAGGGACACAGCTTTCAAAAAGCCCAGTGTTAGTTGCTTTACCTGGTGCAGATCTTAACATTTTAGGCACCTGAAAACACAGGGCACAAGGTACTTTGAATACAAGCGAAGAAAACCAAAGACAGGTAAGAGAGAAACACATGCTCAACAGCGAATGTGCAGCGAGAACGCAGGACACACGTCCCTGTGGTTCCTGGTCTTCGCTCATGCGGACGGGGCCCACGCGTGCCTGCACCGCCTCTCATTCCTCCGTGTTTCTGCATTTGCCCAGAGTTACAGTTTGATGGCTGATTTTGTTTCTTTAAGCAGTTAGGCACCTTCAATTTCATGTTGCATTATTAGTAATACAATGGCAGTTATGGCCTCTACTACCAAAATGAGAAAATTTCCAACTACATTCTTTGGGGAGGAGAGTAATAAAGCTGCATTGTTTAAAAATATTTAACTAGAGGATTTGATGGGGTTTACAATTTTTACAGGAAAACATAGGTGGAAAAGGAACAAATGCTTGACATGCAAAATTGGGGCAGACATAGCCTACACAAAGCCTGTCATCCTCAGGCAGAGGAGGACCCAGGTCACCTTCGGCTCTTCAAACACCACTGACGGTGACCCAAAGCCTCAGAAGGAAAGCGGTGGACACTCACATGCAGACAGCACGGAATGCTTCTCCTGACACTGACCGTCATTTGAAAACATAGGATTCAAAGTCACACCTTACAAATCTCAGGAGATGCACAGTGAGGAGGGGCTTCTGCCTAAAGGAGTAAGGTCGTCTGGGAGTCCATTCAAAACAGCACATTAACTACAACAGGAGAGCGGTCACCCCTGCAAAACCTAGCAAGAAGCCTCTCTGTTTTGGTGTCCATTACGATTCAACTAAGGTTCCAGAAAAGACACGGTAGCAATGTAAACACGCAACCCAAGCTAGCACGAGGTTCTGGACAGTGAGCCTGAAAGGAATAAGGCAACTGAACGGACTTCTGGGCCAGGATCATCTAACTGCAACTATCCAGGCTTGGCCCGACTTTCTTAGGAACTCATTCTGGCCCAAACTTCCAGGTAATCATAATGGTGAAGTTCTGGCTTCTGAACTTTAAATACATGCTCTGAATATTTAAATTTGGGAGTTGAAACAGGCATCACCTTTTCAAATCTCCATGACTTGGGCACTTAAAATCTACTTTCACATTAAGGAAACCTTATCACAGATTCTCTTTTCCATCTATCATATTTAGTCCCTTGGGTTAAAGGGTGAAAATGAACAGATTTGATTACAGACCCTCTTAGGATACTCTCTCTTAACTCTCCTAATATTATACATACTCAAATCACCATGTCAATTCAAATGTCTACTAATTATAACCAGAATCCCTTGATTCTTCTGCTTACCAAAGCCCACTGAGACTACTCTTGGGTGTGATCAAACCTACTGGTGCAACTGTTTTCTGAGAACAGTCGTGTGGCTCCGTGGACAGCCTCCTGGTGTCAGTAACTCTCTGTACCCTACTGTAACCTTCCCTTTCCCTGTGATACACCAGCAATTCATTTTTGGTTGCTGAACTTACACACTACCTTTGAAAACAAACTATTCCTAATTGAGTATGAGAACTTATAAGTTTTCCTGACTTTTGCACAATTCACAAATAACTAAGTAGATGCAATAGAAGACACTAAATTGAGAAGCAGAAAAGTTGCCAGAGAAGCATGTTTAGATGAATAAAGCCAATCAAACAAAGCATTCTTTATGCTAAAACACTAAGACCAAACTAAAACAAGTATGCAATTCACAGGTAATTTTCTAAAATCTCAACTAGGAAACAAAATCTATGGGCTTATGACTGAGTTACCATTAAAGCTTAACTGATTGTTCCCGAGGAACTATCACATCTGTCAGCATTATTCACAGCTAATCCTTATGCTAGCTGGTTGAGCCACTAGGGTTTTTACCCAATCATTAAATAGTGCTCAGAAAAGTAAGCAGTGCATCTTAATTGGTTAAATACTACAAAATGACCTGTATCATAGAAACAAAGACACTTTCATTCAAAGAATATCTTAAAATTACTATTGCTGAAATAAACCAAAATCTACATTAAAATATTACTAATCACCATTACATGCCATAAAAGAATAAATATAAATCCTGGCAGATTAATAGCAGCATAACAAAGCATCTTTACATATTTTCACACTTTGGCTGCAAAAGTACTCACAGCCTGAATACATTGGTAAAGTTCTGAATTTGCTTTGCTTGAACTCCGTATACTACAGTAAGGTAAGGGCAGTGTAAGTAACAGCTCCCTTTTCTGCATAGCTTCAAAATTATTCTCAGTAGACTCGAGGAATGGAACCAGAATGGCTTTGTCAGATTGGTCCACTGGTCCTTTGTCAAAGTGTTAAGGAAAACAATCAACAAAGACCTCTGTGTTTACACAGAAAAGGAAAATAAGGCTATGCTTCACACACAAATGTAACGTTTTCAAAACCACTGGAGAGTTTAACTTAAAGTGAAGATTTCTGATAGAATTTGAGCTTTACCAGCCTCAGCCTTTGCTTCAGAGGTGTGATGTGCCTGCTCTCTCGCCACCATATGGGAACGAACCTGCTGCATGTCAGCACTAAGGACTCTTAAAAACAAAACACAATTTTCAGGACTTTAAAGGCCCAAATGGAGCACTCATATAAAATATACTTCACTTGAACAAACCAGTCCTAACTTGCCCATTTAAATTCTGATCCTTACAACTGGAAACGACATTGCACAGAGTTGGCTTCTGCGCTGCTCAAACTTGACTCTCAGCCTAATGCTCACGTTCCTGGGGGGAAAGGGAAGAGGGGGAGGTGCACAGGCTGGGCTGAACTCTGACTGCGGCAAGGCTGGGGACCCTCCTCCCTAAGACTTCAAAAGCGAAAGCAGTTGAAACTCAGACTCCTTATTTCACACAGGTGCTTACAGCTGATGAAAACACCCACACAACTTAACACAATGGTCTTTTTTTTTTTTTTTTGTCAAAACAAAGGTCTGCTGGTGATGCTTCACAGTGAAACCTCCATTATCACTGAGAACGTCACTTGGAAAACATTCTTAAGGAATGAGTCTCTTTCTCATAGGCTCAATTTCAGGATTCTAGAAACTCAATGTTCTGTTCAGAAGTTCTCATGATGAGGCCTATTTGTTTCTGAGGTTGACATTCTGTTTTCAGGCTGGTTTCTGCTCCAGTCATAGGTTGTGGTTGTCCTTGTTCTTGGTCAGAACCTGCAAGTAGACTTCATGAAGTGTACTGAGGAAGCCGGAGTCATTCTGGAAGAGATGGTAATGTCAGTTACCTCATCAGAGCTCACGTCCTATTTTTTAAAAAATATGTTTGTATTGATTTTTAGAGAAAGGAAGGGAGAGGAAGAGAAACAATCGGCTGCCTCCTACATACTCCCTACTAGGGACCAAGCCGGCAACCTGGGCATGTGCCTTGACCAGGTTGCAACCTCTTGGTGCATGATATGATGCTCAACTAATTGAGCCACACCAGCCAGGGCAGAACTCACATCCTTGGTAACAGCTTAGGAAAAAGCTGTGTGAGTAACTAAATGTAAATAAATGATTTGTATAACTAGTTACCCATAGAATCTTACCATCCAGAAACACCATGATTAATAATTCACTCAGATATTATTCCACCTATAAGCTCAGGAAGAGAATAACATTACTTCCATCTAGTCCTGAATTAACTTACTGACCTAATTTCTAAAACTTGTAATTTTTTAAAATTAAAGAATGAAAATTCAAAGACTACATACCTTAATTAGATGTATTAATGTATCCTGGAGCTGAGACTTGCTGAGAATGATGGAAGGCTTTCTCTGATTTTCCGACGTTCCAACTGTCAGAGGCGAAGGGGAGCTTGCTTTCCTCTCCAGGTCTGTGGCCCTGGTCACTGTCTGCTGGAAAACACTCGGGGACAGCAGCACTGAAGACACTACAGCGGTAGTAACCAGGGGGGGACCTACAGCCTGCAGGGGAACAATGGTCATTTCTGTATCAAAGTGCAGAAGCCAGCAGCCAGGTTCAAAGTAAGCAACACCCGATAACCCGATAAGCAGAAGGAGACTGGAGCAGAGTCCAACGCTAACTATTTGGAGTTCAGATAACCATTCAGTGGAAGCATTTATGTCTGGTTAGGAAACGTGTCAGCTAAAGGATGAAGAGCCCATTTATGTGTTAAGAATTCTGTAGAGTTGTTATGAGAAGCCAAGTCTGATCACTAAAGAAGGGGAATACGATGAATAACCAGCATGGTATGTACACACAGTAAGAACAATCCTATGGTAAATTAAAATGTAAATTTTTTATGGGGGGGGGGCAAGAAAATGACTGAAAGAGGACATGAGAAAACGTTAGGGATGATGGCAATGTTACATATTGTGATTGGGTGAGGTTACTCGAGGGATAGACGTTTGTCAAAACTCATAAAAATCTGCATTTTAGTATATGTAAATTTTACTTCAATAAGAAGAGAATTAAAAAAATCCAGTTACATAGCATTTGTTTCTTTTGTAGTGTTCAATATATTTACTATACTACTGCTGGTCTCACAGATAGAATTTCTTAAAAATAAAACTAACATCTACCTCCTTCCCCATTTAGATGTGCTTCTAGGCTAGTAATGGCTAACCATCAGAACATACTAAGCTAAGAATAATCAGTTTTAATAATTCTCATATTTGCTATAATCAACGAGAGATCTACATTTCTCTATCTGCCACCCTCCTCATGTACAAAGAGCAAAGAGCCTGTCACAGTTCTGTGGGTATAATTCTGGTGTCTGAGCCATTTAGCTTTTTTGTGTGTGTGCAGCACCAGGCTGAGATCCCGCCAATCACCATGTAGCAGGACAAGCTACAGAAAAGACTGGTTGACAAGACCAGTCAGAAGTTGGCTTTAGTGTAAAATCTGAGACATGAGGCGAAATGAAAAGGCTCAAAGGCAAATGGGAATGTAAAATTTTAGAGATGAAAAAAAAAATAAGTGTGCATTTTCAAGGTTGGCAGGTAATTGAGGGTGGGGGCAATTTTTAAAAATGGGGCAGGGGAGGATAAACAAGACAGAGCACACAGGCCTGGGAGGCTTTGTTGTCAGGGCAACAGGAAGCCAAGGAGAGCACCGTGGCAGGCAGTGACACTGCCCTTTGCTAACTGGGACATCACAGCTCTTCCAGGGCAAAGCGTATTTCCTACTCAGAGAAGCAGGCTGCTGTGTTCTGAGCAGTCACCCACCCATTCACAAACACTGAGCAAATGTCTGCCCTGTGGCTGACCCTGCACGTGTAGTCAGGGAAGACATCCACACAGTGATGACTCGAGTCTACAGAGGCCACAGTAATGAACTGTGTGGGGTCGCAGAGGAGCCTGGTCTACGAGGGGGTATCTACGAGTCTAGCTTGAAAGCTATGAGCTTTTCAGTCAAGTACAGTGCCTTACTTCACACCCAGAACTTTTTGTTGTTGTTAATCCTCACCCGAGGATATTTCCCATTGATCTTTTAGAGAGAGTGGAAGAGAGAGGGAAAGACAAACATCAATGTGAGAGAAACACATCAATTGGTTGTCTCCTGCAAGAGCCCCAACCAGAGCCCGAGTCAGGGAGGAGCCTGCAACCAAGGTATGTGCCCTTGACCGGAATGGAACCCGGGACCCTTTGGGGGTCAAGCCCACAACCCAGCCTATGCCCTGACCGGGAATCGAACCATGACCTCCTGGTTCATGGATTGATGCTCAACCACTGAGCGACACTGGCCGGGCCATTTTAGGGTTTTTTGTTTGTTTATGCCTGATAGTTCCAGAAGTCCTCATTTGACTCAGGACCACTCAAATCATCCCAAGCTGTGTTCAACTCCCAACTCCTTCAGTCCTCATTCAGTGTCTACCTTGTGCAGGCACACTAGGGTGCCACAGAGCATCCCAGGTTTGAAGCTTATTAAATTGTCACTTTGGGCCAGTTCTCTTGAGGTTCTCTGCAGCACAAGGGGGAAGGAGAGTGTCCTATGTAACAGGTCTTGTGCCCTAAAATGCGTTTGCTGCCACTCTTCCTGTTGCTGTGGGAGCGCAGGCATCAATCCTGAATGCCTCCTTTCAAGGGCAGCATATGTATGTGTATTTTCTCAATTACCTGGCAGGATCGAATTTTAGGAGCTGGGGCTTCATTGAGTCCTAATGTGTGTGCTCTACAACTCGAAGTTCTTTCTCTCCCAGTGAATGAGGACAAGATTTCGCATGTGTAAGCGTGACTCTGGATAAAGGCCGTTTAGTGCTACCTGTCCAAAGTTTAAAGAGCCTCATCCAGAGGTGTGCTGCCAGGACCTTGCACATCTGCAGACTCAATAGCAACAAAAGTCCTACAAAAGTCACAGGTTTCAGTTTTTTCCTCAGAGACACAGTTAAGGCTTTGCACACACCTCCTTGCGGTGTGAAGAGGGTCAGAATCTGTCTTGAAGCTCTCATCCTGTTGCATCATCAGCTACACTGTCACAAGTTCCTGTCAGCCTCTTCCGTCAGGAATCTAGGACTAGTTGCTAACGTTTCCTATTGCTAACCTACAATTTTCCTCAGTAACTAGGAAATCCTTATTGAAACGTGCTACATCTGTTCATCTCTCTTTTTTAAAACATTGGTCTATGCAGCAAAACCAGGATCCTGAAGTCTTTGCCAAAGGTGTTATCCAGTGTCATCCTGGTAAGAGCTCCCATTTTCTCAAGAACACAGTATGTGTAAGTTCTGCTGGGTGTGGCCCTAGCAGGTTTGGCTTAGCGGATAGAGTGTCAGCCTATGGCCCAAAGGGTCCCAGGTTCGATTCTGATCAAGGACATGTACCTTGGTTGCAGGCTCCTCCCTTTCCCGGGCCCTGGTCAGGGCTTGTGCAGGAGGCAACCAATCAATGTGTTTCTCTCACATCAATATTTGTCTTTCCCTCTCTAAAAATCAATGGAAAAATATCCTTGGATGAAGATTAAAAATAACTAAAATAAAATAAAATGACTCTGTCTTGCCCTGGTGGCATGGCTCAGTGGTAGAGCATCGACATATGAACCAGGAGGTCACGGTTTGACTCCAAGTCAGGGCACATGCCGGGTTTGGAGCTCGATCCCCAGTGTGGGGCGTGCATGAGGCAGCCAATCAATGTTTCTCTCATCTATGTTTCTCTCTCTCGATCCCTCTCCCTCTCAAATCGATAAAAGCATATGGTCTTTCCAGTTCCCCCCACTCGGTTAAAGCACCACCCTCCTGCAGTACCTGAGGGGGAGCAAGCACCATGTTGCTCAGGGCGGTGGAGGCTCTTGCTGCTGCTGTCTTAGGAGGAGGCTCTATGAAGCTCTCAGGTGTGGCCAGCTGGCCAGCTGCTGGAGGAAAGCTGGGTGCCACTGCACCTTTCCCAAGCGACTGTGTCTGTATTTGGTCATGCTGTGGGGTCAACCTGAGTTTCTGGAGAAGATCAACACTTGGGAGGGTTGTCCCAGCAGTATTTGTCACGCTCAGAGGGGCCCTGAAGGGGCTCTGACTGGCAGTCAGACTGGCATGGCTCAGCTCGGGGACTGACTGACCCAGGAGTGGAGACCTCTGTCTTGGCGTGGTCTTCACTGCCTGCATCATGGTGGTGTTTCGGGGTAAGCAGGGGGGAACCTGTACAGTAGGAGCTTCTGCTGGTAGAGTGGGGCTGAGCCCGGGGTGCAATGGGATCGCATAGCTTGGGAGCTGCTTTTCACTGGACTGTGAGATGGAGGCAGGAGTGATTAGCACCGGGGCAGTGACTTCAGGTTGGGCTGAGTGGTGGGCAGCGGGATGGGCACCCGGGTTTTCTGACCGAGGAGTCCCTCCTGACTGCTCAAAGGAAAATGGTAGGAATGAGCTGAGTTCTTTCTGAGGGGCATCTCCTGGCAGCTTCTCCACTTCTTCTGAATCCAGACCCACAACTGTTGGCTGTTCCTTTGGCAAAGAGGTTCCAAACAATTCTTCCACGGTCAGGTGTTTGTGTCCTGATGGAGCAGACTGGAAAACAAACAAAACCACCAATGAAAGACATCTCTTGCAAACCAGTGTAACTACACTTTTTCATCAATCAAAAACAGTTTGCAGAAGCAAGGATGGATGGAGTCTGAAAATAAGAAAATGGAACAAAGTGAAGATGTACCAGCGATTAAGGCCAAGATGCATCTAGTCTCCCCAGGTTGGTGGGTAGAAATCTACATTAGTAGCCCTGGTTGGAAGCTCAATTGGTTAGAGCATTGTCCCGATACGCCAAGGTTCCTGGTTCGATCCCCGGTCAGGAGGACCATACAAGAATCAACTAATGAATGAATAAATAAGTGGAACAACAAATTAATGTCTCTCTCTCTCAAAAAAAAACAACAACAAAAAACAAACAAACATGCACTAGTAATAAAATTCAAATTTTAGGGACTCCAGATAACAGTGTTAGAGTTCACTTTTTTCCTGGGCAAATGACTGATATCAGGTGAGGGGACAATTACCTTATTACAAAGTTAATTGTGCCTATTGCCCCATGTCAGTAACACATGTAGGGAAATAACACTCAGGAGGGACCAAATGCTGATCAAGTAATCCTACTTTTATTTTGACTACTCTTTTTTTAAAAAATATATATTTTATTGATTTTTTACAGAGAGGAAGGGAGTGGGATAGAGAGTTAGAAACATTGATGAGAGAGAAACATCAATCAGCTGCCTCTTGCACACCCCCTACTGGGGATGTGCCCGCAACCAAGGTACATGCCTTTTACCAGAATCGAACCTGGGACCCTTGAGTCTGCAGACCGACGCTCTATCAACTGAGCCAAACCGGTTAGGGCTATTTTGACTACTCTTGATACAAAGCTAGGCATTGCACCTCGGCTGGGTCTCAAATATCAGAAAATAAATGTAACCATTAAAAAAAAAAATAGGCCTTTCTCATTCTACTCCCAAGTCACAAAGTCTTCAAAAAAAGCCAAAGCATTTGCCTGGCCGGTGTTGCTCAGTGGATTGAGCATCGCCCCATGCACCAAAAGGTCACCGGTTTGATTCCCAGTCAGGGCACATGCCTGGGTTTCAGGCTCCATCCCCAATAGGGGGCATGCAGGAGGCAGCTGATCAATGTTTCTCTCTCACATCATTTTTCTCTCTCTCCCCTTTGTCAAGGAGAGACAACAGAGGAAGGAGGCCCGTGCTGAGAACAGAGGACGCAGGCAGTTTACAAGTGAAGGGAATGACCTGGTGAGGACGTGTCAGCTGCTGGGTGAGGTGGCGGAGCAGGTCTGAGGAAGATGATGGCAGCTCCAAGTAACTGTTGTTGAGGAAGAGGCAGAAGCCTCCCCCAGTTGTAAAGAACTGAAATTTCATATCAAACAATTTTATCTTAGAATATACTCAATGAAGAGAATTCTATTAATTTTTAAAAGCTAACATAATATATTTTGGGAAATTAATGTGACAAGTGGTTTGTTTAAGTGAAGGAATTCTCCAATGGCAAATAATTATTTTTCTCCTCTCTCCACCATCCTACCTATAGTCCCTAATAATCTCAATTCTACTGTTTCTATGAATTTGCCTATTCTAGATACCTTGGATAAGTGCAATCATACAATATTTGTCCTTTTAGGACTAGCTTATTTCATTTAGCATGTTTTCAGGGTTCATCCATGTTGTAGCATGTGTCAGAATTTCATTCATTTTTAAGGCTGAATAATATTGCACTGTATGCATATATCACATCTTGTTTACTCACTCATCTGATGATTGACACTTGGGTTCTTTCCACCTTTTGGCTATAGTGAATAACGCTGCTATGAACATTAGTGTAAATATATCAGTTTTAGTCATTGTTTTCAATTCTTTTGGGTATATGTCCATGAACTGAATTGCTGGATCATATTATAATTCTACACTTAACTTTTTGAGGAACTGCCAAACTGTTTTCCACAGCTGCTGCGCCATTTTATGTTACTTCCAGCAGTGCAAGAGGGTTCTAATTTCTCCATATTCTTGCCAATCTTTGTTGGCCATTTGTTTATCTTATTAGAAGAAATGTCTATTCAAGTCCTTTGCCCATTTTTGATTTGGGTTAATTCCTTTTTATACACATTATGTTTAAAACAAAATGATCAAGATGCCTGGCAAAAAAAGTGCTGGAAAACTACACTGATTTTTATTCATTGATGCAAATTATGTAGATCTTTACCACCACATTCTGTTATATATGTATATAGATTTATATATATGGAGAGAAACCAACATTTAGATATAACTGCTTTGAAAAACATAGACCATATAAGGGCTATTTTCCAGAAATTTAAGTCTTTCCCAGGTAAGAATACTATTTTTATGTTATAAGAAAAGGAACAATAGGACATGGAAAAGCCTCCCCATGAAATACACCTTACACTTCAAGAATGTCAGGATCTAGGCAGCAATTTTTACCTGCCTGGTGGACCATCAATCAACTTTTAAACTAAAACAATCTGTATTTACATTTGGAATGTTTCTACACTTACACTTAAAAATAACTATTTCTAATGGTTTAAAACCTACTTCATATTAAAAAATAAAACTATATAGCGAAACTTTGAACCTGGACTACAAAAAAAAAACAGAAAGTTTCCAGATTTCTCAGTGCTGCCTCCCTATAACTTCTGCCAGGCCAGAAACAGATTCTAACACTTGTGCGTTACTCTCTTAATCTGTAGGGCACTACTATTATTGTTGCCATTTTATAGATGATGCCCGAGTACAACATAACCAGACTCTAATCTAGTTCTAACATAGTCCACATTCTTCCCATTATGCCACCACATGAGGTGTCAATTAAGCAGACTATAGGTTACCTAATCAACTGAACAGTAATATTAACCTTTGGAAAACAAAGGTGCAGCTAAACCTTGAAGAACTAAGAGGTGGCTACAGGTCAAGATGTACCAACTAATGGAATAGACAACTGGCGAATCAGTCACAGAGGCTGAACTTTGTAAGCAGAGCCTGCTTCTCCACACAAGCTCCCAACAGCTCTACAGTCTCTGCCCGAGAGGACCCCATGACAAGAAAAACTGGCTACATTCCTCTAGAAACTGGGCTTATATAGTCATGGACTCCTC
The DNA here is from genome assembly GCF_000147115.1 of Myotis lucifugus. NCBI lineage: Eukaryota > Metazoa > Chordata > Mammalia > Chiroptera > Vespertilionidae > Myotis > Myotis lucifugus. Next base: position 832,957 of record NW_005871131.1, read on the forward strand.
TTCCATCATCCATAGAAAAGGTTAAATTTTACTCTTTCCTCATGTCTGGATATGCTTCAGGTTTGGATTCTGAGTTTTATAACACCTCACTTAAATCAAGTGTTAGTCTGACCATTTCCCCTGGGAGATGGAATTCAGTGAACAACAACATATATGGTACACGGCAAAATTTTAATATACTGTGTCAGGTTTTACACTGTTCCTTCCTCATCCCACAGCTCTCCATATTTAGAGAATTTTGTATATGTTTGGCTCTATTGTGTTCATGTCAGATTTCCTACCTGGTCAGTAAACTGAGCACACAAGAGGGTATGCATTACTCCTAACATAGGAATAAAAACAAAACAAAACCAACTAGAAAAGTAGTCCCAAAGGAATTCTAATAAGTGAATTATGAAACATATGGAATTAATACTATTAAGGCTTGAGAGCATTCTTTGCTCCTCAGCACTAGATGGCAGTGTTACCAAAGAAATGTACTATCTCTGTGTAGGGGCGGATTATGGAGTCAATCCATTCCTAAAATCACAACATGATAGAACTGGAGAGAACTGAGATAGATTAGTAGCTGTTTAGGGTTAAGGATGAGGAGGGGGGAGGCAGAAAGGGTAGGACAGGGAAGTCCGTATAATAATAGAAGGTCAACACTAAGGATCCTTGTGGTGATGGAAGTCTTCTGTATCTTCACTGTGGTGGTGGATACACAAAGCTATACACCAGATAAAATTGCATGGAACTAAATATGTACACACATACACACACACAAATGAATACAAATAAAACTGAGAAAATGTGAACTAGATGGTAGATGTGTCAACATCCTAGTTGTGATATCGTACTATATTCTGCAAGCTGTTAACAATGGGGAATGGGGGAAGGCTACATGGGATCTTTCTGTATCATTTCTTGTAACTACATGTGAATCTATAATTACTTCAAAATAAAAAGTTTAATTAAAAAACTATGGGTTTTATTTGGTATCTGTTCATTCATCAAGCCATCAGTTATAAAGAAAACTCAGTCAACAGATATTTATAATGTTGATGCTAATAAGAACAGATGCTGAACTAGGCAGACCTAACTGCCTGCCCCCATGGAGCTTACATTTTGGTGGGAGGAGACAATGAATATATACGAAAACCACAACCATGTTAGTCGGGTAGAAGTCTTAGGGAGAAAATAAAGCACAGGAAGGATTGTTATTTAAAATAGAGAGGTGAGAGAAAGCCTCATCTATATAGAGGATACTTGAGACCTGAAGGAAGAAAGGGAGCAAGCCATACACAGAAGGCAAGTATTCCAGGCCAGGGAACAACAAGTGCAAAGGCCTGTCTGAGGAGGGAGCAAATCTGGCACATTTGTGGAAAGGCAGAAGAGCCAGCAAGGCTGGGGTCAAGTGAGCAGGCAGAGATACAAGATGAGACCAGGGTGTGGGGCCAGATCAAGTAGGGCCTTGTGGGCCACTGCCACGACCTTGGCTTTTGAGTGAGATAGATGCCACTGGAGAGTTTTAAGCAGAGGAGTGCCATGATCTAACTTGTTTTGCCAGGATTGTGCTGGCAGCTGGGTTAAGAATAGGTAAGGGAGTGACAAGGGCAAAAGCTGGAAACCAGACAGAAACTACTATAAAATCCAGATAAAGGACAGTTCCGTGGATGAGGGGAAATGACATGAGTGAATATCACTATGCACTGCCTATACGTGCCTTGAAGATAAATGACATATCAAACTTGTACTGCATTAAAATCCTTACAAAATGCTGCCCTGTGTTTTGTTATCTTGGACAAAGCTGGAGCTTTAGCTGTACACACCTTATCTTGTAACCCGGATGGCGTCTCTTCTAGAGTCTCGGTGCTTCCCAGATTGGAGAGCTGAGTGCTTGGCTGTAGCCCAGGACTGGAGATATTCGAGTCGCCCATTTGATTCTTAAATTAAAAGGAAAAGTATATCATGTGAAAAAGTTTGCTATTATTTGGCTCACACAATAGCAATTGAGGTTATTAGAAGTGCTATTTTAAAAAACAAGCAAAAAAACCCCCAAAACAACCAAAAAACCAAACAAATGTTTTGCTTTGGATTCTCATGTAACTTATACAATAAAATTTCTAGCAAGTTGAGCACTTCATTTTAAACAATAAGGTTAGCAACAATTATTATTTTTATAACCCTTTTAAGGAAAAACCAATGGCATTATTTCATCACATACTATTTTCCATTAAAAAACATTTCCTCCATGCCAAAACCGGTTTGGCTCAGTGGATAGAGCGTCGGCCTGCGGACTGAAGGGTCCCAGGTTCGATTCCGGTCAAGGGCATGTACCTTGGTTGCGGGCATATCCCCAGTGGGAGATGTGCAGGAGGCAGCTGATCGATGTTTCTCTCTCATTGATGTTTCTAACTCTTTATCTCTCTCCCTTCCTCTCTGTAAAAAATCAATAAAATATATTTAAAAAACAAACAAAAAAAAAAACATTTCCTCCAATTTTACTGAGGAATAATTGACATACATCATTGTGTAAGTTTAAGGCATACAACATGATGGCTTGATTTACACATAATGTGAAGTGATTACCATAATAGATTTAGCTAACACCCATCTTCTCATATAGGTACAATAGAAAGAAAAGGTCTTTTTTTGCTTCATTTTTAATATATGGTAAAATTAACCTTCTTGGGGTATATAGTTCTGAGTATCGATCACTATCATCAGGATATAAAATAGTTCTCTCACCCCCAAAATACGCCCGTGTGCTGTCTCACTGTAGGCATGCCCTTCCTGCATTCTTAGAAACTAGTGATCTGTTCTCCATCACTCTAGTTTCGCCTTTCTGATAATGACAGAATACTGGCTTCTTTCTCTTAGTATAATGCCTCTGAAGATTCATTCAAGCTGCTGTGTGTATTAATGATCACTCCTTTCCATTGCTGAGCAGTATTCCACTGCATGTCTACACTGCAGTTTGTTTATAACTATTCACCCATAGGAGGACATGTGTGTTGTTTCCAGTTTTTGGTGCTTATGAATGCAGCTTCAATGAAACTTCACAGGTTTTGTGTAGACAAAAGCTTCATTTCTCAAGAGTAAATACACAGGAGTGGTACCTGGGTCACACAGTAAATATATCTTTCTTCTAAATTTTTAGTTTTATGTTTTACATTTAGATCTATAATCCATTTTCAGTTTATTTTTGTTATGGGTATTACATTTAGGTTAGGGTTCTTTTTTTTTGCATATGGATGACCAATTGTTTTCAATCATTTGTTGAAATCATCAAATATTCTTAAAAATTAAACTACATTTTAGGTCTCTACATATCACAATTACAGATGACAAAAGTCATAAAGTATTATAAATTCTTGTTAACTTGTATGTAACACTAAAAGTGAAAATATTTTTGTTCTGAAAGAGAATACTAAAAAAAGAGATGGAGATGGAATTACGAATTTTTAGAAATTTAAGTTCTATTTGGGTTATCTGATCTGCATCTGGTGAGCATTATCTAGGTCAAAATGAGCACCAAAAACAGTTCAGGACACTCAAGATAAAAAGAAAAGCCTTAAACTTCAAATTCCAGAGACAGATGAATTTTTCTTGATGCCATACTATAAATATAGGTGCTTAGCATAGGAGTAGATACTCCAATGTTGAATGAATGATACGCATTTTTCTATTCAAATGCCTTAACCATTACATTATTTCAGAACACCATTTTTGGTGTTACCCATTTAAATAGAGATGAAGTTGTCTGTGAAAGCCTATGAAATATCTTCTAACATATTTCTTTGTGCAACATCACCATCAATCTGTATCACTACACTATGAAAAATGTGTGGAATTGTACTGTATTAGATAAAACATAAACTCAAAACACTGCTCATAACAAGTTCTTAAAACAGCTGTATAAAATGTTCTGGAACATTTTTTAAATGGGGAGCTTTTTAAAAAAACAAATATATTTTTATTGATTTCAGAGAGAGGAAGGAGAGGTGGAGATAGAAACATCAATGATGAGAGAGAATCATCAATCGGCTGCCTCCTATACACCCCGACTGGGGATCGAGCCCACAACTTGGGCATGTGCCCCGACCAGGAATCGAACCTTGACCTCTTGATTTATAGGTCAATCCTCAACCACTGAGCCACACCGGCTGAGTTAAAAATGAGAGGTTTTACATAAATATCCCAGCCTGTCATTTTCAGAGAGAAGCTGGATAATTTGGCAACAATTGCCTGGAGGTGAGCTGCAACTGACTCTGTGACATAGCAACAGGCTCCCTATGTCAGATCCACCCTGGCCCGTAGCAGGCACTCCCATGGCCCGCATGGTTTTAGGGACATCTGAGTCTGCAATACTTGAAACTTAACTTGAGCTACGAGATGGGCTGTATTTTAAAAGGTCTCCAGGACTTAACATATTTTTTCCTATGTGTTCAAGGGCTTTTCTTGAAAGGTTTATTCTGAGTTTTTGTTAATGACAGTTTCCAGTGTTTAAAGGACTGGAGGGGGGGGGGGGAGTGACGAATAATCATAGACAAACTTTCTTGAGGGAAATTTTACAATATTTGATAAATATCTTTAAAAATGTCAAAATCCTTTGATCTGCCCTAGCCGGTTTTGCTCAGTGGATAGTGTTGGTCTACAGACTGAAGGGTTGCAGGTTTGATTCCAGTCAAGGGCACACACCTGGGTTGCCCATGTGGGAGGCAACCAATTGATGTATCTCTCTCACACTGATGCTTCTCTCTCTCTGTCTCCCCCCACATCCTTTCCACTCTCTAAAAAAATCAATGGAAAAATATCCTCCAGTGAGGACTAACAACAACAAAAAATCTGTTGATCTACCAATTCCATTTCGAGTAACTTATTTTGAAAGAAAATGCTGTACATGAATACTTATCTACAAGGATGTATTCTGAATTCTTAATAGAAAGAATCAGAAAAATCTAGGGTGTTGTTCATATAAAACACAGAAGGAAAAATACACAGCTATTAACATCACAATTCTTTTTTTTTTAAAGTTTTCATTTTATCAAATGTAATCTCATAGGGACTTCCTATGTAATTACTATCATAAAAATATATTGTTCTGCCCGGCAGGCGTGGCTCAGTGGTTGAGTGTCAACCTATGAACGAGGAGGTCACGGCTTGATTCCCGGTCAGGGCACAGGCCAAGGTTGTGGGCTCGATCTCCCAGTGCAGGGCATGTAGGAAGCAGCCGATCAATGATTTTTTTCTCATCATTGATGTTTCTATCTCTCCCCCTCCTTCCTCTCTGAAAAAAAAAAAAAAAAAAAAAAAAGTATGTATGCATGTGTGTGTGTGTGTGTGTGTGTGTGTGTGTATATATATATATATGTAGCCTAATATGCAAATGACCAAACAGCAGAATAACTGGCAGAACGACTGGTTGCTATGACGCATACTGACCACCAGGGGGCAGATGCTCAATGCAGGAGCTGCCCCAGCCCGCAGGCTCCAGGACAGTCAAGGTGGGTGCCAGTAGGGACCCCCCGCCCTCACATCACACTGCTGGTCGCCCTACAGATCGGCCCTGATAGCCGGCCAGGCCTAGGGACCCTACCTGGGCACAACTTTCGTGCACCAGGCCTCAAGTATATATATAAAAACTACTTTTAAAACTAATCAATAAAGGTAGAATACACAAATATACCACACACACTGGGATATATTTATATATATTTCTGGAAGGGTACATAAGGCATTAGCAGTGGTTACTTCTAAATGATGGAATTATAATTTTTTTTATTGTAACTTGTAAATATAAAGTTTCTGTAATTAATGTGTACTGCTAATAACAAGAAAAATGGTGCTCCTATTTTTTTAAGAACAAAAAGTTTGGATTTAAAAAACATTTGCATTTGAATTAAAATAAAATAAACAAATAACCTCTGTCAAAATGCAGGATTACAAATCCAGACTAGGAGCAACCCAGACTGGGCCAACTGTAAGGACTGTGGTTTCAGCTATCTTTCTTTACATTAAAAATAGAAAAGTTGGTTAAAATTAACTATAGAACTTGGGGAGAAAATGTTTATTATAAAGAGTTTTTATGTCCAGAGTCTCTATTACAAATACCTCACTAAAAAGTCTGGAATTTCATTCACTGTATTATATACACCGGACAGGGGAGATTTAGAATTGGGATTAAATCCCATCACTGAGGCCTAGCTTGCACCCCTGCCCTTGCCTCTGTCAATCTCCCAAGTCTCTCCTTAAAGATAAACAAAGGGGCCATCTGGAACCATGTGGCAGCTGAGGGGAACCCATCCAAACACTAAGATATGAATTCAGAGGTCACTGCTAACACCAATTCCATTTGGTTAGATGACAGGCCAAATACAGACAAGAAACAAAATTGTTATTTATGGAAGTTCTACCTATTTGCCGGCTGTTTTAAAAAAAACAGAACATATTAAAAAGTAAATATCAAAGTTTTAACTAAATACCCAAAGATTTAGTTTTGTTTTAATCTAACCATAGACAAATTTTATTTATTTCATACCATGGAAGAATTTTCTTATAACAGTAATTACTGTTCTCCCCACATTCTTAAAAGCCCTCTATAAAAACAGAGCAAGGCATCTATGTAGAAAACACAGACCTCATTAAGGATATGAAAGGAAATTTGGGGAATATAAGGTAACTTAAAAGTTCAGAAAATGGTTCTTGAAATTTATTCTCTATCTAGTTTCCTAAGAATCAGTGAATTCATTATAGAAAAGACTGCTTTTCCTATATTAATCTTCACAGATCTATAGGTTCCTTCTAATTCTCTATGAGACATTGAGGAGTTTGGTACAACTGGAAACTTCTCATGGGCTCGAATGTATACTTCTCTACCCAGGAAGCAGGACTTCCTTTGGTGTTTGAATGTAGGTTTATTGTAGTTTATGGTGAAAACTACCTTCCAGAGCACTGTTCCTTGAACTCTAGATTCTTAAAGGGTAGTATGTGAAAAATGGTGCTATAGTCAAATCAACTTAGAAACTGGTGTTACTCCTTTTTTACTGCAGGGACCTCTCAGAGTCTTGAGCACTTAGCGCCCTATAAAGATGGGGAAAGAGGAGCCATGCTAACAATGTTGTTGTTGGTTTTTTTTTTAATATATTTTATTGATTTTTTACAGAGAGGAAGGGAGAGGGAGAGTTAGAAACATCGATGAGAGAGAAACATCGATCAGCTGCCTCCTGCATACCCCCCACTGGGGATGTGTCCGCAACCAAGGTACATGCCCTTGACCAGAATCGAACCTGGGACCCTTCAGTCCGCAGGCCGATGCTCTATCCACTGAGCCAAACCGGCTAGGACCTAACAATGTTTTTAACTCACTGGACCAACTGGAACCTCTTCTCAAGGAATGCCTGTTAAGACGTAGAGGCCAGTGTTACAGTAGAAATGGGAAATACAGTTTTAGAGAGTGCTTTTTACACTTTGTTCCCTGATCTTTTGGTGAGGATTAAACAAGAAATGAGAAAAAGAACTTAACTCAATGTTAGTAGAATAAGGTGACAATTATAATTCTGCTGAAACAACGTGGAATCCTTTAGTATCTCTCCAATAAAGTGTGGGGCTTTTAAATGCTGATGTCAAGTGAAACGCCAAGAAAGTTCCAAAGCTACAAGGTCTGATGACCATGGAGGAAATGTCTACCTACTGCTTGCTACACCATGAACAGCTCATAAATATGTACTGAATAAACTAACGAATGCCTACAGCTTCTACTTCATTCAACTTTGGGGAGAAAATGTTATCAGTTAACTTTTAAACTAAAATACAAAACAGAAAGAAAAAAAATAAATTCTAGAAAAGCCTCTCATTTGGGTAAAATTCCAAATGATGCTTAATGAAGGCGGTGCACTTACTACCAATAACAGACTGTATATAAACATAAATTCCTAAGACCTAGCAGAGACTGCAGAGGTGAAGACGAGGCATGAAGCTTTCCCAGAACTACCTGGTGCAGCTAACTTCTGCATTCCACAACCACTTTCTCCCATAGTAGTTTTACAGGAATAGAGGGAAAAAATTTCTCAACTTTCATGCCAAGTCAAAGACTGTAAGGTAAGCAAATTTATTATCTCTTAGGCTTAAAACTAAAAGACAGGTTTTCTTTTTGAACTAATTATTTCTGCTGGCTCTGGAGGTGACTTCCCCAGCACATGAGTCCCCTGCAAGTCTCCTCCCCTTTGGTCCTCCCAGGGGCATGCAGCCTCACCCTCTCATACTCATCCTTGGCTCGGCTGAGCATCTCCAGGATGTCGATGGGCCTGTGCTCACTGCAACCGTTGGCCTGGCTGGGACTCTGCTTATCCCGCGCAGCTTGCTGGGAGCGCCGTGTCTCCTCTTCTACCACCCTAGAAGACGAGAACCAGGTTTTAGCAACACCTGTTAAAACACAATCTGACCCAAGAACTCTTCTGGTGTTCGTTTTCCAAGAATACAGGGAAAATGTCATGATCACAATGTCCTCACAATACAAAACACAGAGCCTTGGTTACCTCACCCTGGAATATATGACTGACCAATTCATCATTTTATTTATGGTACAGCATTGCCAACCAATATATTTCACTGTGAGAAGGACAAAAATACAGAATTCCATACCAGAGTTGTTAGAAATAGGTACATTAAAATTCTATGCAGAGCATTTGAGATCTTGCTCCCTGGCATATACTGTCCGTCTAGTTCAAATAAACTCTTATACATATTCTCCACAGGCTTGGATATTTCTTACATCAACTCAGATTAACAGGAGGAAATCAGATTTAATGCATATGCATGGGGAATTCACATAAGCATGACAAATTCTAAAGATAGTAGGCAAAATGGGTATACATGTCATTTGGGCTAAGAAGAAGGAGGTAAGGGTCTGGGACTTCAAAGGAAAGTAAGGCAATTCACAGGGAAATCAAAGAGTTAATGTTTAGTAAACAAATATTACTGTGCCCTCTAGAGACAATGGGTCCCAAGAAGGACTTCGATCAAATGGGCCTTGCTAGGTAGGTTTCCTCCCTGTCTGCCCCAGCCAGTTCATATACTGTGGTTTTCTATGGTGATAGTTCTTTCCGAACAGGCCTTCTATCTTAAATTCTTTTAGTCAATTTGTGGGAAGGCCAAAGCTTCTTTCTGAGTCTATTGTTCCTTAAAACAGTTATCATGCCAAAGTAATACATTTTACAGTGGCAAATTTTGCTTCCCTATTTGCACAAACAAAATTTTTAACTCCAAAACATAAAAGTATGAGGGTGTGTGGGAGGAACTTTCCTCTACCCTCAAGATTCTTTGGCTCTAATAATAAAAAAGACACGAGACAGAATAACAACAGAAAATCAGCAAACTTAATTACATACATTATGTATAGGAACCCTGCACACATGAGAAAATCAGAGATCCTACATACATGAGAGGTTCAAGGACAGAAAGTTAAAATTAAACATATATAGCATTCGGAGCTAAGGATGAGGGAAGGTGCCCTGGAACTTCTAAGGGTCACTGCAGGACAGTAAAAAGAGCAAATGTTTAGTAATTAGAAGTTTACCCTGCCCTATGGGCAAAAAAGCTCTACTAAATTATCTCTCTCTTTTTTGAAGTATCTTAAAATCAGTCAACTAAATGGTAAAGTAATTTGAAAATGGACAATGCTACCAAAACAAAGGAAGTCTGCACAGCTGAACAACTCACGGTGGAAAGTTTGTAATGACACCAGGCTGGCAGGAGAAAGATGAGTTTCTTGAAAATAAAGGTCTTGGTGAATCTTCAAAAGCAAATGATAGCACTACAAGCAAACATAAGGCTTCCCCTTTTCTCTCCTTAAAAATCACTAAGTGGGTAACTGAGGTGAGGTGACTGCGGCATGCTCTTTATTTTGGTTGGTGCTGCTTACGCTAATTCTGTACTTGAAAATACATAAAGCAAGAAACTGGGAGTCAAGAATGTCACTTATAGGGTTGTGGTCTTTATATCCATCTGTGGGGTTTCATTTCTTAGGAATATCCTCTCACCCCTCCCCCCACATAAAGGTCTGAAGCAATTATAGCAAAATGCCAGGAACTGAAAGATATGTAAGTGAGCACAAGGATTTTTTATTGTTTCTTATATTTTTCTTCAAGCTTGGAATAATAATAATAATAAATTTCAACAAGGCAACCAATCTTTTTTTGTTCCTTTTAAGGTTTACTCAGGTTCATTCCCAACTGTAATGAATAGGCAGGCCTACCTGCCAAGGGATATTATGGGCACAGTCACAACTTGATAACTGTATTACCTGAGAATTTTTCACACAGTGATGACAGGCAATAAAACAATTCAGTAGCAAAAGGCTTTTTGATGGACTAAGAGGAATAGGACAAGAATAGGCCACTGTGTCAGTTCCCTACTTTAAAACAGTCCATCAGGAACTCCAGTGTGAGATGGTTCATTTTTTTTCCTGGAAAACATTGGGTTAAACAATATTAAACAGATTTTTTTTTTTAAATAGCAGAATCATTCTGAGTTTTTAATATGCTAAAACGTGTTATTATTCTCTAAGAAGGGTGGGCTTATAAGTTTTTCAAATGTATTTGACCACAGAATCTTCTCCTGAGGCAGGATTCCTATTTTAAAAAGGGTGGTTTAAGGTGATAATGTCATTAATAGGGTTATTATTTCTAAAACAAAGGTAGAACCATGGACTTTATGGTAGACGGAAAAAAGACTGGCAGGTGATATGAGGATCAGACCAATTAGAATATGATATCCATATTGGTAATCATCTCTTGGCAAAGAAATACTGTACTGTCGTAACTGTGAGGCCAGTAGCAAAAGACTGGAGAGGTATACAATGATTATTTCTTGATGGTGGATTACAAGCAATTTCACTTTGCTTGTACTTTTCTTCATTTTCGATAATTAACAGGCACTCCTTTAATATTCAGTAAAAAGATTATTTTATCCTCAATTATAGGCCACCCCCAGCCTGAATCTACCTTCACCAAGGACTCTGGTTATACAGTCTGTTTCTACCACCCCCCGCCAAGCTGCCTGGCTCGCCCATGCTTGAATTCACCTCTCCCCTGACCTGGACTGGTTCTGTGCTTTTGGTTCAAAAGAAGACATTTCTAACAACCCACTGGCCACCTTGGTTACAGAGCTCACCACCGCTGAAAGCAGAGCTGCTGGATGGTATGGAAGGGACCCTCAAATGAGGCTTAGACTCTAAGGCCTTTTCCATTCTAACTCTGTGAAGAAGGACTTTGCTTCTCTTCTTTCCTCACAAATTCTCAATTGTGCCCCTAAGACTATCTGTAAGATCAGAAATAAAGCTGACTTCCCTGAGTTCTCCAAATTTTACAGTCTATGTAGGCAAACTCTAAAACAAGTTTTATTATTAAATAGTTTCTGGAAGACTGGATTTCCTCTTTAGGAGGATCAATGTTTTCCAAGTTTAGTGGATTTTTAACTTTGCTTTTCCATTCTAACTCTGTGAAGAAGGACTTTGCTTCTCTTCTTTCCTCACAAATTCTCAATTGTGCCCCTAAGACAAACATCAATCAGCTGCCTCCTGCACATCTCCCACTGGGGATGTGCCCGCAACCCAGGTACATGCCCTTGACCGGAATCGAACCCGGGACCCTTCAGTCCGCAAGCCAACGCTCTATCCACTGAGCCAAACCGGCTTCGGCAAGTTTAGTGGATTTTTAACTTTGCCACTGACCAAAGAGCATTTCCAAATTTAGATATAGTACAGGTCTAGAAATTTGCTCACTCTCCCTAAACAGCTTCTCAGTTTTTATAAACAACTTTAGGAATAAATCAATTCTTTACTTGGAGAATTTTTACTCTATTGCAGCTATCAAAACAGTGATGGGAAGATCTAAATTTGACAGAATGGACGCTGACAGGCATATTTATTTAGACACATAATATGCCAAGAAGAATTTTACCTGAATTTCTGGTGAGCAGATGTGACATTTAGAAATATGTAGCAAATTGAAGTTGCACACAGGCAAAGTTAGAGCAAAGAAAGATAAAGTAGTCCTTTTTATCTCTGGTGTCCAGAATGCCATTTATCACAAAGTTAATGTTAACATATAAGGTATTCGCTTCAGACATAAACAGGCCAGGCTCTTGAAAACTCCCTATCAACAGTTTCACGAGGGCATTCTCTAATCACTTTCAATACCGCTCCACTTCAAGTAAAACAAGCTGAGTTAAGCAAATGTCTCTTTTTGGAGGCATTCTAGTGAAAGAACCTTGACTGCTCTTCTTTTCCCTCTCTGCTTCCTGTTTCTACTTCCTCATTTTATTTTTAGAGTCAATACAATTATTTCCAGATAGGCCTTTAGTCTTTAGCTTCATTTACTATCTGAAGTTTTACGTTAGGGGTACTACTTGACAGAGAAAAGAAAGCTCAGAAAGGTTTCCTGTGAATGGCTGTTAGAGCTAAAAAAGCTGGATTCTCTCACTCAGGTCCCAAAAGCTCTCAATCTGCAGGAGAAAGTGTATATACAGTGTATGGACAACGTATGGGTAAGGGGGCACCGATTCCCTGCACAGCTGAAATCTGCGTATAGCTTTGACTCCCCCCAAAACTTTACTAACAGCCCACTGTCGACTGGGAGCCTGATGGACATAAATAGTTGATCAACATATAAAAGAAAATGTTACTTTAAAAGATCGTAAGGAAGAGAAAATACACTTATAGTACTGTATTTATTGAAAAAAATACAAGACTAAGTGGGCCCACAGAGTTCAATTCTGTGTAGTTCAAGGACAACTGCAGTAATATATTCCAAAGTTTAGATATTTAAAATATATTCTGGATTTCAGGATAACCAAAAAAAAAAAATCAACAAATCTGTGTCTTCTAAGTAAACAGAAGCTGCCTTTGCTATTACTTTCAAAACTACAAAAAATGTCATCAAATAAATGGCTTTGCATTATCTTTTTAAGAGAAAATATGCTCTAAAGAAAGTGTGCTTCTAGAGAGCCAACACGTGTTCAAATATGAGTGACACAGGTTTATATGGAACAATCCTCAGGGGGCACACACCATTAAACATGGCCTGCCCTGTGGCTACAGCCAAAGCCGGCAAAGCACAGCTGATTAACATCCAACTGGGACTCCTTAGCCTCGGGTGCTTCTTTTAAAATGCAAACATACCTGGAAGTGAGGTTTTTGGGTTAATTATTTATTTATATTTTTATAAGAATTAGTTTTAAAATAAGATTATTTTCAACAATCAAGACTGCTTTCTTCTAAACACGTTGATAACAAGGGAATCTTGATTTGACCCACGGGGAAGAGAGGTCAACATTTCTGAGAAGGAACACTGAAAAGGAACCAGAAGTGCCCAGAATAAGTGTGCCCACTGTGCATTCTGCCCAGAGTTCTCAGGCCCCTTGAGTGCCACAGTGTCTTGGGCACCTAAATTCCAGACTGGCAGTACCAGCAATACAGATAAGCCATGCAGGGTGGCTTCTGCTGGCTACTTTGAGAAAGGACATTGAACCACCCTTTAGAATAGCAATTCAATGAAAATGGTTTTCCAAATTCCAAATTTCGTTCTTACAAAAAAAATCTCTTGGAACACAATACAGTAATGGACTGGTGATTTAGTAACCTAGAATCTGGGTCAAAAATAATTTCACTCAAAAAGGTAAACATGGATGTGTGCAGGAGTTCTCCTTCGGCTACTGAACACAGTCCCACTTGTTATAGTGAAAATCTGGATAGAATCTACATTGGATATGGTGGTTAGACTGGGCACTGCACATAGATGACACCCTCAGAAGGGTCTGGTTAAATTACAATCTATATGTAGGACACTATACAGGGCTATTTAATGCTTTGAAAAATGCTGTTGACATGAAACTAGGCCGTACATACAGTATGATCCTATTTTTGTAAGAAACAATCAAGGACATCAACCTCACATATACATAAAGAAAAAGACCAAAAGGAAACAAACTAACAGGACAACACACACTGAGTGTAGTAGTAGGATTATAAAAGTGCACGAAATTCTTGTATGGGTAGGGTCTGTAGGCCTGGCTGACAATCAGGGCCGATCTGTGGGGTGACAGGTGGGGCGATCGCAGGGAGCGGGGAGGGCCCCCCTGCTGGCACCGCCTTGGCTGGCCTGGGGCCTGTGGGCAGCTCCTGCGTTAAGCATCTGCCCTCTGGTGGTCAGTGCACATCATAGCAACTGGTCATTTCACAGGTCATTCCGCCGTTCAGTCCATTTGCATAATGGGCTTTTATTATATAGGATTATAAATGTCTTTAGACTTTTCTGCCTTTTCCAAATTTTTGAGAATAAACAGGAAATTAGAGGAAAATACATAATTACAGGAAATTAGAGGGAGATTAGTATACTCTAGTAACAAAGAGAAGTAGGGAGAAAAGTAATTTTTCATCTCTCATATGTCATTAATAAATAAATCTGTAGAGTAATATACTTACTCAGACATGAGTTTGGCTATGCGGTGACAGTCATTCTTGTCATAAAACCAGATACTGTATATTGACACTTGAAAAACAAAGAAAAAAAAATAAGAGGAAATGAGGTTTCAATATATATGTAAGTAACACAGTATTACCATGGAATGCCACAGCATTTATCATCAGACTCTCAAATTGTTAAAGGTTCCTCTAAATGTTTAATAAAACTAGAACAGGTAAAATATTCAGATGAAAAGTGCAAAACCTGCTGAGTAGCTCAGTTGGTTTGAGTATTGTCCCAATATGTCAAGGTTTCAGGTTTGATCCCTGGTCAGGGCACATACAAGAAGCAACCAATAAATGCAAAAATAAATGGAACAACAAATTGATGTTCCTCTCTCTCTAAAATTAATCAAGAAAAAAACCCTGCAAAAATAGTGGCTTTAGATATTATTATCAGATCTCATTGCGCCTAAAATGCCATTAATTGTAAGATGAACTATTATTTTATGTATTATCAAGAAAAAAGTGACAAAGAATCAATATTGACAAGATGTATTCCAAGTAAAAAAAGGGTCTTAATTATTGAAAACCAAGTTTACCAGCTAATTGAACACTAAAACCTTTGTCTTTGCAACTGAAAATATAGAATACATGTCACAGCAAAAACAAAGCTTTAAAAACAAATACCAGATCCATCCTATGATCAACTCTGTCCATCACACTTCTTTTCCCATCTTTTTTATCCCAGTATGATCAGCACTAAGAAAGCCAACAAAAAATATTTGATGAGAAACCAGGATATAGATTCCTTTATTGGGAGTGAATAAGGAGTATTCAAATTGTTACATAATTTGAATTATCTGTTGCATCTGAATATGACTAAATTTTTTACTTTTCATTATTAAAAAAAATATTTGATGAATAAATAGATAAATGAACTTTAATATAACAATATTTAAATAAAACTATTTTATGTACTTTTTGGATAAGGCAGAATAGAAATGCTGAATATATACAACAAAATTAAAATATGGGTAGGGTTGGCTTATTGCAACCATGTGCACCCACTATGACACAGATTGTCCCAGGATACACTTGCCTTTCATACTTTCAACCACTCCCTGGCACAGAGATAGAAACATAAATCACTCCCTGGAGGGAGAGAGGGAGAGAGGGAGAGAGGGAGAGGGAGAGAGGGAGAGAGGGAGAGGGGGAGAGGGGGAGAGGGGGAGAGGGAGAGAGAGAGAGAAAGAGAGAGAGAGAAACATCAATGATGAGAGAATCATTGGTTGACTGCCTCCTGTAAGCCCCCTACTGGGGATCAAACCAGCAACCTGGGCATGTGCCCTCGACACTGGGAATCAAATCAGTAACCTCTTGGTTCCTGGATCGACACTCAACCACTGACCCACACCGGCCGGGATCAAATTTGCAAGTTTTATTAATGAATGAACACTGGATTTTGTCAAAATTTTTTTTTAGCTGTCAAAAAACACAGTATCACCCTGAGTGACTCAGTTGCTTGGAGTGTCGTTCTGTAAATTGGAAGGTTGCAGGTTACAGGAGGTAACCAATTAATGTTTCTCTCTAAAATTAATAAGAAAACATATCCTTGGGTGAGGTTTAAAAAAAGGAAATAAAAATAAGTGAATTACTTAAAAAACAACATCTATATGATATGATATTCCTTCTACCTTTCCTTTAGCCTATTAATATGATGGGTTACATTGATTTTTAATATTGAACCAGCTTTGCATATCTATACTAATAAAAGGGTAATATGCTCATTAGGGTGGATGTCTTCTGGACGTCTTTCCAGACAAAGCTGTAGTGGCTGCCCGAGGCTCAGGCAGCCATGGTGGCCGGCAGTGGCAGCAGTGTCACCTTCCCCTGATCAGCCAGTCACCTCCTGTGGGCCTAAGCTGTCAGTAGGACATCCATCCTCTGAGGGCTCCCAGACTGTGAGGGGGCATGCCGGGCTGAGGGACCCCCCCCCCCCCAGTGCACGAATTTTCGTGCACCAGGCCTCTAGTCTAAAATAAAGCCCATCTAGGCATTTTTTATATTGTTTTTTCTATTTATTGTTAGATTTGCTAATATTTGGTTGAGGATTTTTTTTCATCTAAGTTCATGAGAGATAATGGTATGTAGGTTCTTTTGTTTTGTTTTTTTAACTGTCTTGTTTGGGTATCAAGGGTAATATTGGCCTTATAAAAATCAGTTGAGAAGTGTTCCCTCCTTTTCTGTTTCCCAGAAGAAACTGTAAAATTAGTGTTAATTCTTTCTTTGAATGCTCCTTTAAATCCATCTGGGCCTGGAGATTTCTTTTTCATGGGCCTTAAAATTATGAATTCAATTTCTTTAATGGCTATAGGACTATTCATGTTATCTGTTTTATCTTGGTTGCATTTTGTAGTTTGTGGTTTACAAGAATTGGTCCATTTCTTCTAAGTTGTCAAGTTTAGGAGTGTAAAGTTATTCATAGCATTCTCTTAATCTTTTAAAGTCTGGAAGATCTGTAGTAATATCTTCTATTTCAATCCTGAAGCTGGTAATTTGTCTTTTGTGTGTGTGTGTTTGTTTTTGTTAGTCTTAATAAAGTCTTATTAACTTTATTGACTTTATAAAAAATAAAAGCTTTTGTTTCATTGATTTGTTTTTTCTCTATTTTCAATTTCATTGATTTCTGCTGTCATCTTTATTCTCCCTTATTTTTTATGCTTTGAGTTTATTTTGCTCTTCTTTTTCTAGTTTCTTGAGGTAGGAATTTAGTAGGTTCTCAGCCAGTGTTGCTTGAGGGGGGAGGGGTTTTCCCATGGTTAGGCCCCCTGTGTGCCTCTGGGAGAAGGGGAGCCTCTGACCTTTACAGATGAAGACTGCTTCCCAGGCCAGGCTGGTGGTGCCGTGACTCCTCCCGGGTACCCACCTTCCCTTCATGGAAGGCAGAAAAAGCACTGTCCTGGTGGCCACTTATTATTATTAGGGCTTCCAATCTTTTCTGCCAGTTTTGCTGGGCTCATCTACTATCGTTGGCAGGACTCCCATTAGATTTAGGGGAAGAATGAGCCTACCTGTTGCTAGGCTGACTGGAGGGCAAGAAACACCAGGCCTAAGTCCCCTTATTCTGTTGGGTGGGAAGGGTGTAAGCCACCCTGCTGCTGTTTCTGTCAGTTTTAGGTCCTACACCAGATAGACTTCTTTTTTCCACCTTTCAGAGTTCTGACTGTCTCTTGTGTTATTTCTGAACTTTATACATTACAAGGAAAAGCAAAGGGAAACAAGTCTATGCGATTTTCTTTGGTCAGAAGTCTCATTATGTACTTTTATTGATGGAAAACAGGCTCACGGAAGGACTAAATGACTCATTAATAAAATCAGAGAAAAATAGTCTCAGAACTAGAATTCAGGTTTTCTCAGTCCTAGACCAGTAGTCATGCAGCTACACATTTACTACCTCATTAGTTTAAATAACAATTTTTTATAGAATTAAAACAGTAATGAGCTTCAATTATGCTTGAAGATTAAAGCAACACATGAAAGAAATATAAATAATTGAGTAAGTTAGATGCTAGAATTTAGAAAGCCACTGTTAATAAAGCTATTTTAATAGTGAATTTTCTGTTTTATCCTGGATTAAGGTAATTATATTTCTCTACAAGACCTCATGGCCAAACACAACTTTAAAAATTCCCCCCCCCCCTTTTTCTTTCCCCAATGCAAAAGCATAAGAGTCTTTATTCAAGCCCGGGCTTGGCTCCCCTACCCTCCTTACTGACGCAGCAGCAAGTGGCAGAGAGAGAAAAAATCCCCTTTTTAATGAAAATAAAAATTTAACTGGATTTTTGTATTGTCACTGTAGAGTGAATTAAAACATTATTGATATACAGAGTGAGTGAATGGCATCATTTTAATGAATCAAGAGCACAAACAGGAATTTTTTTCCTACCCTGTTCACAAGGAGGCTTCTTTCGCAGGGAAACTCCTGTTACACTAAAACTGTCCTAAATTGTCTGACCCCATGTCTGGCTATGTGTCCTGCAGATGACTGCATGCTACCATGAGGCAGCTGAGGCTGCTGTTTGGACCTTATTTTCATAGTCCTTCTTCTGTTCACAGAACTTTAAAACACTACTAACACTTCAAACAGAATCACATCCAATGAATAATAAGTAATTTTGAAATATTTTACATGATGTAAGTCAATAGATTAAATTTAGCTTTGACAGCCCAATAGAGGAGCACAGAAACAGCCTTGTCACAGAGGAGATAATTATTAAGTATTATCTATGTTCTTAGCAGCTAAAGACTGCTCCAACATAGAGTAAATCAGATTGGGCTTTGAAAAGACTCCATATATGGCAATCACAGGCACCTACCTTTCTTTAAATATGTCTCCTCCAACCTTGGCTAAAGAACATCCAAACTACAAATGATTCCAGTTTTCCTCTAATGCACACATCCATACAATTGATAGTGATGAGAAAAAGTTGATGGTATGCAATACATCAGGCTCAAAGAGGAACTCGTTTTTTGTTTTTTTTTTTTAGCTAAGCAGAGGCATTTAAATATGTTTTCATAGGAGATTGTAAACCAAAATCTTAGGAAAGAAGTCCATATTAATAATCAAAATAGATCTATCAGAGCTGTCAACTTATGACAAATCTTCACTTAGGTCTACCCTTTTCCTTTGAAGAAATACACTATAATTTAGAAATAAGACACATGCCTTCCGCTCTTGTACATTATCAAGTAAACTGCCAGAAAGAGCCAACCACTTTCAAAGGCATGTTTGCTGAAGAAATAAAGATAAGGAAGCCGTAATGATAGCTTAATGGGTAAAGGATAACAGTCACACTCGATTCTGCCAAAAGCAGACCTGTAGAGGTTCAGACAAGCATCCAAGAATCAGTTCTGTCTGCCAACATATCAACTGCTCAGTGTATGCAACTGGCAAGAAGGCCCAGAGACCTGCTACTAAGCCTGTCACTGTCACCAGTGAGGACAGAGACAAGTTCGCCAGATAGCTAAAACTGGGAGGACATTGTCTCCAAACCAAAGCTGAGTATTCTTCCAACAGAAGTTACACTGGAAGGCCCAATATATTCTGTCGACAATTCACCTGAAATAATTCCCTTGATTAACTGTATCACAGAGGATTTAGGGAATTGGCAATATAGTACTACTTTGCTATGGCAAATAATAATGGCATGCTGTATTATAAATGGCTTTTCTCAAGATAAGAGCAAACTAATTATTGAACACCCACCATATATCATGGTGTTAACAGCTGTCCCAGGTAAGTCATGCTGCACAGGCAAATCACTGAAGAGTTAGGAAGTGTGACAGGACATGTAATTAATTACCTTTAGCTTGTACTTCCATGAAAAATAGCAAGATACAGAAAGAATATAAAAAATTAAATGTTTCCTTTTCTTTTGAAAGTGTGAAAAATAAAACTGACAAAGATAAAAAGTATCTGGATTATTTAATATTGAGAAATTTTTAAAAGCTGTGAGGCAAGAGGTTTCCATTTTCCTAGAGAGCCTGTTTAAAGATCCAGCAGCCCGGTGTGATTTCATGTGATCCTTCACTCTGCTGCTCATCTGGAGTATTATATGGCATACACAAGGTAAAAAAAAATCCAAATTAATTTGGAGCCTTTATAAAATCCCTTGAGACTTCTAGCAATCCTGTGAAATGTCACAAAAACAGAACTGGGAATCACTCTCATGTTGTCTTTTTGATTCATTTATTATTTAGTTTTGACCTACTTTCTAAAAGAATTTGAGGAAGCTGGAGATTTTCTCACTATGGTGCCAAGCAGAAAAGGGGGTTTGATAAAGCTTTTTGGCAAAGGAGTTCAGAGCAACAAAATTTCTAAAGATGATACTGACCAAAACCCCCTACAAGGAAACAAAAACAAGAAAATGGACTCTGAACACAGCCAGAACCATTTACTCTAGACATAAGGAAGACCCTTCTGATTATAAAAACAGTATAAGATTGGGACAGATTATATAAACACAAGCCTGCCCTGGGGAGTGAAACATCAAATGCCACTGCCTTGACAGATTATTTAAGACAGGAATAAGCCTGGTGGTTCCACATCAACATCAAAAGTTTGGGAAAGAAAGGCTCTGAGGTGAGGGTAAGAACACACACACACATACAGGAGACTGTGGCAGGTGGCAAGCAGGCAGGCAAGGAGAGGCTGTATATCTATACTAATAAAAGCCTATGTGGTTGTCACGCCCTCACTCCGTGATGCCCTCACACTGTAACAATTCATCACTAGGAGGCTGTGTGCGCACACGGGTGGGCGGGGACTTGACGCTGTGTGCACAGCATGGAGGTGAGTCATGGCAGCTCCTTGTGGGGATTCCAGGGGCAGCTCCGGCCTACCTCTTTGGGGCAGCTCCGGCCTACCTCTTTGGGGCAGCTCCGGCCTACCTCTTTGGGGCAATCCATCAAGGAGCCCTGGATGGGTGGGTAGGGCCTACCTCTTTGGTTGTGAGAGGGCACAGGCCAGGCTGGGGACCCCACACCGCACAGGCCAGGCTGGGGACCCCACACCCCAGTGCATGAATTTCGTGCACCAGGCCTCTAGTCTATCTATAAGAAAGGCTGATAAGTATGCTTCAATGACCTTAGTAGCATTACTCCACATACTAACATGGTAAAGATAGAGCCCACTTTAAAATATTTAAATTGCAAATATCTATTTATGAACACTGATTAAAGACTTGGGCCAGGTCTTTAAAATGCTATTCTGCAAACTCTTTGGTTTATTATTTTGAAATTTGGTACCCCTCTCTAAATCAAATCAAGTTAGAAAATATTTACCGGCAATATTGCTTCCACAGTCCCTGTTAATATAAACTCAGTTTAGGATTCAGACACATGAAGAAACCACTGAACATTTTTAGGGATAAGAAAATAAACCTAAGAATATCACAACTGATAACTCCTATTTATATTTATAAACTTTTATTCATAAAAAAAACTTTCTTTATTGCTTTCAGAGAGGAAGGGAGAGGGAGAGAAATACCAATGATGAGAGAGAATCATTGCGTGGCTGCCTTCTGCACACTCTGTACTGGGGATCGAGCCTGCAACCCAGGCATGTGCCCTTGGCCAGAATTGAACCTGGGACCCTTCAGTTCGCAGGCCGACGCTCTATCCACTGAGCAAAACTGGCCAGGGATAAACTTTTATTCTTTTTTTTTATAGGGTCTTTTAAAAATATATATATTTTATTCAGTTTTTTACAGAGAAGAAGGGAGAGGGATAGAGAGTTAGAAACATCTATCAGCTTCCTCCTGCACACCCCCTACTGGGATGTGCCCGCAACAAAGGTACGTGCCCTTGGCCGAAATCGAACCTGGGACCCTTCAGTCCAGAGGCCGATTTTCTATCCACTGAGCCAAATCAGTTAGGGCAAACTTTTATTCTTAAATGATAGGCAAACCCAAATAAAACAGTGAATCACATGAGGGTTTTATCTCTATTCAGATTTACTGCCATTATTGCCACACAGTACTTGCCACTCCCTAAATCAGTAGAGTGTCCCCTAAGTGAATGCTACAAGTGATAATGGATGTACCCAAATGTTGGAGCCATCCAACCACCACTGGTAGTCTATTCACCCTGGTGTCCCACTCAAATATACTCATTTTTATGTGTCACAAGGGACAAAAAAGGGTGGGAAGTATGGCTCTTGGCCTCCATGGAGTTGAGTTCCTATTTCCTGGGCTTCGGAAAACAGTTAGGTTAGACCAGGGGTGGGCAAACTTTTTGACTCGAGGGCCACAATGGGTTCTTAAACTGGACCGGAGGGCCGGAACAAAAGCATGGATGGAGTGTTTGTGTGAACTAATATAAATTCAAAGTAAACATCATTACATAAAAGGGTACGGTCTTTTTTTTTTTTAGTTTTATTCATTTCAAACGGGCCGGATCCGGCCCACGGGCCGTAGTTTGCCCACGGCTGGGTTAGACAGTGGTGTAGGAAAAGGGAGGACTTTTCTCTCCTTTCCCTAACTTCTCTTCTACACATTTTTCTGTCAATTTACTAAGAGATCATCCAAACCAGGGTTGTAAGGTAAATACCCACAGAGAGAGGTGTAAGAAACCTCAGGGGCTGGGATCCATGAGGCTGTGATGGGCAGCCTTTGCCAGAGCTCTGGCTATTAGTATTCACAGGAATGCAGGTGCTGTGTGACTATACATGCCATTTTGTCACAAGAAGAAAAGATAGAAACCGAAGTGTAGGGGTATGTATGTGTGTGTGTAAAATACCCAAACTTTTAAATATTGGTAGCAAATGCTTATCCTATGTCTCCTTTTAATAAAAAAAGAAAAGAAAAAAGAAAAAGCTGAGCATGCATGGAAGCAGTGACTCTGTAAGTAGCTCAGACCTGCCTGGATCCTGCAGAGTACTGATGCTCATGTGCTCAGTCTGCAGGCTTATCTGGCCAGCTCCAGAGCGGCTTCAAATCTTCTTGGACTAGCATTACTCTGTTTTTCAATTTTTACCTCCACGACGAACTTCACTATGTAAACACAAGTGAAAACCTATACACATACATATTAAGAACACATTTCTGCCACTTAGCAACAAGTAATTGTTGCTTTCCTTTGTGAGTTCTTAAAGAGAAAATCCTATATAATAAAAGGCTAATATGCAAATTATCCCCTCGAGAGTTCGACTGACCAGGAGTTCAACCACTTGCTATAATGTGCGCTGACTACCAGGGGGCAGTGCAGAACAAAGGAAGGCCCCAATTGGCCCTGATTGCTGGCCAGGCCTAGGGACCCTACCTGTGCACCAATTTCATGCATGGAGCTTCTAGTATTAGAGATAAATGGTGCAGCATGGTTAACTTTTTTATTTTTATTTTTTTAATATATTTTATTGATTTTTTACAGAGAGGAATGGAGAGGGATAGAAAGTTAGAAACATCGATGAGAGAGAAACATCGATCAGCTGCCTCCTGCACACCCCCTACTGGGGATATGCCCATAACCAAGGTACATGCCCTTGCCTGGAATTGAACCTGGGACCCTTGAGTCCGCAGGCTGATGCTCTATCCACTGAGCCAAACCGGTTAGGGCAGTGGTCGGCAAACTGCGGCTTGCAAGCCACATGCGGCTCTGTGGCCCCTTGAGTGTGGCTCTTCCACAAAATACCACATGCTGGCACGCATGTACAGTGCGACTGAAACTTCGTGGCCCATGCAGAGAAGTCGGTATTTTGTGGAAGAGCCACACTCAAGGGGCCAAAGAGCCGCATGTGGCTCGCGAGCCGCAGTTTGCCAACCACTGGGTTAGGGCTAACTTTTTAAAATCTTTACAATTAAGGTAACACCACAATTTTTTAAAAAATTGCTTTTTACCTGACAACACTACCTTAGGGGAGGAAAAAAGCCAGTAATTATGAGGCACAATGAAAAGAAAGAATCTGCTTGGGAAATTCTAAAAAGTTGATGGACTCACAAAGTTAACAGAAGGCCCCCGGTGGAGGCTCTACATGCACACTAAGCAGCGGCCTATAGCAGATATAAAGCAATACAGATTTCTGAAATGTTTGACCTGACAGTGCAGCAGGTCAACCTGGGAGTCTAAGTCTCTACGTTTTCATGGTGTTTTTACCTCTTCAATCTACAAATGTGGCAACAGCAAGGCTCTTTGCTTATCTTGGCCCAGAAGGCCAGACTAATGCAGTTGCCACAGCTCCTTTCCCCTTCACTGATTACAGAATCATACCCACCACAAGCAGGGCTGCGGCTGAGGGTGGAAGACGGCCTGCCTTTCCTCAGGCTCAGTAACAAGCCCTGTGCTGGATTCAAAGATCATAAAGAACGAACTGGGGAACTTTTAAAATTGTTTATAAATTTCTTTCAGTTTGGAGGTAGAACTCACATTTTTTGACTTGACAAATTACAAACTTCTCTTGCAAGGAAATTTCCTGCACTGTGCTTTAAGTCTGAAGATTCATGCCAAATGCCAACAGCCACCTATCATCTCTACTGTTCTGAGTCTTACCCTTGAACTGAGAAAGGACAAGCAGAGAAAAAAAAAAGGCACACACTACAGTATTTCTTCTACTAAAACTTTCCATTTGGCAGCTGCATTTTCAACACTATGGAAATGAATCTCCCTGCTTTTGCAAGTGATCTAATTTTAATTAAAAATGCTCTGTATCAAGAGACTGATTGCCGATATAAAGGAAAAGTTGTAAGTGAAGCGGAAACTAAGGGGTACTTCTCACAGGCTTTTGGAGGTAAGTTCTTAAAAATATTAAAAAGCAGTAATATTTTTATTTTCAATTGTTCTTGCTATGGTGATTTTCTGTTGTTGTTAAGCAGGTTATGGAGCAACATACTTTGTTCATTTTCCCAAAAGTACTTCTGGATTATAGAAAACATTTTAAAATACAAAAAGTGGAATTCAGTGGGTGATCCATGCCTTAGGTGTTGGGTGGAAGAAACATGCAGAGTTGTCCTTGTCTCTCTGGTGGATCAGATTTTCATTATTACTAGCCTAATCATTCAAATTTACAATGAAAAATTCTCAAATCACAGATCTTAATTAATTGGGTTGTTTAAAGAATAAGCATAGCACTGGGATTAATACAGTAGCATATTTCATTAAGAATCCTGACCCTTACCAGAAAGGCAGAATTTGACACTGAAACTTTTAACCAGTTTTATGACTTCTGCTGATAATTTTTTAAGAAAATACAATAGAACCAAAGGACAAATAAAATTCTTTAAGGCTGGTCCGAGTGCAGTAGTGTCTAGAATTAATTGATCACAGCAAGTTACAGATTTCCTCCCTGGCTGGGTAGGCCCGTTGGTTAGAGCATTGTCCTGATATGCCAAAGTTGTGGGTTTGATCCTGGGTCAGGGGACATACAAGAATCAACCAAAAAATGCATACATAAGTAGAACAACAAATTGATGTTCCTCTCTCTCTCTCCTTAAAAAAATTTTTTTTAATTACACAACAGTTATAATCATCTTGTTTGTTTAAAAGCAAAGTAAAAGACAATACTGAAATAGTTTTTGCAAAGAAAATCATTAAATGACAGAATTGATTTTGCAGAGCTTAACGGTACCAACAACCTTTATCTTAATATTTTCAATTAAGCAAGTTATATTGTAAACTCTTTAGTTGTAACAGAAACACCAAATTTACTTGCTTTTATTTTTTTATTAATTCAAACACTGAATTTTGGATTTTAAAAAAATTGCTCAGGATCCACTTTACAAAAATATTCTTGGGGCATTTCATAATTAAGTCGTAAGTATATACTACAGACACACAGATTCCAGGTCACCACTTTCATTCTGAAAGGAGCCCACAGAAATGGAAATCAAGAGACTCCTGACACTGGTCTTGGGGGAAAGCACCTTCCCAGAGAAACATACTAGTGAGGTATGTTGCTTATAGCAGGTGCTCACCAAATGCTGAAGAATAGTGGAAAGTAGAAGTATCATTTCTTCACTGCAGAAAAGTGGTCTGTGGAGACACATGTCCTATGATAAGGCCAGAAATGTACAGATCCTATATCTGCTTTTTCAGAGGCTGGCCTCTATATGGAGAACTAACTGTCCTAATACCATTTACTGAACAGAACATTCCTCTCAGCATTTTATCGTTATGATGGGAGAGATTTTAAACTACTGACCCAATAATTTTTTTGTTCATGACTCCATTCAGATCTATTTATTCCTGAATAAGTTTTACTACACTGGTTTTCCCAGGAAACTGTCCATGTAATCTAATTTTGAACTTTCAGAAAAATTTCTTCATAGTGCTTTCTTTTTCAAAAAAACAGGTGTTTTCTACCTTTAGTTGCAATATGTAAAATTCCTAATACTGCCTTGTATGCCTCTCTCATTCTTTTTGTTGCTGTTAGATCAATCATGTTATAGGGGAGTTTATTTTATGTAATTTATTGATTTTAAGAGAGAGAGAGAACCATTGATTTGTTATCTACTTATGCTCTTATATGTGCCCCGACCAAGGATCAAACTCACAACCTTGGCATATGGGACAATGCTCTAACCAACTGACCTACCCAATCAGGGCCAGAAAGAGTTTTTAAAAAATATTTTGCCAATTCTTTCTATTGAAATTTCTACATTTTCCACTAATTTCTACTCATCTATGTTTTCCTTCAACTTAACTCAGATTTCTTTTTCCTCTCTAACTTCTTGGGCTGGGTGGCCTACATGTAGTAATTTTTATAAAATTCTAATATGTACTTGGAATAAAATGCACATTCTTGAATTCCTGGAAGCATTCTATACATGTCCATTAGATTAAGCTTAACTGTACTGTTTAAATATACTATAACCTTACTGAGTTGTCTACTTTATCTGTCAATTACTAAGGTGGCCTGTTAAAATCTCCATCTATAATTATATATTTTTAACATTCCATATGTATTTCTGACATATACTAGGTACATATTAGTTTGGAATTGTTTTATCTTCTAGGTAATTACTCCTGTTATCATTATGTGGTAAATTTTATCCCTGATCTTTTTACTTTAGAATCTATCATGATTAACACAGCTACATCAGCCATGTTTGGTTGGTTAACAATTATCTGACATACCTCATTTTATCCCTCACCTTTCAACTTTTCCAGGTTTTCGAGTTTTAAGATTTTTGAAAGTAGTACAAATGGCAAATTCTGTTTTTTAAAAAATATTTTTTTTATTGATTTCAGAGAGAAAAGGAGGGGGTAGAGAGATAGAAACATCAATGATGAGAGAGAACCACTGAATGGCCATCTCCTGCAAGCCCCTTACTGGGGGATTGAGCCTGCAACCCTGGCATGTGCCCTTGGTCAGAATCGAACCTGGGACCCCTCAGTTCGCAGGCTGATGCTCTATCCACTGAGCCAAACTGGCCAGGGCAAATTCTGTATCTTTATCCAATGTCTTTTAACTGGTAGGTTTAGTTCACTTAACATTTGTTCTAATTACTGATTCATTTATCTTAGGTTCTTAGCCATTTTATTTTGGGCTATTTCCCATGGTTTCTATTTACTTTTTTCCAATTTGGGTTTGTACTGGTTTAAAAGTCAAGACATTCTATTTTTATTATGCAGTGGTTACCCTGAATCATTTGAACACACATAGCTTGATTTAAAAGTCTATGATTAATCAATTTATCTCACTTCAGACTTGGGATGCTTTAGATTTGAACAGCTTTTATGCTGTTGCTATCTAGTATTTTTGCTTCACCTTTATACTACCTTGATTCAACCTAGTGATTTTATTGCTTTATACAGTTACTGTTTGACTTATTTCCTTCTCGTTGCTCATTATTGTTTCTTAAATTTCATTTCCTATTCCTGTGCTCAGCTTTTTTACTTTAAAACTATAGTCTTTATAACTGCACCATTCAATTTAAATTATATACAATTACAAATTCAGTTCCACTAGGCACATTTCAAATGCCCAATAGCAACATGTGAGTAAATGCTACCTACTAGACCAGTGATGGCGAGCCGATGACACGCGTGTCATTTTTTTGGTTGATTTTTCTTTGTTAAATGGCATCTAAATATATAAAATAAATATCAAAAATATAAGTCTTTGTTTTACTATGGTTGCAAATATCAAAAAATTTCTATATGTGACACGGCACCAGAGTTAAGTTAGAGTTTTTCAAAATGCTGACACGCCGAGCTCAAAAGGTTCGCCATCACTGTAGACACCACTGCTTTAGAAGTGACTTCTGCAGGGTCTGTTGGAGACAGAAGTTCTGTTTTGTTGAAAAAAGTCTTTATTTTGTTCTCTCCCTTTATTTTTTTAAATAAAATTTTTCTGAGGAGAGAAACACCGATTTTTTTGTTCCACTTATTTATGCATTAATTGGTTAACTGATTAATTGCATGTGCTCTGACCAGGGATTGAACCTTCAAGCTTGCTTGGTATATCAGGGTGATGCTCTTAACCAACCTTGAGCTAACCAGCCAAGGCCATTTTGTTCTCTTGAATTACTAAATTGTTGGTTGATCTTTTCCCCCCCTCAATACTCTGAAAATATTATTCCTTTGTCTTCCAAACTCAGTAGCTGCAACTAAATAGGCTGTCTAGGTGTTGCTCTTTGTAAATAATCAACCTCAGGCAGCCTTTGGTTGCTGCTGTCTGCCTTTGATGATTTACCATGTGCTCAGGTTTGTATTTATTTCTATTTATTATGCTTGGGGACTTATTCTACTGCCTACAACTGAAATTTATATCTTTCATAGATTCTGGAAAATTCTCAAACTCTTCAAATACTACCTCTCTCTAGAGTTTATCATTCTGAAATTCTTCTGTCATCTGTAGACTTTACAATTCTATTTTCTCCATCAAATTTTTCATTTCTTTCCTACTGTGGGATACATTCTGGATACTATCCTCCAATGTCTCCAATTTCCCAATATTTTTTCCAATTGCTGAGTCCAGGTAGAGAATTTATTTCAATAATTAAAAATTTAATTTCTAGAAGTTTATTTGGTTATTTTTTACATATACCTGTCATTTTACTTTATAATCTACACCTGACATTAAACTCTCTATCTCAGTGGTTCTCAACCTTCCTAATGCCGCGACCCTTTAATACAGTTCATGTTGTGGTGACCCCAAACCATAAAATTATTTTCGTGGCTACTTCATAACTGTAATTTTGCTACTGTTATGAATCGTAATGTAAATATCTGATATGCAGGATGTATTTTCATTGTTACAAATTGAACATAATTAAAGCATAGTGATTAATCACAAAAACAATATGTAATTATATATATGTTTTC
Source organism: Myotis lucifugus (assembly GCF_000147115.1). NCBI lineage: Eukaryota > Metazoa > Chordata > Mammalia > Chiroptera > Vespertilionidae > Myotis > Myotis lucifugus. The sequence continues at coordinate 862,223 of NW_005871131.1, forward strand.
CGATGGTCTTAGGCGACCCCTGTGAAAGGGTCGTTTCGACCCCCAAAGGGGTCGCGACACACAGGTTGAAAACCGATGCTCTATCTGATCATTTCATCGATTTTAGAGAGAGAGGAAGGTAGAGAGAGAAAACATCAATGTGAGAGAGAAATATTGATCAGTTGCCTCCCGTATGCACCCTGACTGGAGATTGAACCCATAGCCGTTTGATATATGGGACAATGCTCTAACTAATTGAGCCACACTGGCCAGGGCCTATCATTTCAATAACTAAAGTTTTTGGGAAGGGTTGGCCTATCCTGTTGTTTGTTGTATCCTACCTCTCACTGACTGTGAATTATTTCCTTGTACATTCAGTAGTAACTTTGGACCGTGAAACTTATCAATGAGACCCCTTGGCAATTTGGGTTAAGGATGTGTCCCTCCAGAAGGGTTTTGCATTGGCTTTGGCCAGGTGTTCTAGAATAATCACCAGTTGAGGGTTAATTGTATGTTAATTTTTTGGCCTGGGTAAGAAATTACACCAAATGAATGATATAACTTAACTCCAAATCTGAATGAGGAGTCTCATGGTTACTATTTTTAGGGGAGACATGTGCCCTCTAACTCACAGCCCAGACTGAGATAAACCTGCCTGTCATCTCCCTAGATTGATGGGCCAATTTCTTTCTAATTTATTATTATGTAACTTATTAGGGGACCTGGCTATAGGCTGGTATGTGGGTCTCAGCTCCAACTCGGCCCCTCGTTAGGACTTAAGGTCTTGTCTTCTGATCCCATATAATTATAACGGAGTCCTTGTATTAAGTAAAGCTCCCCATCTCCAAACACCCCTAACAGCTGGCAGCCGGTGTCAGGCCACAGGCTTTCCAGTTTAGCTTTCAGCCTTCACTTTGATGCTAGCCCACTGCAATGTCTGCTATTTCCTTTTTGGCTAAACTATGCATTTAATATTTTATACAATATTTCTAAATGCTTGTAGGAAGAGTTTCTGTCATGCTATTGCTGGACAGAAGTTGAAGGATACTTTCCTTGACATGCTTATGCCATAGAACTCCTAGAGGTTCAGAGTCTACAAAGAATGATTTTATAATCCAGGTAGTATGGACTGTTTATAAATGAACACAGATCAGCAGATTGGTAGTAATGCACATGTTCACACAGCAAAGGAACTATGTTGTTTTTTAAAGTAATCATAGATAAGAACTCTCATCAATGTTTTTTTAAGGAGATTAAAACATTTACTAAAATATAAAGTTTTAGCCAGGAGGCTGTTGTGTTCCAGTATTCTGACAAAAATGAATAGCATTCAGATGGGTACTAGACTTATTGGGGTGATCATTTCATAAGCTACTTACTGTCTGATCACTATGAGACTAATATAATAGTGTATGTCTACTATAATTGAAATGCTTCTTCTGAGAGTTTAAAAAAATTTGTCCTAAGATTCCCATTTTTGTTTATATTTTATATCATATAACATAAATATTTATATTATATAACAAAATATATTTTATATTTGTATTCATTAAAACATATTTATATTTTCAACTTGTCATAGCTCAGGCTGTCTAGTAATGGTCCCTACAACATCTGAAAAGAGTATCTGTAAAGACAAGCAGAGTCCCAGCTCGTCATGGTGCAGGTCCAAAGGGATGGGAAGAAGCACACTATGGGCCTGGGTGATAAAAGAACCTGGATAATATCAAAGTCTTTATGACCCTTCCACTAATGAGATCATTTGGCTTGAGTCCAAGGTGGACACAGAGTCTATAATACTTTACATTTGTAAGTGCTTGACAAAGTACCTTTACATATATAATGCCCTTTTCAGATAACCAGGACACAACAGTGGTTTAAGTAATTTATTGGTAAAATGGCAAAGCCTAGAATAGAATTCTTGTCTGCAAACTAAATCCAATGCCAAGAGTGTTACCATGGCAAAGCCACCCTCAGGAATATCTTCTGCAATCTTTGTATCTAGAACTCATTTATAAATTTTAAAAAGGAATGACTAAATGGAAGCATAAAAATCTAATCCAAAGCTTCGCAAGTGCTTGTTCAATTCAGGTATGGCAACAAAAGGACATGGTTGAACATGGATTCCTGCTTTAGATTTCCACTGTTCAATATGGCAGTCACGAGCCTCATGACTATTTAAATGCAAATTGATTCAAGTAAATAAACTAAAAGAAAAAAAATTTCCTTTGTTGCACTAGCCACATTTTAAATGCCCAACAGTCACATGTGGCTGGTGGTGGCTATATGGGACAGTATTGATATAGAAAGTTTCTAACATCAGAGATCTACTGACAGCTATGCTCTAGGACAGCGTTCACCAACCTTTCACACCTCACGAAGCACCAGTGGTCTAAGGACCATTGGTTGGTGACTGCTGCTCTAGGATGTGGATTAATGAAGCAATTTCATTGTTGCAGCGGGATAGAAAGAACTTTGGCTTTGAAGCTCAACAGACCTAGATTTGAATTCTGCCTCTATCACTTATAAACTCTGTGACTTGAACAAGTTTCTTAACTTTTCTTGGACTTGTTTCCTCATCTGTAAGTCAGTAATCAGAAATAAGGTGCTTGGAATATCATTTTTGCTTAGTAACTACAGATTCTGCAGTCTCCCCAACCCTCACTGCAGCCCCACTGCAGTCCTGTGGTTACCAAAAGGCCCTTGCACAGTATATAAAAACATACTGCATGATCTCACTCATTTATGGATAATAAAGACCATTATAAACTGATGAACAAAAATAGATACAGAGGCAGAGCAGCATTGAACAGACTGTCAAACTACAGCAGGAAGCCTGGGGAGTGTTGGGGGGGGGGGGTAAGAGATCAACCGAAGGACTTGTATGCATGCATATAAGCATAACCAATGGACACAAGACACTGGAGGGTAGGGGAGGCCAGGGGAATGTCAAGGGGGAAAAAAAAAAGGAGACATATGTAATACTCTTTGTAATACTTTAAGCAATAAAACAAACAAACAAACAAAAAAACATACTGCTTCTGAAAGATTCAAGACAATCACCAAACCCAAGTCCTTGAATAGGGTTAGCATTTTCTTTGTGAGATTTTTCCCTTTTTTTCTGGGGGGTATGATGGTGGTGGTGAGCATTTTATATAAATAAAGAAAAATAAAATAATTTGGAATTAGAAAAAATTATAGTTCAATTTTCTATTATATTAAATCTAAAAATTGATTTGAGTGAAAGAAGCCGGATCTGAAGGTGTAACTTGAGTAAAATGGGTCAGGTGTCTTGGTGGTATTTCCCACAGGAAAATAACAGAAGTGCAGCTACAGAATCAGGTGTAATTACCTATACATACAATCAGACACTAATTAACTTTTTATTTAAAGAACAAATCCCTGAACAACTCAACAGTTTGCTGACCTACTGTTAAGATGAGACACAAGATATACACTACTCAAGAGAGGCCTTAACACTCTCACATCACTTTATGCTATCCTGTCACTTCTCCTCGTTCCAGCTATTTCTTTAAATATTCCCCCAAGCTCCTTTTCTAGACTTTCTAATATACCCACAGTGTTGTACTTGACCTTCCCAGGCCTTTCTCTGGTCTGAAAACAAGCTGACGTGTGCTTGAATTTCTAATTAGCAATTTTAGAAACTGTAAGACTGTTAGGAGATGATTCAGAGCCCAATTAAATGGGAAATGAAATGATCTGGTTAAGTGAGTTTTCTGTTTAACTAGGACAGTGGTTCTCAACCTTGGCTGCACATTAGAATCACCTGGGAATCTTTTTAAAATCCTGATTTCTGGGCCTCATCCTCCGGAAATTCTGTTTCTTTGTTATGGGGTGGGGCCACAACATTAGTAACAAAGAAACAGAATTTCCGGAGAATGGAGGCCCAGAAATCAGGATTTTAAAAAGATCCCAGGGCCCTTTAATTGGTTTGGCTCAGGGGGATAGAGCATTAGCCTGTAGACTAAAAGGGGTCCCCAGGGTTCGATTACGGTCAAGGACATGTATCTTGGTTGCCAGCACATTCCCAGTAAGGAGTGTGCAGGAGGCAGCTGATCAATGTTTCTCTCTCATTGATGTTTCTAACTCTCTATCCCTCTCCCTTCCTCTCTGTAAAAAATCAATAAAATATATTAAAAAAAAAAAAGATTCCCAGGTGATTCTAATGTGCAGCCAAGGTTGAGAACCACTGAACTAGGAAAACCTTTGTTTCAATCTCTTTAGTTGAAAATCTCTAAAACAAAATGCATTAGTGCAGTTTTCTGCTCAAGAATACTCTAATAAACACTACTGATGATTTAAGATCTTAACATTACAACAAATTAACCTATGATGCTGATACTATGCTGGGTTACAGAATATTGACGTTTTTATACTGACCCCAGATTACACTTACTTGCTAGACTTTCACAAAATAAAATCTAACATTAGCTTGCTTTCTTATAATTTGCCTTCATGTCTTCTACACATGGATATAGAAATATTTCCAGATAACTGAAGCTCTGATTAGTTACTTTTGGTTAATCATGGTTACATTTTATGTGTGTTAAGTTGCATTTTCAACTTTAAAAGAAACTTTACTTGTGAAAGAAATATAATACCATTCACTTTAGGCTTACACTGAATGGTAACTGAGTCAATGGGCCTCTGATAATTTTCCCTACTGATTATTTTAATGATCAAACTGTTCTTAGAAGCAATAGCTAAATTAAGTTTTCAGGTAGTAAAGAGCAGAGTTAAACCAATTTCTCTTTTTTAAAAAAGTTGGATGTGTTCCTTTGCAGAATTTCCCCTTTAACAGAATTTTCAGCACAAAGAAAACAGCCATCTGAAATAACTCTACTGTTAACACTTGTTTAAATAAATCCATCAGAACTATTAGGTATTAAAAGGCATGTCTAGTATGTCCATAGAAATTAAAAATCTCAGAGGTAATTCAATTACCTGGACAAATAGTTTATTAAAGAGAGAGATTTCATTTTACTTAGATGGAATCTAAGTGAGTTAGGGAGAAGAATTTGGGGCTTTTAGATTCAAAATTGACCTTGCCATTTCTCATTCAGGAATTAAAAGATGCATAATTTCTAGTAGCTTTTTATATTTTGTTCTGAAGACATCCCCCCAGTTCTAGTTACCTCCGAGTCAAGTGAAATTCAAACACAGTAACTTTTACTTTTTAAGTCAGAAGCAACGTTTGTCTCCAGCAATTTCCTTAGATGATAATTACAGCATAACCTTCTGTCCTCACCCATACATACGTTCATTACCCACATTGAAATACAGAAACCAAGCACTGCATACTTTTTAGTACACTACATCTTGAATGGACCATTCTAACTTTGCCGACTATATCCAACCATTGTTAAGAGTCTGTAAAATGCCTGAAAGGACCCTGGACTATGAAGCCAAAAAAAAAAAAAAGGTTATTATCCTCACTCTCCAACTGAGTACCTACCACTCAACTCTGAGTCTCAGTTGACTTAACTGCCTGCCTACCCTACACAGGATATTGTATCATCAACATTAACGTATAGTACCTCTTGGCCCAGCATTTGTACCCAGCAGACACTCAACTAAGCAAACAGATTGAAAAATACCACAATCAAGGCAAAGATAGTACTTTCTTTGTGGACAGAAATAGCAATCTGTTCCCATCCTGTGTCTCTCAAACTAAGTCCTATTGCTCAAGGGCATGAGCGGCCAATAATTCAGTGTCACATGAAAAACAAAGGGTGAGCCCTGACCGGTTTGGCTCAGTGGATAGAGTGTCGGCCTGCTGACTGAAGGGTCCCAGGTTTGATTCCGGTCAAGGGCACGTACCTTGGTTGCGGCACATACCCAGCGGGGAGTGTTCAGGAGGCAGCTGATCGATGTTTCTCTCTCATTGATGTTTCTAACTTTATCCCTCTCCCTTCCTCTCTGTAAAAAATTTTATATATATATTTATATAAAGTCTTACTCTAGAAAGTTCTCCCTTAAAAAAAAGAAAACAAAGGGTGAAACTTACCTTCAAACAATGGGAATATAATGTAATGCTACTATATTAAATAGTATAGTTAACTAAAATAACATACGTTATTGTAAACAAAAGTATTTTAATTTTAGAAGCCCAATTTACAAGATTTTATCTTACTGAGACTGATTTATAACTATAAAAGAGTATAGACCAAACTTTTTTATAACTTAAAACTCCAAAAATAATGTGCTAATAGAAACTAAAGTCACCCAACTTGAATTGTAAATATATGAACTGCAATAAAACAGACATACTCGCCCGACCAGTGTGGCTCAGTGGTTGAGCATCAACCTATGAACCAGGAAGTCATGTTACATGCCTGGGTTGTGGGGCTCGATCCCCAGTAGAGGGTGTGCAGGAAGCAGCCGATCAATGATTCTCATCACTGATGTTTCTCTCTCTCCCTCTCCCTTCTTCTCTGAAATCAATAAAAATATTAAAAAAAAAAAAACACAAAGAGAAATACTCACAGCTTGCATTTCTATACAGAAGAAATGGTTCATGGAGCTGAAATTCCAAATCTTTATTCACTGGTTCAACAAGATTGTGCATATTCAATCGATTCACAATGGTAAAACCATGGTAAGGTGAAGCTGACCTTAGATTTAATAGAAGAAAAATAATAATCTATAGTCACTGTCAGTTTGCAGAAATGTTATCTACTTATTTCAATTTCTAAGAATGAACATATTATCGCATTACACAATATTAGCATTTACAATAGTAAACAAAAAAATTTAAGTCAGATCTTAACCCTCTTCCTCTCAGAAGCTTCCAAGGACTCAGTCCCCCAGAGTAAAGGCCAAAGTCCTTATTATTAAGGCCACAAGGCCTTAGGAGATATGTCTGTCCCCCCTCACCCCCTTCATCTCCTTTGCCTTTTGCTCTTCCTGTTGCAGCCACACCAAGCCTCTTGCCACTCTCCCTCAATACCTCTCTCTGCCTGGATCACTTGACTGACAATACAATAATGATTTTTCTTGTACCAAACAGGTCTTCCCATAGTTCTCCTGAGTTAGAAAATGCCTCAAATCCTACAGTAAGAAATGTCTTTGGTTCCCATTCCAGGGTGATTCAGTACATGGGATCAATGGTTCTCTCTCATCATTGATGTTTCTATCTCTCTTTCCCTCTCCCTTCCTCTCTAAAATCAATGAAAATATATTTAAATAACATACACATTACAAAAGACATTGTACACAATCCAGAACTTTTAGGGAGAGAGTTGGAAAGGGGAAAGAACCAGAGTCACAGAAGATAATCTCTTATTTAGTAACCACAGAGCAGCAGGACTCATCTTCAACTATATGATTTTATGGAGCTAAGGACATGTATTATATTTATTTCAACTATGTATCTTTTTTAATACAGGGGTGGGGGTGGGTGGGGAGGAAGGCATCTGTTTTAAGACTCGTTCATTATTAAAAAATGTTTTCTGTTTAAGACTTTGCCAGGATCCTAAATAAGTCCTAGTTCTGTGTGTTCTGAATCACAGGAAGGCTCAAAGACGAGATGTAACTTGAGACTCTCACAGCTAGAGATGAATGAATACTTGAAGGGTCAAGCAGGAAGGTTCCAAAGACAAATGAACAGGGTTGAACCACTTCATGTGACATTGTTTACCATGACATTTAAAAATATGTACCTTTTTTTAAAAACTCACCTTCGATATACAAATAAGGTCCCTTCTATATCAGTCTTCTCCTAAAAGAGACAATTAAACAATTAGTTTTACCCCCATAATGCAACCCCAAATATTCCAAAGGAGAAGAAATACTTCATGTTTAAGATAATTTATTTTAAAATTAATCACTTTTGAACAGGTCAAGCTAACTCTTTCACTCCACCAACTACTTTTAGCAATTTCTTTTGCATCCTTTCTATGCTACTGATGCATATTAATGAATATGCGATATTCAACTCGGCAACATACCTATATCTGCAGCATTTTTTCTTCTTTTAAAAAAATATGTATCATCTTGATTGCCTTAGCTTAAATATCATCATGAAATGTTTACTTCTTGACTTTCAAATGTTATTACAAGTCTTTAACATTTGTCTGCAATCCATATTTCACAAGTTTATAATTAGACCAAGAAAAGAAAAACCATTCAGAACAATTACAAACTAAGCCAATGTTTCTAAAACAGTTACACTTAAAAAAAAAATCTATAATTTTGTTCTTTGTGGCTTCCCATATGTCCTCCTCTTCAAGGAGGTGAATTAAAGATCTAAAGCAAGATAATCTTGACAACTGCCTTCATCTGAATTAACTTTATAAATACCAAACGCTTTTCACAAAATTACTGGTTACATATAACTTATACCTGTATTAGATCGTAAGGAATCTGCGATGATGATAATCTTTCATTGTTCTGTTAGCATAAGGATGTTTCTTACTGAAGTGTGAACATCAGTCATTTATAAATCCAATTCACCAAACATTTACGGATGATTGTTCTAAGTGTAAATAAAACCTATGTGGTTGAATGAGTTAATTAAGAAGGACCAATTACCAGACAACAGGAAATTATGTAATTAAAGCAATGAAGGAAGCTTCAAACAGGGACCAAGTCAGTGAACAGACGGAATGTAACTTTTTCGGACCCCCTCCCGTGCAAAAAAACAAACAAACCCCCAAAAATATTTAGTCTGATGGGAGCATTCAGGGATGACATCACGAGCAGCACAGCTGGAACGAGACACCTTTACGGCCACTCTTCTCCAGAGGCTTCAAGGGAACTTAATTAACATGGAAGCCCTTTAAAGTGCCTTGAAGTCTTTCCCAAAACTCTGGAAACTGAGTGTAGTTGGATGAAAGCGGGGCTTACCCACACCTCTCTTCCAAGCATGGAAACTAACTGGATTTCAATCTTTAGATCCAAATGACCTCTGCGAAGGGGGCCCTTATTGATGTCTGTTGCAGGGGGGGAGGAGGAGCGCTGGCTTCCTAGATTTTGTGTATGTAATTTACCGATAATCCTCAACTTGCAGGTATCTTTTCTGACCTCCCCGGTCTCATATCCCTAACACATCAGCAAAGAAGGCAGATCACCCATCTCCCCGGACCCGACCCCAAGGCACTGATCCTCCTCCAACCCTCCCCTCGGTTGGCTTTCCCCCCGGATGTCTGGGGCCTATTTCTTCGGCTCCTCTTTCCCAATCCCGAGGCCCCGACACCCCTCAGGCGCCGGTCAGGTTCTCCAGTCCTTGGCCTCGTCTCTGCCGCCCTGGCCTCCGGCATCACCTCCCACCCAGGGCGGTCCGCGCGGCCCCTTTAAGAGGCGGTGGCCGGGCGGTAGACCTCAGTGGCCTGCGGGCACTCACCCACTGGTTGGCCTTGGGGCAGAAGGTGTACAGAGCCACCTGGCCCGTGAGGTCTGCGATGCTGGTGATGTAGGGGTCGTGCTGCTTCAGAGCAGCTAAGCTCATCTCCTGCCCAGCTCGACTCAGCGACTCCATCTTGAATTCTCGAGCCGAGCCCCTCTGGAGGGGGCGGAGTCGCGGACAGGAAGGTGCCTTCGCAGCAAGGTTCCCCCAGCAGAGTCTGCGCCCTCGACTTCCGCCTCTCCGCTGGGCCTCACGGCTGGGCGGTACGGTAGCTATCATGCTCCGCTGCGCCCACACCCCGGGCACCGGGTTCCGGCGTCGTTATGTCCCAGGTGCGGGTGGGCGCACACGGCCCCGCGGGGGAGCTGGCAGGCAGGGGCCCCAGGCGCTTCCCTCCCGCCGGCTGCACCGACCCGACGCCCGGACCCAGGCTGCCCGCGAGCTCGCTCCGAGCTCCTGCCCGACGAGGTTGGACACTGACGCGGGACCTGCTGCGGCGGGGGCACGGGCAGCGCCCGGGCGATAGAACGAAGCTCGCCGTGGCCATCTCCCGCGCCGTTTAGAAAGCACAGCCAGCAGTTTGGTATTTTTCTTTTTTGTTTTGATTTATACACCTTTATTTAGGGGTTCCAGTTTCACTTCTCAGTAGATGTTATGTGTTTCTCATGCTTCTTCGCTCACTCACCTAGTGCTGAAGGGTCACCCAGTGTCATCCTGAGCGGCCACCCTCCTCGCGACAGGACTTGCTGACAAGCCCTGGAACTTGCGCGGGGGCGTCACCAGTTCCGTTTACTCCGCCGGACAGGAGAGCTCACGAGCTTTCACACTCCCCAAGCACCAAACTCATGCCGGCAAAACCTCAAGATTCCACCTGACGAAGCTCGTTTGCTCAATATTGTCCCAATTTCAGGCAGACTACAGTAAACAGCTCCCAAAACGTCCTGTGCAAAAGTGCCGAGTCCCACTGTTCCATACCATGTTGTGTTATCATTCATGTTTCTGAATTGACCCACCAACAGAAGATTGGGGTCCCCGCTGCTCGCCCTCAGGCCCCAGGGTGGGGTGGGGTAGGGTGGGGGTGGGGGTGGGGTGGGGGGAGGGCAGAGCACTGCGGGCGCCGGGCGGCCGCGCAGCGCGCAGGGCTACAGGATTCGGTATTTTTCTGAAGGAAAATTTTTTGCTGCGCATCGTTTAAAGTTTTAAAAAGTTTGCCCTTTATTTTTTTTTTTTTAAGCAAACATCTGTTGAGCTTTTTAAAGAGCCAGGTACTAGAGTAAAGGCGTGGAGACTATAGGGAGCTCTGTGCACCCACCCTCCCTACCCCTTCCTTCCACTTAAAAAACATTTTCTCATTTGAAAAGATGCCCCAATGTTAATGTAAGAAACACTCAAACCTATAGAGAACTTGTGTGAGTTTGAGCCACACTGACGACTGCTGGGAAGCAAAGCTCAGGGTAGATTAACATAATGCTCCAGAGCCCGGCAGTTTTGCACCTTGTTTGATCCATTACAATAAAAGAAGAGGTATGTGGGGTACATGAGATTCATTGATGACAGATTAGCGAGGGTGGAGAGAGCAAAGCAGGGGGGAAGGGGAGACCTCTGAGAGTGGATAAAAGGTAAAATGGTAGACACATATTTGCCTGCATCGGTGGGTATAGGAGGGTTAACAGTCAACAATTAACAGCAATAATGAGAGGCTGCGTGGTCTCTGCCTGGTGCCCTGTTTGTGCTCTGTGGGGTCTTCCCCTGCCATTCCAGAGCAATGTTAGAGCGGATGCAAAAGCAGTAGACAGGCATCGTTCGGTAAGGACTGACCTTTGTCAGGGAAGATTCTAGCCTAGGACGTGACTACCTGCCATAAACTGCTTTCAGTTAAAAAGTCTTAATTTCAGACCATCTGTCAGGTCTCTCTTGTGTTTGCGAGGCTGCCCTGCAGGCCTTACCTGAGTTTGTCCGATTTGGTATGTGGCCCCTTTTTTGTCCACACGTCCCCCTTTCGGTCATAAGTCAATCCAAAGGATGCCTTGATGACCAACCTTTTGGTTGGAGAAGGAGGTCCCACGGTTCTAGAAAGGCCCATTCCTAGGATGTCTCAGTGTCAGCATTTGTCTTGCTGAACAGGGTGGACCGCTGGGGATGGGGCAAGTCCATAACCTTAGGTGGCATTCAAGGTCCAATTAGTATTATTCAAAATAAAATGCAGTGAATGGGAGGCAGTCAGATCCTATATAACCTTATTAAAAATATTCTGGATCATTTCTAATTTTTGAGCTACAATGATCCAAGTCTTTTTGCTGCTTGCCTTAGTAGGTATTCTGCATCTAGTGTGACATTTACATTCCAGGAACAAAGGCTACAGTATTAAACCAATTAACACCAATTAGGAACAGAATATGTCTACTACTAGGCAAGGAAGGGTCTGAGAGGAATAAGCATCCCAGGCAACGGAAAAACGCTTTACCTGTATTATCGTAATTTTTATTACGTTAATTATATGCTTTCCTTTTTTATCCACTGTTACTTATGATATGTTTGGCCAGTTGAATTAAGGCTCTCTACTATTTCATTATCAGAATATCATTGTCCAAAAAAAAAAAAAAAAGAAAAAAGAATATGTGGGAAAGATGAGCAGGGACCCAAGTTAAATTTTTCATATCTAATAAGGGAGGGTGTCTGGGAGACATATTGTTCCCACTAGGAAACTATAAGGAGGATAACAACATAAAAATCATTTTATGTACATTCAATCAATAACAACTAGGTGATATAAGAACAAGGTTTGAGCAGCAATTTGTGAGCATACAGGCCTTGTTGACATCCTGGGATAGCTGTCTGTCTCCAGGTCGGCAGCTTCTCATCCTTGAAAAGTCTTTGATCTCCACTGTCGATGGAGGCGAGACAGGGGCAGATGTCCATTTGCAGTTAGGCACCTGATAAGGTAAGGTCCCTTTAAACACTGTTGGAGAGGGTCGTTAATTAATGTCTTTCCCGATGGACAAAAAACTCCTGGTTGTAAATTGTGGTCTTTGGAGTCTTCGTCTCCTGGGACTGCTGTGAAATGAATGTCACTAATTTATCAGTCCCTATAAATCTCCATAATTTATGTCTTAGCCAGAATATTCTTTACCCCTTCTTCATTTAAGGTTCTGTTCACTCAAGTGCTTATTTGCTTTCTTTGCAATTTCTGGAGCAAATGAACCCCTGGCTGTCATATGACCCTCAGTATTCTAGCCATACATAAATATCCTAGCTCTGTTAAGTCTAAAAATCATGGGGATTTAGCCCACGTTGTCTAGCTGTTCCCATTTAGGCAGCCTCATAATTAATATTTTCTAGAAAATGAGATTTCTGGTTATTCTTTAAATACTTCCCTTCACTTGTATGGTCTCCTCCACTGTCTGCTTCCTGTTGGGTAATTTGAACTTTTAACTCTTAGAAGCCTCAATTTCCAATGATGACCAAAAGTAAACAACCAGCATTCCTTAGACTGATGTTTATGAACACATTTTAAACACACTCTCACTTTTAAAAAAATATATTTTATTGATTTTTTTACAGAGAGGAAAGGAGAGGTATCGATAGAGTGTTAGAAACATTGAGGAGAGAGAAACATCGATCAGCTGCCTCCTGCACGCCCCCCCCCCCCCCCTCCCCATATGCCTGCAACCAAGGTACATGCCCTTGACCGGAATTGAACCTGGGACCTTTTAGTCCCTAGGCCGATGCTCTATCCACTGAGCCAAACCGGTCAGGGCCACACCCTCACTTTTAAGAAATACATGTTCAACAAAGCACAAGGCTACATCAACAGCTCCAAATCCACTTTACAGACTTTAGGCAATAAAAACTCAAAAGCAGATGACCTGAAGACTTGTTTAGCAATCAATGTTTCTGTATTACACATTATTTCAAAATATTTAGATATTCAATGACTTTAATTAAAATTCATTAATTTAAAAAAATAAAAAGGAAAGAAAAAATATTCACTAATTTATAAAGAAATAATTAAAGTTACTTGCTTAGGTTTTGTTTGTTTGTTTGTTTTCCCTTTTGGTAAGAATCACCTTCCACAAATTTGTATTTTTAAAAATGGCCCAGACAAGAGTTCTTGAAGACCAAATATTTGCATTTCAAAGGTCCTGGGACTTTGGTTTCCTAAAGCCAATTATCTGTAAGCCTCTTGAGATGAACTGGGGAGGTTTGGGGAAGGTAAAAGGATTTGGTGGGCTTTAGATGTTCTGGAACTATATCTTTAGCCCTATAAAGATTGCATAGATAAAACAAGGACAGTACTTTAATACCTCAACAAGGGACTGACAAATCCATGTACCCAATTTTTGGAATGTTTCTTGACATTTGGGCACATTTTTCTAGTTTGCAGACAGCACATAGCTTAGGTTCACCTCTAGGAACCGTAACGCTCTTAGATATATGGAACCTCTGTCCATTTTTCTTGGGAATGGTAAATCAGGTCCTAACTGCAAGAAAATGTTAAAATTAATGGTGTCATTAACTGGCCAAACTTCTCCAATGCTCACTTTATATTGGGATCAGGCTGTGTTACAAAAGATTAGCCTTTTCTTGAGGGACTCAGGGTAAAATTCTCCCAGTTGGTGAGTATGTACCCCAAAAAGGGACTCTCAAGGCACTGTGGATTGCTTTCCCATCTACAGAGAGACACATGTAGGAATCCCAGAGTTAGAGGCATCTCTGCAAGTCTGGACTGTTGGGCCATTATGAGTAGGGCACGTTCCCTGTCAAGCTGTCTCTCAAGCTCTCAAGGAAGTTAAGAATGAAGAAAAGATGGTTAGCAAACATTCAGTCAGTCTCAAGATTAGTTTCCTCTTAGGAGATTCCTTTAAAATCATCGTTTTCCCCTTTTGGTTCAGTATCTGGTTCATTTAATTCTAAATACATATTATTATTCTGGAAAAAGCATATGTGGGCATCACTGATTTCTAGTTGGAAGGAAACAGGTTTTGATTTAAAAACAGACATTGGTTAAATATTCCTGTCATTTATACAGAACCTTTACTCTGAAGAAGGCAATTAGTTGGGTGTGGTTAAGAACAAATAAAGTAGCCCCAGTATCTACTGGGGCCTCAGTGGCTTTGTTTCCTTTTTCTAAATCCTGTTTTAGTTTCCTATAGTCCTTAAAATGGACAGTTTTCTTGAGAAGCTTATTTAGTAATTTTGTTGCTTTTGCTCCCTGAAACCAGTAGGTATATAACTGGAATAGGTTAGAATGACCAGGATTACATGTTTTAACAGTTAAATTTTGTTGTAAACCCATCAGGATCCCCAATAAAATTGGGAACAATTGTTGGTTCCTCTCTAGCTGAGACCAGCTTTTCTCCAAAGGGAGGTGTTAGAATTCCTATTCTCATTTTCCCTCCAGTCAGTATGGAACGATAGTGGAGGAGATAGAAGGGGAACAAAGAAGGGAGGGGAAGAACAAGTCTGGACAAAGAAGCTCAGAGCAAAAGATATAGTGGAAGAGCTATAGAAGGGAGAAAATGGGGTGTGGTTATCTATTAGCTTCAGAAAAGTTTAGAGACTGTCTGTAAAATTTGTTATTAATTTCTTTAAGAATTTATCTGTCCCTCTCCTTAGAAGCTTCTAATTTCCAAATCAAGATAGTTCCCATTCATTCAGTTTAATTTTAGAGCTGGCATTTTCTGAATTTTTGCATGCAAAAATTTAATTTAGGCACCCAAAGACAACTGCATTTTGGCCATTTAAAGCTGATATCATTTCTGTTAAGTCGTCGAAAGAGGAACACAAGAGGCCAGAGTGGTGAGGGATTACAAATTTATTCGATCTTCCGCACATCAGTTGCAGAGCCTGGATGGCTTCAGCACCCAGTGAGGGGAGTCAGTGGCTTTTAAAGGACTTTTGGCGGGATTTTTTCTGGGCGGAGACTTCTTTACGCATACCAGGAGGAGAGAGAATGAAATGTGGTCACGCAAGTGAAATGTGGTCTTCAGCAAAGGGAATGTCCATAGTGAAATGGCCTAAAAAGCCATTTCCAGGGGAAGGGTATCAACTCAATTGCTCTATCTAACCTAGCATTCCAGCCTTTTTGTTTTATGGAATAGGGACGAAGATCATATCTTCTGTAACTGCTTCCTGCTGAGTCTGGACGTTGAGATCACAGGGGAATGGATTTTGGTAGTAGTCTGCTGGATGAGGGGTGCAGCAGCATCATTTTCCCAAGAGACTGGTTGGTGAAGGCTCAAAAGCGGTCCTGTTGAGTGACTTGGGAGGTAAAAGCTGGTCCGAGGCTGCCACAGCGTCACTTGTCTGGTTTTGCTGCTTTTCTGGGCCTGGAGCTGAAATACAACTGAGACCTAGATGTTATTTTTAGGGGGGAAAAGATTAGGGGTCTCAGTTGCCTCACTAGTGATATGAAAGGGGAGAACAGGTTACCCTGGGGGTGAGGTTCTTGTTTTCTCAGTTTTGCACCTTTTGGGCATCCACATGTTTCTTGTAGGTCCTGAGACAGGTTATGAGGAGAGGGATTATCTGGACTGCCCTTTTGTGTAGGATATGGTGGGTTACGGGGACAGGCAAAGACTAGTTGTTGGGGGCCATGTCTACATTGGCTGAGAGGCGAGAGTACAGGTTCCTGTCCAGTTGGTGGGGAGACAGGTGTATGTGTTTTCCCCACAGAGGAAGAAAAATCCCTGATCATGAGGACAAGCTGAAAGGTGTAAGGAGAAGAGGTGGACTAAAGGGTATGAGATTCCTTTTTCTAGTTCCTCACTCCAAGCTGAGAGGGTAGTCGCCATGGCACTACCAATAAGGGGTGACAGATGAGTGGTTGAGATTTTATTGCAGTGAAAGTGGAAGGGAATGTTTAAATGGGCTGTTATCCAAGGGAAAAGAGAAAGGGAAGGAAAGGAGCAGTTGAGGCCAGGGGCCAGGATGGTTGGATAAGAAGTAAGACACTGCACTCAGACCAGCCAAATTTAGTACTTTAAATTTCCTGAGGTTATAATCTGCCTCTCGTTGGTTTAACTTCTTTTTTTTTTTTTTTTTTTTACTGAACCTTAATCCTTGCTGTTTTTCTGAATATTCTGGTTTAGCTTAGGAAGTATCCAGCAACCTTGTCCTGCCAGCCTTGGAGACTGAAACCTCACTTTCTTGCTCAGAGTGAAATGGCCCTTTTACAATTCTTGTAAATAGTTAACTTTAGAACTTCTTTCTTTCTTTCAACATTTCTCTTTTCCTTCTCATCACATACACAACCTTCAGAAATCTCACACTTTCAAATTAGCCTTCAAACCTTCTTTCTATGTCCTTCAAAAATGCATAACCATGCCTCAGACCTTCCATTAAGTATTTCTACTCTAATATTCTTTCTTTTTTCTTTAAAATGTATTAGAATTCTTCACTCTTAGAAATCTTAATTTTTCAATGATAACCGAAAGGTAAACAGCCAACATTATCAGGCGTCCTCAAACTACAGCCCGTGGGCCACATTTCGGCCCGCCGAAAATTTTTTGTTTTTGCCGCCGCTGCCTGTCCTGCTTAGCAGCCGACTCGTCCTGGGCCCGCAGTGCGCATGTGTGGAATGTCTGAGGGACAGTGAACTGGCCCCCTGTTTAAAAAGTTTGAGGACCTCTGTCTTAGATTGACATTTTTGAGAGCATTAAAGGGGTTGAGAATGTTGGCCTTGGGATCTAAAGGCTTAGTGAGGGGGTCCCTTTGCCATGTCATGTCATAGAGGAGCTTTGCAAGAAGACTAAAGTTGTGCACCTGGAGGCAAGAGTACCCAGTGAGCCTGAGAAAGAAGAAAATTTCTTGTTCAGAGGAGGGGACAGTCATAGAGGAGATAAGGAGATAAGGCGTTTACAGTCCCAGGAATGGCTCGGCCTTGTGGGGTGAGAGAGTGAAACCGAGGTAGGTGACTGTGGTTCAGGACAACTGGGCTTTATGAGGGGATACATGTTAGCCTTGGCCGGGCTCCGGGGTAGATTGAGAAAAGAGCAAATGGGGGAATTTAGTAAGATGCAGTGTAGAGGTGAGGTGGCTAATGGCTGTGAGACTAATCCGTCAACCCCCATAATAGAGACTGAGGAGTGGACAAGGGTCCCAAGCGAATTTGGAGAGGGCAGAATTAAAGGAGATCGGCTTACCTGCCACCACAGTTGTTACCTGAGGCTCTGTCCTGGTGATGTAAGTCTGTGGGGCCCTGTCAGGGCCTGGGCAGCTTCTTCAGTGGCCAGTCCAAGGAGGTCTGGGAGTTCCAAACCGGATCCAGAGGGCTGCCGTGCTGGACTGGCTGAGGTCCGACCCGGAGGGGCCAGACTACAGTCTGATTTCCAGTGGCCTTCCCTTCTGCACCTTGGGCAGGGCCCAGGCGGGGGTCTCAGGTTTGAGCAGGACTTGGCTCAGTGTCCTTCCTTGTTGCATTTGAAGCATGGCCCAGAGGAGGCTTAGCCCCTGACTTACCCTTGGTTGGAGGACTGGCACTTCATTTGGGGTTCCTGAGAGTGGTGGCTAGGAGCTGGAAGGCCTCCTTCTGGGCCTCAGCCTTGGCCTGATCTCGCCTTTGTTTTTGGATTTGGGTCTCCTCGTCTCTATTATTAAAAACCTTAAAGGTCAGGTTAACAAGGTCTTTTTGAGGGGTTTGTGGACCTGCATCTATTTTTTGAAGTTTGCAGCGTACGTCGGGGGCCGATTGGGATCAAAATGTGTTCAGAAGAAGGGCTCCCTCTGGGGAGTGGAGTCTAAGGTAGTAAATTTCTGTAGAGAGGACAGGAGACGTAGATGTTGTGTCAG
>NW_005871131.1:880686-884422 GCF_000147115.1 Myotis lucifugus
ATCAGAATTGTTAGGGGTAAGATGAGTAGAGCAGGACTGCGAGAGAGGATGAAGGGTGAAAAAGGCCTGGACGTAGGGAATCTCTAACCATTTTCCATCGCACTGACAGCAATTATGTAAGTTGCTCAGTGTGTTAAAATTGAAAGTGTTGTTTTCAGGCCATTGAGACTTATTATCTAGTTTATGTTGTGGCCAAACAGTGTTACAAAATAAAGTGAGGTGGTTGGGCATGATCTCTCCCACGAGTGTGCAGAGGGGGTGTGGCGTGGCCCACAAGAGAGGAAGGGTGAGTGACAGATCACAAATCCAAAGGTGACTGTTTAGGGCAGGCATCCCTGCTGCTAAACAAATCACCACGAGAAACAAGAGGTGACCCTCTGGACTGGGCGCCCCCAATCCAGAAGGACCCAAAGCCTAATGGCTGAGAAGTCTTCTGGCCTAGTGCTAGGACTTTCGAGATGAGAGACTTCCTAGAAGTCAGAGAGTGGGTAGAAGACCCGAGATGAGGGGAATTGTGGAACGTCACTCACCTAGAGAAGATTGGCCGGTGTGGGATGGAGGGTCAGCAATGAAGAAGGAGAGATTCCCGGTCCGGCATCCTCCTTGGCTGGCTGGGGAAGACCCCATAAGGGAGGGAGGCCTGATGGAGGCTGGCAATCGAGTCACCCAAGTAGGATTTGGAGGAAAGCCCAGGACGAGCTGCCGCTGCCTACTGCTCTCTGAGTAGCAGGAGGAACGCACGAGGCCAGAGTGGTGAGGGATTATGAATTTATTTGATCATCCGCACACCAGCTGGCTGAGCCTGGATGGCTCCAGCACCCAGTGAGGGGAGTCAGCGGCTTTTAAAGGACTCTGGGCGGAGACTTCTTTATGCATACCCGGAGGGGAGAGAATGAAATGTGGTCACCAGCAAAGGGAATGTCCATAGTGAAATGGCCTGAAAAGCCAGTTCCCAGGGAAGGGTATCAACTCAATTGCTCCATCAAACCTAACAATTTCTAGTTAAAGCTTCCCATTTCTGTAAATCACTTGCAAGTAAAGGCTTCCTATTAGTATTAATGAGGGATGGGGTCTGGGAGTTCTCAGCCTTGGAGATATGACTTCCCATATCAATTTTAGTTTGTTGTTTTTTTCCAATATATCTGCAGAGTCTGAGCAAACTTTTGAAGGTATTTGGAGGCAACCAATAGCTGTGTCTCCTTCACATCAATGTTTCTCTCTCTCTCTGTCTCTCTCTGTCTCTCTGTCTCTGTCTCTGTCTCTGTCTCTGTCTGTCTCTCTCTCTTTCTCTTTCCCCTTCCTCCCTCTCCATTCTAAAAACCAATGGAAAAAATATCCTGGTGTGAGGATGAAAAAGAAAAACAAAAATAAGAAAAACCAAAGTTAAAAACCAGCCACCCATTTTTTTCTGTCTCACGTTAGCCTGCGTTCTGTCAACCCTTAACCTGGAGGATTTAAAAATACAGCTCAAATTAAGTCTCTACCACAAGCAAGGGAAGGTCCTGGATCCAAGAGACAACTCACCCAAGTTCACCCAATGGGCAGGGAGCTGGCAGGCTCAATGGGCCCTTCGTTGGATCCTAGCACAGGTCCGGGTCCTAGGGGGTGGTCCTGGGTGAGCTTTGGAATCCGGACACACTATGCCAAGTAAATGTCAGCATAGAAAAACATTAAAACCTATAGAGAATTTTTGTGACTACCTGAGCCACACTGACAATTGCTGGGAAGCAAAATCTCAAGGGATAGAGATAATGCTTCGGAGAATGCCAGTTTTGCACCTTATTTATACATTACTATCAGAAGAGGCGTATGTAGATTACCTGAAATTCATTGGTGCTAGATTAGGGAGGTGGGAGAAAACAAAGCCAGAAGGGACGGAAAACGTCTGGGATTGGATAAAAAGTAAAAAGATAGACATACTTATTTTACATAGGTGGGTACAGGACAGTTTACAGTCAACAATTAACATGATAACAATAACAATGAGAGGATTTATGGTTGCCACCCAGGTGCACTGGTTGTGCTCTGTGGGATCTGGTAAAAGGGGAGTTACCCTGACATTTCAAAGGAATCTTAAAGTAGATGCAAGACAACAGATAGGCATAGTTAGGTAAAGATTGACCTTTATCAGGGAAGATGCTTTTAGGTAAAAAGTGTTAATTTCAGACCACCTTTTGTGGTTACTTTAGGTTTCTGAGTTTGCAAGGCTGCTATGCAGACCTTACCTGAACTTTGTCAGGTTTATAATGTGGCCACTTTCTGTCCACATCAATGAAACTTAAATTTTTGAAAGGAATAAAACCCCATACTATTTGCATTGTTTATGACCAGCGGTCGCCAACCTTTCGGACCTCACGGACCACCAGTGGTCCTCAGACCACCGGTTGGCGACCGCTTGTTTATGACTACATCCTAGCATGGTTATTTTTTAATGGAAAGAGATTTCATGTCTTACATTCTTTCTAGAATCACACAAGAAGCGTGTATGAATGCAATGAAATAGGTATTCATTAAGCAGGTATTTATTGAACTCCTGATTGTAAACTGCTAGCTACTTGGGAGTTTCAAAGACTATTTAAGACAGCTGCCTGGTTCTAAGAGAAACTGCACTGATTGATGGAACCACCAACTCCACCTGGTCAGGAAAGACTAGGAAGGCCTCATGGAGGAGGTGATGTTTGAGTTAGTGCTTCAGGGATGAATAGGAGTTGAGAGATGAAAAACCAGGGCTCCTTTCATTTCATAGCCTAATGGTGAAGTGGAGAAGATGTGGTCGTCCTTTTTTTGACAGATGATTTATTTAATGAAGCTGGGTGAGAAATCACTGTTAAAGTTCCACACTAGTCAGGGGGGATCTGGTATTAGAATCCAGGGACTCCTGCTGAGACAGGCTAGTAAGGCCGATCAAGTGGACTAGGGAAACTGAGATAAATAGTTATACAGCAGTTTGCAGTCATCTAGTAAATCCTATCTATTTTCCCTAAACCAATGAGTAAATGGTTTAGCCCTGGCCGGTATTGCTCAGTGGTAGAGTGTAGGTCCGGGCACCTGAATCTCAGCTTCAATTTTCCATCAAGGGCACATACCTGGGTTGCAGGTTTGATTCCCAGCACACACAGAAGGTAACCAATCACATTGATGTTTCTCTCTCTCTCTCTCCCCCCCCCCTTCCTCACTTTCTCTCTCTTTCCCCCTCCCTCACTTTCACTCCCTCTCTCTCTCTCTGCCCTCTCTCTAAAAATCAATGGAAAAAAATATCCTTGGGTGAGGATTAACAATAACAACAAAAGAGTAAATAGTTTACATTTTTCCCCAACCAAAGGGGAAGTAGCTTAAATCAGTTAGTGCCATTTGCCAACCACACCCAAGTAGTACAGGTAAAGTTAAGAGAATCAGTCTCATTTTGGTGCATCAGCATAAAGCTCATTTTGGTGCATCAGCATAAAGCTGAATATTCTATTGATCCTTCCCTAAGACCTCTCCTAAAGGCTCAGCCTTTAAAATCCTGGAAAAATGCAAGCACTCTCCCTCCCAGGAGTACTCTTGCACCTCCTCCCTTTCTTACTCTACAGATACGCATCTCTCTTTTTTTAAAAATATATATTTTTATTGATTTTTTACCGAGAGGAAGGGAGAGAGATAGAAGAGCCAGAAACATCGATGAGAGAGAAACAATTGATCAGGTGCCCTCCCTGCACACTCCCCTACTGGGTATGTGCCCACAACCCAAGGCACA
>NW_005871131.1:884522-905195 GCF_000147115.1 Myotis lucifugus
CCAAACCGGTCAAGGCCAGATATGCATCTCTAACTCTAAGAACCCCCACAGGACAGCAATGGGCAGTAGCAGTTAGTCCAGGGCAAATCCCTTGAACCTGTCCTTAAGGCTCCCTTTCCTGTGACTTCTTTATTTTTATATATATATATAATTTCAGAGAGAAAGGGAGAAGGAGAGAGATAAAAACATCAATGATGAGAGAGAGCCCAGCCGGTGTGGCTCAGTGGTTGAGCATTGACCTATGAACCAGGAGGTCATGGTTCGATTCCCTGGTTTGTGGGCTTGATCCCCAGTGTGGGGCGTGCAGGAGGCAGCCTATCAATGATTCTGTCTCATCATTGATGTTTCTATCTCTCTCCCTCTCCCTTCCTCTCTGAAATCAATAAAAATATATTTTAAAAAATTAAAAAATACAAGTAATTAAAAATACAAAAACTTAAATTTCAATCACCCAACCTCACCTCTCTCCCACTGAGTGGCTTTGGGATAGAAAATAAAACTTGCCATTTAAAATCGTGGGGTCTACGGTAAAGGACACTAGAATAGAAGTCAGATCAGTGCTTTAGTTTCATACCTATCTGCTATGTAATCTTATCAGTTAGTCACAGACTTCCCATTTCTCTAGTGTAAAATCCAGTCCTTGCCATGGCTCCGGAGACATTGCTCTCTGGCCTCCTGCTGTCTTTGCATCTCCATTTTCTATGAATCGCTTTTCAGTTATCCCACCTGATCCTACCCTAGAACCTCCTTGCTATTCCTGCACAGGTGCCAAATGAGTCTTGTCTCAGGGTCTTTGCAGTTGTTGTTCCCCCTTCTGGAACATTCTTCTCTCTGATATCCCTATGATATCCTATAGCTCATTTCTTCACTTTCTTTTCCAAGTAAGAATGTTCAAACCTGTAGAGAATTTTCATAAGAATTTATTTGAGCCGAACTCACAACAGTATAGGAAGCAAGATCTTAAGTGCTCCAGAGAATAACAGTTTTGTCTGTCTTGTTAATGAAACAGAAACCATGTCTGTCTTGTTGACCATCACATTCTCAGTGCCTGGCACAGAGGCAGGGCCTAATACCTATTTGTTGGATTAATTGGAATGTTAGGATGTTCTCTATTGCATAAACCTGAGAGAAGGGATGGTTATTCCAAATTCATATCTAACAAAGCATTTGTCATAAGTGCTAAACAAATAATCAAACCTGATTTGCTTACATTAATATATTTTGATTCTGAGGCTCTATGCCTCCTGAAGCACATGTATCATTTTTAGTATAGCCCAGACCAGTGGTCAGCAAACTCATTAGTCAACAGAGCCAAATATCAACAGTACTTCTTCAAAATAGACTCGCCCAGGCCGAAAACCGACTTCTGTGCATGGGCCACGACTTCTGTGCATGCGCCCACATGTGGTATTTTGTGGAAGAGCCACACTTAAGGGGCCAAAGAGCCGCATGTGGCTCATGAGCCGCAGTTTGCCGACCACGGGCCCAGACAATCATTCAGCACGTTTTCAATCTTGCAACCTTCCCCATGTCTGTTTTCTCTTCTTCTCCTCCCTCTTCCTTTCTCTCTTAGATTTTAAAGATATATTCTAGAAGTATCTGCCTATCACTACTGGTCTTTTTAGGCAGAGAAACCAAGCTAACTCATTTTCCCAAGGTCATATAATGATTCATTTGTTGAGTTGGGATTAGCATCTTCTAGCCTTGGCTTCCAGGTCGATCATGTATCTTGCTACCATTTGCCTGGCACACTCTTAAATTACACTGGCTGCACGTGAGTGAAACTTGTTATCTGGGTGCTGCTGTTTCATGGCTGATATTTATTTTAATCCTCACCCAAGGATATTTTTTCCATTGATTTTTAGAGAGAGAGTGAAGGGAGAGGGAGAGACAGAGAAACATTGATATGAGAGAGACACATCGATCGGTTGCCTCTGGCATGCACCCTGACCAGGGCCGGTAAGGAGCCTGCAACTGAGGTACGTGCCCTTGACTGGAATCATACCTGGGACCCTTCCGTCTGCAGGCCAATGCTCTATCCACTGAGCCAAACCCTCTAGGGCTGATATTTATTTTACATGATTACTATCCAAAATGTTGCAGACTTATTATAAAATTAATTATCTGGTCCTTACCAGATGCTTAGGATGGTAGTATTTCAGTTTCTTCAGAAAGGTCTCAGACCTCTGTATTTAAAATGTTACTTTATGAAAGTACTGTATTTATTTTTAAAAAAAATATATTTTTATTGATTTCAGAGAGGAAGGCAGGAGAGAGAGAAATAGAAACATCAGTGATGAGAGAGAATCATTGATTGGCTGCCTCCTGTAAGTCTCACACTGGGGATTGAGCCTGCAATCTGGGCATGTGCTCTGACTGAGAATCGAACTGCTACCTTCTGGTTCATAGGTCCATGCTCAACCACTGAGCCACGCTGGCTGGGCTTACGAAAGTATTTTAAAAGTTGCTAGATGTTTTCTAGACTTACACTTCTGATATGCAAACTAGTTTAGTCTGTCAGTTCTGGTTCAATGCTTTCAACTAGGAAGAAAGAAATAGCTGTTCCACATGGAGTAATGTAACTAGAATAAAAGAACGTGGGATTGGAATATCATTTAGTTCATCCCTTTATTGTCAGCCAAGATTGCATTTGCCTAGCGTTCTTTAAAAAAATAAAAATAAAAAATATATATTATTATTATTTTAAATATATATATTTTTTATTATTTCAGGGAGGAAGGGAGAGGGAAAGATAGAAACATCAATGATGAGAAAGAATCATTGATTGGCTGCCTCCTGCACACCCCCTACTGGGGATCGAGCCTGCAACTGGGGCATGTACCCTGACCAGGAATGGAACCATGCGGCCTCCTGTTCATGGGTCGACGCTCAACCATTGAGCCACACTGACAGGGCTAACTAGCATTCTTGATAATGCTTTCTGTTAGAAAGTTCTGTTTTTTACTGTTACTTAATCGAATGTAAGGTTTCAAATTAACAACAGCATAACAATAGCAATCTATTTAACTGACACTGCTTGTCCATGGAACTTAAAGTACTTCATGTTATACATATTCACAGTCTCTCAAGATTGGTAGGTGAATGTAGATGACTGTTACCCCTTTATTAATGAAGGAGCACAGAGGCACAAGATTAGTTGATTTGCCTGCAGCAGAGATTATTTGCATTTCACCCACAATCCTTTTGCCTTTTTCAATGGCCTTAGGCACATGGCTAGGCTAGGCTTCATATCCCAAGATACTTTCAGTTATTTTACCAAACTGAAGAGTTCATCCACCTGCACGCACAAATCCAAAGCAAAGCAAGAGCAGGAGTTTACCGTGGAGAAAAGAATTTGTTTATTAGGATGGGTGCCAATCTGGAGGATAGGTGAGCTTGTGCTCCAAAATACTCGACTCCCCAGTGGCTTAGGCAAGAGGCTTTATAGAGCAAAAATCATAAGTCATCATGAGTAAGAGGTTTTGGGCAATAAATAGTGATTTCACATCTATTCCCCCCCTCAGGTCTCTTTGTTTGTTTTGTTTCTGTTTTTGTTGTTTTTCCTCAGGTCTTTAAAAAACATTTTTTAATGGAAACTTTAAAAAATATATATATATTTTTATTGATTTCAGGGAGGAAGGGAGAAGGAGAGAGATAGAAACATCAATGATGAGAGAGAATCATCTGCCTCCTGCATGCCCCCCACTGGAGATTGAGCCTGCAACCCAGGCATGTGCCCTTGTCCGGAATCAAACCTGGGACCCTTCAGTCTACAGGCTGACACTCTATCCACTGAGCTAAACCAGCTAGGGCAAAATTTATTTATTTATTTATTTGTTTTAAAGAGAGAGGAAGGGAGATAGATAGATAGATAGATAGATAGATATGGGGGGGGGGTGGAGAGAAACAGGGAAACATTGACTTGTTCCACTTATTTATGCATTCATTGGTTGATTCTTGTATGTGCCCTGACCAGGGATTACATTTATGATCTTGGGTTATGCATAGGTTCTCAACCTGTGGGTCGCGACCCCTTTGGCGGTCGAATGACCCTTTCACAGGGGTTGCCTAAGACCATCCTGCATATCAGATATTTACATTACAATTCATAACAGTAGCAACATTACAGTTATGAAGTAGCGACGAAAATAATTTTATGGTTGGGTCACAACATGAGGAACTGTATTTAAAGGGCCAGAAGGTTGAGAACCACTGGGTTATAGGGACAGCACTCTAACCAGCTGTGCTACCTGGCCACGGTCATGATTTCAGGTCTTAGGTCAGCTTTAGAGTAATTGGGATGTGGTCAGGAGCTGCTTTAGGGCTCAAGAGCTGAAACACAATTTAGGGCATGATGCTATTTTTAGCTTAAGGAAACCCATACCTTGTGACCATTAGTTATGACCTGGCCATGTTTCTTGCTGCCTCTGTGAGTCACAAATGTAAGGGAAAGGTCTGGGGCATGCTGTGAAGAAATTGAATTGAGTGCTGTGGCTACATGTTAAATGAAAACCATACATTAAATCAGGACCCTGGGTTTCAGTTAGGTATGGCTCTACACTTCACTTCTGGCCAGTGGAATGTTACTAGAAATGCTATTCGCTTTCTCCAGGCCAAGGCTTAAAGGAGTCCTTTGCTCCTGCACATTCTTTCCCCTCTTTGTGGCTGGGTGCAGGCAACTGTGAGGCCAGGAGGAATGGCAGTCACAGGACAGAAAGCCCTGGGACCCTGAATCACCACATGGAGGAGAGCTGCCTGCTGACAAGGGCGTGCTTCTCAGACTATAATGTGAATAATAGGTGGACTCTGTTGGGTTTAAAGCAGTGGTTCTCAACCTTCCTAATGCTGCGATCCTTTAATACAGTTCCTCATGTTGTGGTGACCCCCAATTTCATTGTTACAAATTGAACATAATTAAAGCATAGTGATTAATCACAAAAATAATACGTAATTATATATGTGTTTTCTGATGGTCTTAAGCGACCCCTGTGAAAGGGTCGTTCGAGAACTGCTGGTTTAAAGGATTATGTGCTTTGGAGTCGTTCTGTTACCTCAGTCCAGCCTGTTTTAACTAATTACACTGCTGCAAGTTATTTACTAGTAGAAAGTCAGCAATAAACCTTCTGTCTTCTGAAGTAGAATTAAAATTAGGCCAGTGATTTACCAGAACACTGCTTAGTGCTTTGACAATAAGTCAAGATTTTAAAAGAACTCCAGCCAGAGCTCTGCATTTACAATCAGTTATAATCACAAATTTGCAGAGTCACAAAATGGCTGAAGACCAAAAATATTTTTGCCTATACCATTAGGTGATTGATTTTGTAATTGCATCATGAAGTAACCTACTGAGCCAAGGAGGGAGGCTGTCATTTACAATGTGCTTCTCCCTGAGCTTTTCCACAGATATTCTCAGACCTCTTTGAATGTGCCTTCCTTTTACCCTCTGGCATATTATAACACAAGTATTTCTTAAGCCAACACAATAACAAGAGTGTGAGTAAAGGGATCTACCTGCTGAGTCAACTCTCTGAAACCTGAGAGCTTCTTTGTTGACTCTCCAGATTAATATGAAAACATAAGAAGTACTGCCCTAGCTGGTTTGGCTCAGTGGATAGAGCGTCGGCCTGCGGACTGAAGGGTCTCAGGTTCGATTCCGGCCAAAGGCACATGCCTGGGTTGCGGGCTCGATCCCCAGTAGGGGGCGTGCAGGAGGCAGCCAATCAATGATTCTCTCTCATCATTGATGTTTCTCTCTCTCTCTCCCTCTCCCTTCCTCTCTGAAGTCAATAAAGAAATATATTTTAAAAAAACAAACAAACATAAAAAGTACTGATAACCTATAGACCTTTTCTGTTAGTGGATTTTTTTCTGTATCTTTCCAGTTTCAGTTCTGGGTTGCTTCTAGTCTTATCATTATATTCATTTACTAATACTTATTTATCTGGCAAAATTAACAATCATTTTACATCATAATGCATTTAATTCATTTAATGAGTTTTAGCTATCTTGAATCTGAAATTTAATTGTTCACTGGCTAGGGCATATTAATAAGTTGTTGACCTCCAATGGATTGAATTTGCACAAAAATACCGTTAAGAATGAATTATTTATTACCATTGTAACCTTCCACTTGAGATACAACCAGTGTTACATACTTAAAGGGTTTAATGCTTTTTGTTTTTGTTTGTTTGTTTACATATTATCTTAATTTGGGTCTTCAACTTCTGGTCTATTTAAGGCAAAACTGACATTAAATTAATAAAACTCATCATATGACCTGTGGAATAATAAATGTGGTCCAGATATAGTTTATGTTATTTTGGTAAACTTGAATTCATTTATCTTGAAGGCTCACATATTAGAAATACTCTTTTCCCCCACTCAATTGTACATATAACAGAAATTGATATAAAACAGGATACATGAAAGATCACTCTGAATTACTGAAACACTATAACTTAATGGAGATTAACTGTCACAATATGAAAAGGCATTCACTCATCTGTATATTGCCTATAGCCTTGAATTTAAGGAATATTACCTGCTCTAGACTTTGAAGGAGAAGCTCAATATTCATTATATAAAGAGAGGCTATAAATTACACTTTGCCATTAAAAATCATTAACTCAAAAGATAATAGAATAACCACTTTCACAATAAAATTACTGCCACTGCTGTGATAAAAGAGGTTGGCCTAGGTCAGGAGCGGTTCTTTCTACCGTTGCTCAAGAACACTAGAAGGATTAAAAATTTATGGATTACCTCCTAGAAACAATGATCGGGTACAGAAATGTAATAAAATACCCACTCTCCTGTGTCTTCCCAAGCTGCCCTGTGCCATTTCATTTTATGATTCTATTAGTGTGACAACTTTCCAAAGCTCTAGAAACTGTCTTTTGGCGAAGATGAAGATTTTCAAGCCAGAAGATTTTTCATTGAAAATCCAGAGGCAGATGGCGTAGAAAGGTAATGTTAGAATGTGAACCAAATAGAATTTCATTTTGTATATTTTATATATTTGTAATTTTATCTTACTTAGATTGCTGGTAAGTTCAAGCAAAAAAAAAAAGGAAAATAAAAAGATAGTATTATTAAAAATGTCATGCGATATAAATGTTTTTCCTGGTAAAATTGTATGAAAAATGCAATGTATTTTTTTTCTTTTTTTAACGATGCAGTTATTTTTATGTGAAATCTTACAGCAGCAAAAGCTGGCAAAGTTACTTCTTAAAAAACTATATCTAGTTTTGAAAGGTATTTGTTTCTTTAACCTTTCAGACAGTTCTAAGTTTTTGGTGTTGTTTGTGAGTATTTTAATGCACGGTGTGTTTATATAATAATCAACACTGGAAAATAATCTCAGGGGGATAGTTGGTGACAGATGTAACTTACTTCTAAGGAATTTGGGGGAAATTGGGTCCTTTTACTTGTAAATGTCTAAAAACCATGAATTTCCAAAGTATTGATGGATGCTTTCATAGAGAAAGGTGTTAGTTTTCTTTCAGTGACCTCTTTCCTATCTTCGTTTTTTCCATTGATGGCTTTTTATTCTTCAATAATGAAACACCTGAGAATATACACAGTTTCAAACTTTCCATTTATCTGTTTTTGAGCTAAATTGCCTGTGGTTTAGTAAAGGTAATGGAAATATGATTACCCAGGTGAAACATTACCAGACGGGCATTTTCTGCTTCCTACAGTTTCTTGCACTTAAAGTAATGTACTGAAAACTGAGGCTTGGGAGGAAAGAATGCCCGTTCTCAGCCTATGTAATAGAATATATGTGAATAAACATCTCAAATTCTTTAGTCAGTGAATCCCTGAGGATTTCAGTACATCATCTATAGGAAGCAGCCAGGAGACCTGTTGAAAGGCATATCATACCAAAGAAATGAGCCATGTAGCTTGCACTTGCTAGAAATACATCAACTGAACCCAACTAATGGGTCATCTTTTTTTTAAAATATATTTTATTGATTTTTTACAGAGAGGAAGGGAGAGATATAGAGAGTTAGAAACATCGATCAGCTGCCTCTTGCACATCTCCTACTGGGGATGTGCCTGCAACCCAGGTACATGCCCTTGACCGGAATCGAACCCGGGACCTTTCAGTCCGCAGGCCGACGCTCTATCCACTGAGCCAAACCGGTTTCGGCAATGGGTCATCTTAATGTCATATTTCGGTGTGTCTTCACAGAATAAGCAAGAAGTCTTTTCTTTCCCTTGAAGAAGTTGACTGGTTTTTAAAGTTTTGAATAGTATAGATCTTTCCTGATGTGAGCTAGAAAGATCTTTTTCAAAGGTATCATTGACCATAAAAAAAGGAGCAGTTTTTTGTCTTGGGGGCTGGTAGTGCAAAAATAGGTTTCAGAGGCAAAGCCAATGAGTTTGTCATTCTTCTTAAGTCTGGCAGAGGGTAAATGTATTAACAGTGGGAAACAAACGA
Organism: Myotis lucifugus; assembly: GCF_000147115.1. Classification (NCBI taxonomy): domain Eukaryota; kingdom Metazoa; phylum Chordata; class Mammalia; order Chiroptera; family Vespertilionidae; genus Myotis; species Myotis lucifugus. Next base: position 892,969 of record NW_005871131.1, read on the forward strand.
GAACTAACCTTTTATGAAAATACGCATTAGGCCCTCATCTATCAGACATATCATTTCATTAGAACTATTCTTTTTAGAGCTATTAATAGTGCGTGAGACTGAGCAGAACAAAGCAAATTGCTGACCGCGCAGTCTCATGGTGTGGCCCTCCTGCTTTATGATCACCTATTCTCCGAGATGTAGATTGGGAGAAAACAGCATTTTAAAAGCCGAAGAAAACACAGACCCCGGCTTTCTTTTGACCAACTACCCAGCTTTTGAATCTAGTTTTATTGAAAACCATCGCCATCAGATGTATGCGTACTAAAATTCTTTACTTTTCACTTTAAACTGAAAGGACAAACAACAATCCTTTGAGACTCAACAGTATTTCTTTCAATAAATATTTAGGCAGTTCAATTTTGCATAGAATTAATTATGCGAAGAATCTTGACTGGACAGTTTCAGGATAAGAACATTGGAAAACTACATTGGAACACTGTTAGGACAAAGCTCCACACTTCTGGCACTTGGAGTTTTTAATGTTCCTTGGTATAGGGGAGGAAAAGTTTTCCTTAACTCTCTTATGTTTTGTGGCTGGTCTGAACATTCAACTGACAAAGATTAACAAGAGAAAAGCATGCAACTTCATTTAATATAAGTTTTACATGACACAAGAGCCTTTGTAAGGAAATTAAGACCCAAAGAAATGGTTAAACCTGAGTGTATTTATGATAGGCTTGATGAAGAATGGGAAGTCAAGGAAAGATAGGATAGAACGAAGAGTATAAGCTAAGTGTAGTCAATTGGGGAAACTCGGGGAGGGTGCTTTTTTCCTCTGGGTGGAGAAAAGGCACCCCTCATATGAAGGTTTTATGACCGGTTTCAGGGGAAGGTCCGAAAGTCTTTCCTGCACATGACAACTTGAAACATGCCAAGGTGCCATATTTTGGTAGCATGTTCTGAGCCCCATCACTGCCATGGAAATAATTGTCACTTACATTGAATATTCATACATATTATTTCCTTTAATATTCAACCCAGGACAGAGCAAGGATGTTTATCCTTGTTTCCTTTGGAGGGGGGAATTGGGTGCTGCAATAAACCAAGTGACAGAACCTGCCTCTGTATAGATAGACCAGTACCCATCACCACAGTATTCATCCACAAGACCACCCTGCCTCACTGTCCTGGGACTCATCTGGGATCTCAGCCCTTTGGCTTGCAAGGAATCACTGATAAGTAAATGCTAATGTACCAGTGGTAGCCCTGGTAATATGCATTTTACCTGAGCTATGTCACTGGCAGCTTACACGGTGGATGTTTCAGGAAGATAGGAAAGATAGTTTTATCCTAGTAAGACAATGGGGCTGGGTGGTGAAGGAAGGAAGAAAAAATAAAAATGTTGGTGCCCATAACATTTTGGGGAGCATTTTTGCAAGCTGCTCATGCCTGGCTTACCTCTTAATTTTGTGACTGAGCTTCCTCTGCCTGGAGCTGGCCACAGGCTTCCTTGTCTCTCACTCCTTCCCTGCTGAACAGCTCAGTACATTCACTCCCACAGGACTGGACTTGGGAAGATGTTTCTGGCTCCCCCTCCTTCTCTTCAGTTGGGGCAAATAAGGCCAAGATGCTTGGGTGCTATGATGCTTTCAGGGGCTGGTGGCTGGTGATATAATCTGTGGAATGTCCAGGATCTTTACTTAAAAAAAATTTTTTTTAAATGAGATATAATTGGCATATAACATTATATTAGTTTCAGATGTGTGACATAATGATTTCATATCTATACTAATAAAAGGGTAATATGCTAATTAGACAAGACGTTTTCCGGACGTCCTTCTGGACCAAGCCACAGCGGCTGCGAGGGCCGAGGGCTGGCGGCATGGGAGAGGCGGCGGCATGGGCCATTCCAGCGCCGCGGCCCCTTTCGCAGAGGCATTGCTGGAGAGGGGACTGCTCGGTCCTAGTCCCAGTGCTGCCCCTTCTGCAGAGGCAGCCACAGAGGCAGCGGCATGGGCCTACTCCTGGTGCCATGCCTCTGCAGAGGCTGGACGGGATGTGACCTGCTGTGCCTCAACCTCCCACAGCCCCTCCCCCAGCTGGCCTGGCCCCAGATCGCCCCCACCCACCAGTGGGCAAGGGGCGGGGCTAGCACTAAGAAGTGAGGCCCGAGGCTGCGGCAGCTGGCAGTGGCAGTAGCAATGGGGTGATGGGGGTGGCGCCTTTCCCTGATTGCCCTGGTGGCCTCCTGCAGAGGGAGGCCAGGCTGCGGCTTAGGCCCACTTCCCGTGGGGAGCGGGCCTAAGTCATCAGTAAGACATCCCCTGAGGGCCCCCAGACCGTGAGAGGGGGCAGGGTGGGCTGAGGGACTTCCCCCCCACCCCACCAGTGCACGAATTTTCATGCGCCAAGCCTCTAGTTTGTATATATTGTGAAATGATTTTACAATAAGTCAACATCTATCATACATAGTCACAATTTTACCTTGTGATGAGAACTTTTAAGATTTACTTTCTTAGCAACTTTCAATTATTAACTATAGTCAGGGATTATATTTTAAGTATTATTAACTATAGTCATCATATTACACATTACATCTCCATGACTAATTTTATACCTGGAAGTTTGTATTCTTTGACCACCTTCACCCATTTCACCCACCTCCCACCAGCTACCTCTGGCAACCACCAATCTGTTCTGTGTATATATCTATGAGTTCTTTTTCTTTTCACTTATAAGTGAGATCATATAGTATTTGTCTTTCTCTGCCTTATTTCACTTAAGGGCCTCTAGGTCCACCTATGTTGTTACAAATGAAAAGATTTCCTTCTCTTTTATCGCTGAGTAAGATTTCATTTATATGCCATATTTTATATTTTTTAAATATATTTTTATTGATTTCAGAGAAGAAAGGAGAGGGAGAGAGAGATAGAGATGGAAACATCAATGATGAAAGAGAATCATTGATTGGCTGCCTCCTGCACACTCCACAATGGGGATTGAGCCTGCAACCTGGGCATGTGCCCTTGACTGGAATTGAACCTGGGACACTTCAGTCCACAGGCCAATGCTCTATCCACTGAGCCAAACCGGCTAGGGATCTTTCTGTGTGTTTTATTAGAGAGAATATCATGGATTTTCTTTGGGGTTAGATTCTTGAGTACTATTTCTTAAAACACTTTTGGAAAAAGTGTTCTCTTTCCCCCCATTTGCTGTGTTATGCTAAAGCTGCACCTCACCAATAGCTTTAAGTCGCCCACCATCTGAGCATTCTAAATCAGAAATCCAAACGAGAATTCCAGTCTTCACTCCACCATCTGGGAGAAGTCATTTAACTTCTCTGGATCTGAAAAAAAGAAAAGAAAAGAGGGTTAATTAATAATACCTACCTTGAGGAAATGTGGGCAAATTAACTAACAGCACCTTACACGTAGTAAAGGCTCAACAATAGCAAGGTCCTGTTCCCTCCTCCTCGGCCCTAAGTGGTAGATTTGTTTTATCAGTCTGGCTCCTGGCAGCATGTGAAGAATGTGGTACCTCTGCTGAAATGCTTGTCTCTGGAATTTGGGTCAATCTTCTTGGAAACCAAATCCTGCCTTCTCACTGGTAGCCACCCACCCAAAGACCCTCATTTCTGTCTGGGAAATGGATGGTGGTACACTTCTTGGTACATTGCCATCCACAACCCCGAAGAGCCCTGGGACAAATGTTAGCTGCTTAGGACTGGAATGCGCTGATACCAGGCATATACGTTAAAAAGTGAGGGCATTTGTTAGCCATGGACAAGTGCATACTGCTAGGTAATCAGAAGTTTCCCAGTGAGCTGATCTAGCACAGAGCTACAGTAATTTTTTTTGCATATATTTCCCTGGGTGGCCTTCTATATAATCCTACTAGTGGCCCAGTGCACAGATTTGTGCACATTGAAAAGAAATTAATTAGAAGAAATATTTTAATATCGCTATTCGCCCTTTCTCTGTAATAGATGTGTCAACCAAATTCACGATCGACAATGACAGAGAGAAACACATGAGTGCGATTGGTGCCAGTGAGAGCTTTATATGTATTGCGCATGCGCGAGTCAACTTAGCCTTTTATATATATAGACTAGAGGCCCAGTGCATGCAAATTCATGCACTTGGGGGGGGGGGCAGTCCCCCAGCCCGGCCTGCGCCCCTCTTGCAATCCAGGACCCCTCAGGGGATGTCCACCTGCTGACCTAGGCCCGATCCCCCGGGGAGTGGGCCTAAGCTGCCAATCAGACATTCCTCTGGCAGCCCGGGAGCCCTCAACAGTCCGACATCCCCAGCGTTCCTTAGCGCTGCCGTGGAGGTGGGAGAGGCTCCCATCACCACTGCTGTGCTTGCAGCCGTCAGCCCAGCTTGTGGCTGAGCGGAGCTCCCCCTGTGGGAGTGCACTGACCACCAGGGGGCAGCTCCTGAATTCAGCATCTGCCCTTGGTGGTCAGTGCGCATCATAGCGACCGGTCGTTCCTGGTCGTTCTGCAGTTAGGTAATTTGCATATTACCCTTTTATTATATAGGATAGTAGTGTAATCAGATGGGGCAGATACGCTGGTTAAACCTGCTCTCTACTAGCAGAGAGGGAGAAATGACCTCTATGCTCTATTAATTGAAACATCATACTGGGCAAGTAGCCAGTACGAGAGGAGAATCTGGTTTTGGAAATTGTTCTAACCCTAGAAATTGAAGAAAAGGGGAGTTTGCACGATCACAGGCCCTCCAGCAAGCTAAATAACACCCATTTAAAAGCTAAATGTAATTTCAGAGTGAAACAGATACACACCTATAAGTCCTTATGCTCCAATGTCACCCAATAAATTTGATAATATTTTAAAAGAATGATAACAGCAAACGGCAATGTTTCCAGTCAGAGAAACAAATCCAAGGCCAAAAATCCCCCCAAGCCCTAAAAGGCAAAACCATCTGTTTGAACATTTGCTACTAACCCTGGAAAGGAAGGACCTTGGTGGCTCTGAGGAATTGCTTCTGCTGGACAACTATCTCCTGCACAACAAGGCCACCATCTTCCAAGTCTGCAGGGGGCCTCTGTTTTCCAGTCCTTGCTCTAACTCTTAGCTAGTCAGTAGGGAGGGATTGGATTTATGTTGGAGAGGGTGTTTATCCGTTGGGAGATGAGGTTAGGGTTGGTGTTGGGGACAAAGCCTTAGAGAAGCTTTTAGACTGAGAAAATGATGTTATTGTTACCACCCTCCTCCATTTTTTCCTCACTTTAAATAGTCATAAAAAGGGTCACTCTTCTGAAATGTTTGAAAATAAGCTTTTAATGTTTTATGCAGCTGACTAAACTCTTAATCAGAGTGGACTTTGAACTGGACAGTTGAATGGTCACCTGGTGGAAAAGGGAAATTAAAGGTAGTTCTAACTATGTGGAGAGAAAATTGACACAGTCCTTTACTGTTACTTAATTATGGTGTGATATGCAGACTCCATTTTAACTAGGTCCTGAGCCTGTGTAAGGTGATGGCCTAAGATAGCTCAGAAAAAGATACCCTGAATAAAGTAGAGGATTGTAAGGATGGAGGAGGAAAGGGTTTTCTTTAGGGAGTGCTTTTGCCCGCCCCAAAGCCAAAGGTTAAATTTTCTGTGCCCCCGAGGTTCATTATATTTCTGAGGTTAATGATGAATTGATGTTGTGATGAACCCTCTATATTCCCTTGACTCCTCTCCTCCACATCCAAAGCCTGGATTTTTGTTTTGTTTGGTTTTGTTTTCAATGTGAGTAAAGACCAAACATCAAGTTATCACTGTATAATCTAGGTCAAATCTTGATTTCAATATCTTTTGAGTTGAAAACTTGTTTTCAATGGAAATTTTAATTTAATTCTGTTCTTTTAAAAACATTTGAAACAAAATATTTTAGGGTTTTTAGATTGCCTGTGATAGTTAGGCTTATACTGAGTTATCTCTAAATAACCAGTCAGGCTGAAAGATTTAGCATACATATGGTAAAAGTTAGAGCGAATTAAAAGCATGTTGTGTCACTGATTAAAATGTTGTAGGTATACTTGGGCTTAGCAAAATCGGGAGGTGAAATCATTATGGCAGGTATTTTTAACCTGGGACCTGTGGATGGTCTTTTAAAAAAATATTTTTTAAAAATTGATTTTAGAGAGAGAGAGAAGAGAAAGGGGGGAGAGAGAGAAACATACAAGTGTGAGAGAAACGTCAATCTGCCACCTTCTGCACATTCCCTACTGATGAAATCTGGGCATGTGCCCTGACCGGGATCAAATCAGTGACCTTTTGGTGCACAGGATGACACCCAACCAACTGAGCTACACTGGTGCCAGGACGTATGGGTGGTCTTTAGAAATTCTATGAAGGCCCTGCGATTAAAAGCAAGATTTTGCATGTCTGTGCTTTTGTCTCAGGAGAGGATTTCACCAGATTCTCAAAAAAGGTCCATGTTTCCCTCAAAAGATTAAGGGCCACAGACATTTGAAAATGCTCGGTACATTGGAGTAAATTTTAAAAAAAGATAAAAAGAAACTTCTCTGAGCATCTCTACCTTCTCTTTCCTCATGAAAGGCTGAGAATGTTTTACATGTCATAGGATATTCTACTTAACATTCTATTAATAATTTTAAATCCAAATGCCATGGTTATAAAAATTATTTCAAAAATAGAGAAGTTATTTAAAAAGAAGGACCTTGATTTACAGTGTGGTATAATCTTAATAATTCAAATGAAAATTTTCCTGAGAATTGGTGAGCTATAGGGAAGATGGAAGCCCTGGTGCTGTGGGTGGAAAATGTTACCTGAGCACCACTGGGAGGCGCTGTGGCACAGGGAGTGAAAGGAACCCAGTATCTAATATTTCTCAGCTTTCAACTTCTTGAGACCTTGGACAGGTCATTTAATCCCATCCTGGGTCAGTTTTGTTATCTGAAAAATGAGATCTGTTCTCAATGTGTTTCAGTGAGATGAAAATGTGATAGATAGAAAAGTGTTTTTTATTTAAAAAGTGTACCGTGGCTATTAAAATAAATATGTTGGTAAAGATTGCCAAGATATATTATTAAATATAAAGAGTAAGCTGCAGAATAGTAATCATAGCATGGTGCTTTTTTGTGTATGAATTTTTAATCAAATTTTTGTATATGCTAATAATATATAGTGTTATTATTATTATTATTATTTTACTAGAAAAATAAAACACTGGTTAGGGAATCAGAGTGGGGAGGCAGGCTTCTACTTTTTATTATTTCTGAGCAGTGGGATTATGGATTGTTTTTGTTTTTATTATTTCCTCTTTAAAAACAAAAAATAATTGTTTATATTAAAATGAAAGATCCTTGGGAAAAGGGTGCTGTGTAGATGTAAGATTGTTATGAATGAAGACTAATCATGGCTGATTTCAGGCCTGGCCATAGAAAGGAGGGTATTTTCAGGAAGGTGCTTCCCAAGGATGAGGGAGCACCCCAGGTTCACTTCTGCAGGTCCCTTAATTAGAACCAACTCAGAGACAGTTCTCCTCGCTAAGAAACCTGTGTCCCTGGCATAATGTGGCTGTGAGAATTGGGCTGGACTGATCTGCAGGTAACTACCTAATGCCTGCGCTAGAGCATCACTCCAGCAACTGTGCCCTCTCCCAGATGTTTTCCCTTTCTGCTGGACCAGGCTCTCAGAGTACAACCTTCACAAATGTCGACCATTTTCGGAAAACCCTCCGTCTCCCCCACGTTCTTTCCCAACTGCTTCCCTTTACTGGCTTCTTTAAAGCGTCGTCTGTGCTTGCTCTCTCCAGGTCCTCCCCCCCATTCTGTCTTTCAACTTTTTTTTAATGATGAATTTTAAAATGATATAACAGCTCAGAGGGAATGGTAGAATTAAACTACCAGATGCTTCTCACCCAGCTTTAACAATGATCAATCATGCTAATTTTGCTTCACCTATATCCTTATTTATGTCTCCTTATTCATATATTGAAGTAAGTTTCATATACCATGTCCCTTTATCGGTAATATCTCAGAGTGTATTATAAAGGATAAAGACCCTTGTACATGACCAACACCTTAAAAATTAATGATTTTTAAATATCATTAGATGTCCAGTTGGTCTTGAACTTTCTAGTTGTCTCATCTATGTCACAACTTTTTCTTAACAGTGTTTGAAACAGAATTTAAATAATGTCCATTTGTCGCTTTTGTTTTCTGTTCTCTCTCTCTCTTCCTTGCACTCCATCTTCCCCTCACTTGTAATCTGTGTATTGAAGAAACCATGATGCTTGTCCTTTAGTTTTTCATAGTCTGGATTTTGCCGATTGCACCCCTGTGTTGTAGTGTAACAGGTTTCTCTACCCTCTGTATTTCCTAAGAATTGGTAGGTGAATCTAGAGGGCTGATCAGATACAGGTTTGATTTGAGGGATGTGGGGCCAGGACTACCTCAAAGGCGGTAGTAGAGTCTTCCCTGATGACACTTATAAAATCTGCTTGTTTGTCTTTTTGAGGTGCTAGTAGTTGTTGATGATCAGTGTTTATTTCCATTAATTCATTAGGGGTTCCAAAATGGTGATATTTGAATTTTATCATTGCTTTTTCAATTATTAGCTGGGATACCTTTTAAAATGAAATTTATGTGCATCTACTATTAATGGTACAATTTGTAATCCAAAGGCAGGATACATTCTTGATTCTTTTATTTACTAGTTTCAAAATAATGAGTTCCTTAGCATCTCCTAATCTGATTTGTGGTTACTTCTTGTGATTTTTTTCAAGTATCATGAACTAATGTAAATTGTATATACATGTCCCAAAACATGTATATACACTTTAACAGCTGATAGCTCAATTTTGAGAATGAAATGCATTTTAATAAACAATGCCTGCAACCCAGGCATATGCTCTGAGCAGGAATAGAACCAGCAATCCTTCTATGCACTGGACGACACCAACCAACTGAGTCACACCGGCTAGGGCACTATTAACTTTTGTAAAGTATATATTTAAAAAAAATGTGTGTATATATATATATTTTTTAATTGATTTTTTACAGAGAGGAAGGGAAAGGGATAGAGAGTTAGAAACATCGATGAGAGAGAAACATCGACCAGCTGCCTCCTGCACATTCCCTACTGGGGATGTACCCGCAACCAAGGTACATGTCCTTGACTGGAATTGAACCTGGAACCTTTCAGTCCGCAGGCCGGTGCTCTATCCACTGAGCCAAACTGGTTAGGGCTGTAAAGTATACATTTTTAAAATTTTACTCATGAAGTTGTGTAGTTATCACCACCCTCTAATCCAAGAATATTTTCATCACCTTCCCCTCAAAAAACATCATACCTTTTAGCAGTTACTCCCCAATCTTCCCTCCCAAAGCTTCTTGTCATCACTACTTTATTTTCTGTCTCTATGGATTTATGTATTCTGGACATTTTATACAAATGGAATTATGCAAGATGTGGCCTTTTGTGATTGGCTTCATTTACTACCATAAGTTTTCAAGGCTTATCAGTGTTGGAGCATGAATCACGAGTCCTCATCCTGACCATCAGGAGCATTTGATGTGATTGGCTTCTTTGTTCTTTTGACTTCTGGAGCACCTTCTCTTTTATGTTACTCCTACTCCACTGGCTACATCTCATTCTTCTCAGATGCTTCCTTCTTATCTTTCAGTCCTCTTAATGTTGGTGAGCCCCCAGGCTCAGTCATCAGACCTCTTCTCTTCTTTACATTCATTCCAAGGGGCCCTCATCCAATCTCATGAGTTTTCATTCCATATACATGTCATCAACTCCTAAATTTGCTTCCCCAGCCCAGATCTTTATTCTTCATCTCTTCTTGGAGGTCAGTATGCATTGCAAAAACAACATGTCCAAAATGAATTTCTGAGTCACCCTCCTCCCCGCTTTCCAATTTGTTCCTCCCATAGCCATTCTTCTAGTTGCTCAGATCAAAAACTTTGTCATCATGCTTGACTTGATTTTTCTCACTCCCACACTGCGTCTATCAGCAAGACCTTCTGGACTTTCCTTCAAAAATACATCCAGAATCCAGTTCCTTCTCATTACCTTCATAGCCAAGCCCCCTTGACTAAGCTCTCATTTACTTCTTGGATAACTGCAACGAACTTCTGACTGTTGTCCCTGCTACCACCCCTCTGCAGAATATTCTCAGCAGCTTGAGAGATTACTTTCAAATATAAGTCAGATCATATGTCTCTACTGTTCAAAATTGTTAAATGGATTCCCGTTTTGGTCAGAATAAGAGCCAAAATGTCTCACAGTGTCCTACAGTTTCTTATAAGCCCTATGCAATGTGCCCTCCCCTCATGCCATCACACTTACCTCCTGCTACTCTTACCTTGATTTCTACGCTGGCTTCCTTGCTATTCCTCATATACAACACCCACTGTTCTCACCTCAAGGCCTTCTTTCACTATTCTTTATGCTTAGAATGCTCTTCCTCAATCCCTCATCTTTCAGTTCTGTGACATCTAATCAAGGAAGGCCTCTCGGACCACACTATTTAAAATAGCACCTTGTACCCAACCCCTCCCCCCATTCCCTATGCCACTTTCTCTGCTTTTTTTCCAAAGCACTAATCCACTGATGCATACACGTACACACGTGTATGCATTCCCATGTACACACAATTTCTGCCTATGCATGCATGTACACTTACTTGCTTACTTGTTTATTTGCCTATTGCCTGTCTTCCCCACTAGAATGTAAGCTTTGTGAGTATAGGAACTTTGTTCGCTGCTGTATTCCCAGCACCTAAAATAATGCTTGGCACATCATAGGTTCTCAATATATTATCTTCATTGAATGAGTGAATGAATTGTCCACATACTTCTCTCTCCCATCCCGCATCCCCTGGAGACAAGTGGCAAGGGTAGAAAATTTAAAACATTAGTTTGGTTGCCTTTTGCTTGATGTGAAATGGTAGGGGCCTTCTGTTTTCTTTCCAAAACTTTGGCTGGTCAGGGATGACACAGTCCCTCTGAGCTCTGGGCTTACAGTGATTCCTACTGGACCTTTAGTCAGTAAGTCTTTCCCCACTTTGATCTCCCTCAGCGTCCTTGGGGAGTCAACATTTATGCCCATCTGTGAGTCTGGCACGGAGCCTTCCTTCCCTCCAGATATATAGATACTTGGCTTTTGTGGAGATGCCAAACAAAGAAAGGAAGATCATTTTTTTGGGTTTGGGATTACTTCCCAAAGCCAAATGTGATAGAAGTGTTATCACAAAGGTTAGCACACCCAAATTGCGTGAAAACTGGCTTGAACAATTCTGCTCGCTACAAATAGAGATGAAAAATTCTAAACATAGTTCCAAACATCAGACTTTCAGAATCAGAAGGCCATCACCCTCCTCTCTCCCTCCCTCCCTTATTTTCTTCTTTCCTCAAATAGGACATCAAGGGTTAGAGAAAGGAGGCAAATCTACAGGGTCACACAGATAATGGCAGAGTCAGAGCCCAAACGCAGGTTTCCTAATTTTCATTCTTTGGAATATGTTATGTTGCCTTCCTGGTAAACAAGAAAATAATCAGAAAAATGCCCAGTTAAACATCTTGGGGAAGTTAACTGCTTAGCTCTCAAAAAGCTCAGTGCCTGTTTACTAGTAGCGAGTATCACCCAAGAGATGGAAAAATAAACATTTCTTGGTCTTTACTTACTCTAATTTCCTGTTTATCTCTCTAATCCTGAAGATTTCTCCCAAGGCTATTGCTCTTTAGCTCAAATCTTTATTTGCTCATTTGCTTGCATAGAGCTTATATATTGCCATGGGCAAGAGGGAACAGAGAGGGTCCCAAGGAAAATGTGTTAGTTACAAAATTACCATAAAACAATTTAAATGTACATTAAACATGATAAAATAATAAGAGCTAACATTTGTTGAGCTTATTTATGCATGACAGATGCTATTATTATTATCATATCTAATTTTCATAACCTATGAGGTAAATACTATTATCATCTCCATATTACAGAGGCAAAACCGAGGCTTGGAAAGATTAGATAACTGGGATTGGTTTATTTTCGATCTTAAAGAGTATTTTTAGTCTTTCAATGGACAGTTTTCTTCCACTCACATACTCTTTGTCTCTCTATGGCTTAGTGAGTATGGAATTATTCCACTCTATACAAAGTTTTCTGTTTTATTTTTCACATTAATGGTTCTAGTGGCAGGACAATCTATATATATAAAAGCCTAAACGACCATTACGATGGGACGACTGGTGGCTATGA
>NW_005871131.1:905375-909400 GCF_000147115.1 Myotis lucifugus
GCTGGCAGGCCCCTATCGCCCGATTGGGGCCGGGCCCCTGGGCTGGATGGAAAACAGGGGGTAAGTGGTGGCAGACATGGCCCCTTTTCCAGGGGAGCCGAGGGATGGCTCCCTCCTTGGGCTGGCAGCCAACCTCTTGGGTCCCTCCCCCTGTCCCTCTCCCCAGCCGGCAGGTCCTGATCGCCCGATTGGGGCTGGGCCCCAGGATAGGGAATCGGGGGTGGGTGGTGGTGGATGTGGGTGGCAAGGGAAGGAGAAAGGGGAGAGGCAGGGAGGTGGGAAGGTGGGGAACTATGTGGTGGCGGCGTGTGGGTGGCGAGGGACGGAGAGGCAGGGAGGTGGGGAACTGCATGCTGGCAGCATGTGGGCAGTGAGGGAAGGTGGGAAGACGGGGAACCTGATCGGCCCTGATCACCAGCCAGACCTAGGGACCCCACCCGTGCACAAATTTCGTGCACTGGGCCTTTAGTATATTATATTTATATTGATTTGGATATACTAGTACAAATAATTATAGAAAAAATATACATATATAATTTGGAATACTCTTATTTGTTGATTGATTTTAGAGAGAGAGGTGGGGGGAGAGAAAGAGAGAAACATCAATTTTTGTGTGTGTGTGTTAATTTTTTAATTAATTAATTAATTATTTTTTACAATATACTAGTATGACATAAATATATTACAAAACAGATTGTAGATACAAAATAAGTAGCCATTTACATGCAACAAACATTAATATTTCAAGAAAAAAAGATTTCAAATATAATAATATTACCAAAACTGTACTAACATAGTATAGTATCACAAAAGTTATAGGAAATATAAAAAATATGCAAATAATAGGATTACATTCTATTATATTCTAAAATATTTTTTTCCTCTGGCTCTATTTTTGTTCATCAGTTTATGTTGTTCATTATATTCCACAAATAAGTGAGATTATGTGATATTTATCTTTCTCCGATTGGCTTATTTCACTTAGCATAATGCTCTCCGGGTTCATCCATGATGTTACAAATGGTAAGAGTTTCTTCTTTTTTACAGCAGTGTAGTATTCCACTGTGTAGATGTACCACAGTTTTCTAATCCACTCATCTGATGATGGGCACTTAGGCTGTTTCCAAATCTTAGCTATGGTGAATTGTGCTGCTATGAACATAGGGGTTCATATGTCCTTTCTGATTGATGTTTCTGATTTCTTGGGATATATTCCTAGAAGTGGGATTACTGGGTCAAATGGCAGTTCCATTTATAATTTTTTGAGGAAATTCCATACTGTTTTCCACAGTGGCTGCACCAGTCTGCATTCCCACCAGCAGTGCAGGAGGGTTCCTTTTTCTCCGCATCCTCTCCAACACTTGTTGTTTGTTGATTTGTTGATGATAGCCATTCTGACAGGTGTGAGGTGGTACCTCATTGTTGTTTTAATTTGCATCTCTCAGATGATTAGTGACTTTGAGCATGTTTTTATATGTCTCTCGGCCTTCTGTATGTCTTCTTTCAAAAAGTGTCTATTTAGGTCCTTTGCCCATTTTTTGATTGGATTGTTTATCTTCCTTTTATTAAGTTGTATGAGTTCCCTATAAATTTTGGAGATTAAACCTTTATCAGAGACTAGGGGCCCAGTGCGCAAATTCGTGCACCTTGAAAGGAACTATGGGCCATGAGGCTGCGGTGGGCATAGGGGCAGGTCTTAGCTCATCCTCCGTGCCCCCGCCCCGCCCCTCCCGCTGCAGCCCCTGGTCCCCTGTCTGCCGGCAGCTCCACTCCTGCCCCTGCTGCTCCCATGCACTGATGGCGCCAGCCCTACTCGCACCCGATGATGGCGCAGAGTGATTGGGGCCGGTGCCAGCAGCAGGTGCGAGCGGGGCTGGTGCTGTCAGCAGGTGAAGTGGTGGCTGCTGCCCCATTTACCCCTCAAGATCAGGGGGAGGTGGAGAAGCCCTCAGGGGTGATCGGGGTCCACAGCTGCCACTCGCATCCGCTGATGGCACTGAATGATCGGGACCGGCAGTGGGTGCAAGCGGTGGCTCCGGTGCTGGCTGTGGGTGCGAGCGGGGCCATTGCTGGCAACAGAAGCAAGAGGCAGTTGCTGGTCCTTACCACCCCTCAGGAGCAGGGGGAGGTGGAGAAGCCCTGAGAGGCGATTGGGGCTGGCAGCCACCACTCGCATCAGCTCAAGGCGCCGAGCGATCAGGGCCGGCGCTGGGTGCCAGCAGTGGGTTCAAGCAGCAGCTCCGGCACCGGCAGCAGGTGAGAGCTGGGCGGGACTGCGGTGCATGGGAATAAATTTTCAGTAACCATCAGAGGCTCACCCTGATGACAGCGACCAGTGCCTCACCTTGGTCTGGTGCCCCCGCTCACCTGCTTCATCATCCTGCTGTGGCTGATGCCTGCCGTATTCCACACATGTCCCCTGGTAGTCAGTGCACGTCATAGCGGCCAGTTTAGTTGTTCGGTTGTTCCGCTGTTCGGTCTATTTGCGTATTAGCCTTTTATTATCTATACTAGAGGCCCGGTGCACAAAAATTTGTGCACTCCGGGGGCAGGGGGAGGGGGGTCTTCCAGCCCGGCCTGTGCCCTCTCGCAGTCTGGGACCCCTCAGGAGATAACGACCTGCTGGCTTAGGCCTGCTCCCGGGTGGCAGAGGGCAGGCCCAATCCCTAAGTGCAGCCCCTGGTCAGGCTCAGACCAGGGCCGATTGGGGAGTTGGGGCGCCGCCCCCTGTCATGCACAGAGCAGGGCGGATCAGGGGGTTGGGGCACTGCACCCTGTCACACTCAGGGCAGGGCCAATGGGGAGGTTATGGCTCTACCCTGTCACACATAGAGAAAGGCCCGTGGAGGGGGGTTGGGGCGCCATCCTCTATCACCCACAGAGCAGGGCCGATCAGGGGGATGGGGCGCCACCACTGTCACACTCTGGGCAGGGCTGATGGAGAGGTTATGGCTCTACCATGTCACACATAGAGCAGGGCCGATCAGGGGATTGGGGAGCTCCCCCCTAACAGGCACAGAGCAGGGCCCGTGGGGGGGGGTGGATTGGGGCGCCGCACCTTGTCAAACACAGAGCCCCAGGGCAATCAGGGGATTGGGGAGCTCCCCCCTATCAGGCACAGAACAGGGCTGATCAGGGGGTTGGGGCACCTTTCCCTGTCACAAACAGAGCAGGGCAGATAGGGAGGTTGTGGCCCCGCCCCCTGTCACACACAGAGCTGCAGGGCGATCAGGGGGTTTGGGCGCTGCCCCCTGTCACGCTGATCCCGGTGCCGGGAGGCATGTTACCCTTTTACTATATAGGATAGAGGCCAAATGCATGGGTGAGGGCCGGCTGGTTTGCCCTGAAGGGTGTCCTGGATCAGGTGGGGGTCCCCACTGGGGTTCCTGGCCAGTCTGGGTGAGGAGCTGAGGGCTGTTTTCCGAGTGGCGAGTGACTGGAGCTCCTAACCGCTCCTTGTTTTCTTTTCTTTTCTTTTTTTTTTATTCTGGGCCAGCTTTAGCTCTGAGGCCTCCCTGCTGAAAACATGGATACAAAGTTTTGGTCCGGCTGGGTTTCAGTCCGGCTGGTTTCTGGGGTTTTGTTTACCTTTTTATTTGCAACATAGTACATAGTTGCTTAGAGTTGCAGCTGAGAGGCCCGCAAGTGAGGTGGGGAATGTTGGAGTCCGCAGCATGCAAGCCTCATGCTCGCTTCAGTGCCTGGCTGCCGGCCGCCATCTTGGCTGACAGTTAATTTGCATATACTCACTGATTAGCCAATGAAAAGGGTAGCGGTTGTACGCTAATTACCATGTTTCTCTTTTATTAGTGTAGATGTTATACCTTTTGTATTTGTCCTGCAGTTCTTGAATATTCTGTTCTGTTTTTGTTTTCCTTCACTTTTTTCTATTTGTATTTCACTTTGGGAAGTTTCTATCCCCATAGTCCAGCCGTGGGCAAACTACCGCCCGCAGGCTGGATCCGGCCCATTTGAAATGAATAAAACTAAAAAAAAAAAAGACCTTACCCTTTTATGTAATGATG
>NW_005871131.1:909500-947637 GCF_000147115.1 Myotis lucifugus
CAGACACAGCCTGGAGCCCTCCTGCAGTACTCCCCAGCCCCTGATTGTGCACCACGGGGTCCTGGATTGCGAGAGGGCACAGGCCAGGCTGAGGGACCCCACTGGTGTATGAATCCGTCCACTGGGCCTCTAGTATAGGATAACATTGGCAAATATGTTCTCCCATGCAGTGGGCTTTCTTGTTGTTTTGTTGATGGTTTCTTTTGCTGTGCAGAAGCTTTTTATTTTGATGTAGTCCTATGTGTTTATTTTCTCCTTAGTTTCCATTGCTCTAGGTAAAGGTATTTCTACGACATATGTCTGATATTTTGCTGCCTATGGATTCTTCTAAGATTTTTATGGTTTCCCATCTTATGTTTAAGTCCTTTATTCATTTTGAGTTTTTTGTGTGTGTATGGTGTAAGTTGGTGGTCTAGTTTTATTTTTTTGTATGTATCTGTCCAATTTTCCCAACACCATTTATTGAAGAGACTATCCTGACTCCATTGTATGCTCTTGCCTCTTTGTCAAATATTAATTGAGCATAATGGTTTGGGTCGATTTCTGGGTTCTCTGTTCGGTTCCATTGATCTATATGTCTGTTCTTGTGCCAGTACCAGGCAGAAACATCAATTTCTTATTCCACTTATTTATGCATTCATTGGTTGATTCTGGTATGTGCCGTTACCTGGGATCAAACCTGTAACCGTGGTGTATTGGGAGGACACTCTAACCAACGGAGTTACCCAGCTGGTTATATTCTTTTTCAATCAGGACACACAGATTCTCTGAAGGAGCTTCTTACATGAATATGGATCTGACTCCAGTAAGAATGATTTACATTATAATCCATTATGCTGCAGAAGATGAAACTAAAATATATTTGTTTTCTTTTGTAATCCTTATAAGAAGGAAGCTTTGGCATGATAGTTGTCTTACATAAACCAAAACATAATTTAATAAAATGGCATTTTGCAAAGCTATAAAACTCTTAGCAGGAAACAGGTGTAAATCTTCATGATGGCGGAGTAGACAATGGTTTCTTAAATATGTATGACATCCAAAGCATAAGCAACAAAAGGAAAAACAGGCAAATTGAACTTTTTATTTTTATTTATTTTTAAATATATTTTTATTGATTTCAGAGAGGAAGGGACTGGAGAGAGAGATAGAAACATGGATGATGAGAGAGAATCACTGATTGGCTGCCTCCTGCATGCCCGCCACTGGGGATTGAGCCTGCAACCCAGGCATGTGCCCTGACCGGACTCGAACCATGACCTCCTGGTTCATAGGTAGACGCTCAACCACTGAGCCATGCCAGTGGGCTAATTTTTTTTTCTAGAGAGAGGAAGGAAGAGGGAGGGAGAGAGAAAGAAACACCATTTGCTGCCTCCTGCATGCTCTAGGGGGGAATTGAGCTGAAACCAGGTATGTGCCCTGACCAGGAATCAAACCAGCAACCTTTTGGTGCATGGGACAACTTCCAACCAACTGAGCCACACCGTCCAGGGCTGAACTTTCAAAATTAAATACTTCTCTACATCAAAGGACACTATTAAGAAAATGAGAAGGACAACACATAGGATGAGAGAAAACTTTGCAAATCTTATATCTGATAAGGATCTAGTATCTAGAACATATAAAGAACTCTTACAATGAAAAGACAAACAATCCAATTTAAAAATAAGCAAAGGACATTTCTTTTAAGTAAATATACAAATGGTCAATAAGAACATGAAAAGGTACTCAACATTATTAGTCTTTAGGGAAAGTGGGACCACAATGAGATACCACTTCATACCCACTAATATGGCTATAATAATAATGATAATAATAATAATAAATGTGGAAAATAAGTGTTGGTGAAGATGTGGAGAAATTGGAACCATTATACATTGCTGATAGGGGTGCAGCCACTTTGGAATAGATTTGCAGTTCCTCAAAATTTTAGTTACTGTGT
The DNA here is from genome assembly GCF_000147115.1 of Myotis lucifugus. Classification (NCBI taxonomy): domain Eukaryota; kingdom Metazoa; phylum Chordata; class Mammalia; order Chiroptera; family Vespertilionidae; genus Myotis; species Myotis lucifugus. Next base: position 911,443 of record NW_005871131.1, read on the forward strand.
GACCCAACAATTCCATTTCTGGGTATATACCCAAGAGAATTGAAAGCATATGTTTCCATATGAAAACAAAGTACACAAGAACTTGTACCTGAGTGCTCATAGCAGCATTATTAATAGCCAAAAGGAGGAAATAGCCCAAATGTCCACCAACTGATCAGCGGGTAAACAAACTGTGGTGCATCCATACAATGCAATATTATTTAGCCACAACAAGGAATGAAGTACTGATAGATACTTCAACATGGATGAACCTTAAAAACATATTAAGTGAGAGAAGCCAGGTAGAAAAGGCCGCGTATTGTATGATTTCATTTAGATGAAATGTCCAGAACAGGCAACATATAGAGACTGAAAGTAGATTGGTGGTTACTGGGAGGTTTGGGAAGGGAGGAATTAGGAGTAGCTGCTAACGGATTAGGAGTTTCTCTTTGATATAATGGAAATGTTCTACAATTAGATGGTGGTGATAGTTATACAAGTCTGTGAATATACCACTGAATTATAGTTTAAAAATGGTTAAAATGGTGAATTTTATCTCAAAAATAGCATTTTACAAGCTTTAAGTGATATCTATATATCTTTAAAATTATTTATTATTGAAAGTATTATATATGTCCCAAAGTTATACCTTTATTTGAATCATCTTATTTAAATGAACTTTCTGTGCTCTTTATTGCAAGCAAGCTTTGCTTCTTTTTATATTCTTTCAGGGTTTAATTTTGAGGCAGCACCAGATTGGGGAAGGCACATGCTTCTTGAGTCTTGTCAGGACCTGAACTGGGTCGTTTTGCTTCAACTTCTCTCTCTTTTTTTATTTATTGAATTTATTGGAGTGACATTGGTTAATAAAATTATATAAGTTTCAGGTGTAAAATTCTATAATACATCATCTGTATCTTGTAGTGTGTGTTCACCATCCATGCCTTAACTTCTGACCAGCTAGTTTTATAGTCTCAGCTTCAGAAGGTAGGGAGGAAACCTGGTCATCACCCAAACTGGCTCTATCTAATGGCTAAACATTTGATAAATTTAATCTAAAAACCAAGCTGGAAAAATGGACTCTTAGAAGTTAGGCTTATGGTTGGTATGGTGGGGAGAGGGGATGATTAGGACTTGGAAGGAAACGTGAGTGAGGTTTCTGCAGTGCTGGGGATATTCTGTGTTTTGATCTGGACACTGGTTACATGGGTGTGTTCAATTTGTGAAAATTCACCTGCTTACAATATATGTACCGTTCTACATTCTTGTTATACTTCGATAACAAGTAAGCAATTCAGTTTAGCCTCCTGATGTGTGTATATGATTTCAACAGTCACTTAAATGGGGACCAGAATCCACTGAACGGACCTGCTGCCTTAGAGATGACACCCTGCCATGGCCATTCTAAAGGTTTCTGTTTCCATGAATACGACTCTGAGCTCAGCATCAAACTGCTGATTTCAAGAGCAAGGCCATGGCTAACCTGTGGCTCCTGTGCATTGGGGCTGCTGGAATGTGACCCCTCTGGATAAGGTGCCACCCCGAGTCAGGGATAGCGCTGCCGGGCAGGTGTGCCCCACTCCCTGCTCTGTCATCAATGTCACACACTCAGAAGCTGCTGACCATGGTGCTTGCTCTTTCCACCTCGACCCAGAAATGTCCTTGTGGGTGCCCACTGCAAACTGATCCAGCTGGCCTTCTGGTGGGCTCAGGTCCACAGTCCCATATCTAACATATTGGTGCTGGGTGTACTTTGGCATCTAGGGGTTTTGGATTTTAGAAAGCTGATACACTGCATATACTGTGGAGTCTGTAATACTGCCAACACGGCCTGGGGCACTCTCTAATCAGACAATGATGAATATTTACACCAAGTAGGGTGAAGACTACATATAAATGGTCTGCTGTCAGTGCAGGCCAGGGTGTGCTATCAAAGGAGTTTTCATCAAATTTCAAAAAATGTTTTTGGTTTTCAAAGTTTAGGGTTTGGAATTGCTTATGAGAGAACATGGATCTATATGAGTCAGTGTTGCCGTTGAGTGAATGAGTCTCAGGCCTTTCTTGACAGAGGTTTTAATGGGCGGAGACGCTGAGTGGGAAAAGGAATGGGGGAAGGAATCAGATAGGGAAGAAGGCCACAGTGTGCCTAGGCTAGAGCGTGCCACTGGGCCACTACATGTAGGTGGAAGAGTGGCCAGAAGACAGCCTTGCTGAGGTGGGACAGAGGTGCCCGTGCAGCACACTCCTTTTTTGGATTCTACTCTCCTCTGTGGCACCTGCTAAGCTGTCAGTGCTTGTTAACATTTCACTGATTCCTGCAGCGCATTAGGGCCTTCCTGAAGCGCTCAGCCATAGCCAAGTTTATAATGTAAAATTTCTGGAGATTAATATTTATATAAATTAAGTTAATTTAGGGATGATAAAACTCACTTAGACATGTGTTTTGAAGAGATGGGAGTTGAAATCCCTAAACAAGCCAGGGAAGCTTTTCTTGGAAAATTGATTTGTCATCATTCCTGCTGATCATTCAACAGGACATAAGTTCACTGTGGGAATGACTTCTAGATGCCTTTCTTCAGGATCATCTATAGGGATTGGAAGGGAATAAACAGACAAATCTCACATCACATTGGGAAGGTGTCCCCTGGGACCCTAAACATTGTAATTCCTCTGTGATTCTTTCCAGCCAGTACCCTACCCCCACCCATCACCTCAGAGGCACCCAGACAAATTGCCTTTGGTTTAGGCATTTATAATAGAAAGAAGGGGAGGAAAGACAATTCCATGGAGGGAACATGTGCAAAGGCATGGACATCTGAGAAATTGTGACATACAGAAGGGATCTCCAGTTCTCTGGCATCGTATCTCTGGGGCTGAGGGCATGCCCTCTCTGTTGGATGAAAGTTTGACATTGGTGAGGCTAGGAGCCAGTCACTAAGAAGGGGAAGTCAAGCAACTTGACTTTCATCCTATAAGACAAAGGGGGCATGAAAGGGTTCCAGGCAAGGCATTGGTACTGTTATTAAGACCAGTGTACTTAAGGCTGTGACCGGGTAGCTCGGTTGGTTAGAGTGTCATACTGATACGCCAAGGATGTGGGTTTGATCCTCAGTCAGGGCACATACAAGAAGCAAACAATTGCCCTAACCGGTTTGGCTCAATGGATGGAGCATTGGCTTGCAGACTGAAGGGTCCCAGGTTCGATTTCGATCAAGGGCATGTACCTTGGTTGCGGGGACATCCCCAGTGGGGGGTGTGCAGGAGGCAGCTGATCGATGTTTCTCTCTCATCAATGTTTCTAACTCTCTATCCCTCTCCCTTCCTCTCTGTAAAAAATCAATAAAATATATTTTTTTAAAAAGAAGCAAACAATGAATGCATAAATAAGTGGAACAACAAATTGATGTTTCTCAAAATCAATTTAAAAAAGAGACCATTGTACTTAAGCTTTTAAAAATTAAATTAAATTAAAAATTGTTATTGGTTTCAGAGAGGGAGAGAGAGAGAAAAAAATATCAACGATGAGAGAAAAACACTGATTGGCTGCTTCCTGCACGCCCTTACTGGGGATCGAGCCTGCAACCCTGGCATGTGCCCTTGACTAGAATTGAACCTGGGACCTTTCAGTGCATAGGCCGATGCTCTATCCACTGAGTCAAACCGGCTAGGGCCTTAAGCTTTTATTTTTTTCCTAATTTAAAAATTAAAAAATATTTTTATTGTGGTAAAATATGCACAACATAAGATTTACCATCTTAACCATTTTTAGGTGTACAGTTTAGTGGTATTAAATACATTGATATCGTTGTACAATTATCACCACCCCCCATCTCCAGAACTCTTTTCATCTTGCAAAACTGAAACACTATCCATTAAACAATAATTGCCCATTTCTATTCCCTCCCCCCCCCATTCCCTGGGAACTACCATTCTACTGTCTGTACTGTATGATCTCCTATTAGTGGAATCATGCAGTATTTGCCTTTTTGTGGCTGGCTTATGTCACATAGCATAATATCCTCAAGGTTCATCCATGTCGTAGCAAATGCCAGAATTTACTTCCATTTTAATGCTGAATCCTTTGTATGCATATACACACATTTTGCTTATCCATTCATCTATCAATGGACATTTGGATTGCTTCAACATTTTAGCTCTGTGAATAATGCTGCTATGAACCTGGGTGTGCAAATATCTGTTTGAGACTCTGCTTTTAGTTCTTTTGGGTACCTAGAAGTGAAGTGGCTGGATTAAATGGTAATTCTATGTTTAATTTTTTGAAGAATAATCATACTATTTTCCACAGTGGCTATACCATTCATTTATATTCCCACCCACAGTTCCAATTTCTCCACATCTTCATCAACAGTTGGCGTTTTCTTCTTTTTTCTTTTGATACTAGTCATTCTAATGGGTGAAAAATGCTATTCCATTGTAGATTTTTTTCATTTGTCTCTTTTCCATTGTGGTTTTGATTTGCATTTCCCTGATGATTAGACCTTAATTTTAGAGATCACTTCTGGCAGCAGTGTGCCTGGGGGAATGAAAGGGACATTTGAGTAGAGGCAGAAATACCCTGTTAGGAGTGATTACGGTAATCTAGATGGAGGCCCGAGGTAAGACAGTGAGTGGGTGGTGGAAATGGAGAAAGGAAATGGATGGGAGAGGAGTTCAGGAGATAGACTCATGCTTAGTGCTTCGCTAGAGATTGAAGGAAAGGGAGAAATTTACAAGGTGAGGTACCTACAAAGCAGTAAGCACATGGTATTTTCTTCAGTAACACAGATTTTTGTGCCCCTCTATATTTCAAGATTTTGCTTATTCAAAATTACCAGCTAGTTAGTGGAGAATATTAGGACGCAAATCCCTGGCTCCCAGACCAGGTGGGGAGAAGTTTTTTCCACTGTAACTTTGGTTCTCAACCTTCTGGCCCTTTAAATACAGTTCCTCATGTTGTGACCCAACCATAAAATTATTTTCGTTGCTACTTCATAACTGTAATGTTGCTACTGTTATGAATCATAATGTAAATATCTGATATGCAGGATGGTCTTAGGCGACCCCTGTGAAAGGGTCGTTCGACCGCCAAAGGGGTCGTGACCCACAGGTTCAGAACTGCTGCTTTAGACCTCTTAAATGTCTCAGAAATGAGCCAGTTGTCATGCTTAAACAAATCAAGGTTGGGTTCCTTTCCTCAAGGAGTGACTGGCATCGTCAATCTATTATTTTAAAAGAATATCTTTAATAAGATATGATTCACATACTATGCAATTCACCCATTTGGAGTGTATAATTCAATGGGTTTAATATATGTGCAGATTGTGCAACCTTCACTACAACCCATGTGAAGACATTTTCATCACCCAAAAATGAAACCCTGTACCCATTAGCAGTCACTCCCCAATTCTCCTCCCACCCCCAGCCCTAGGCAACCACTAATCTGATTTCCGTTTCTATAGATTTGCCTATTCTGGAATGTTCACATAAATGGAATCATACAAGATGTGGTCATTTGTGACTGGCTTCTTTCACTTAGCATAATGTTTTCAAGGTTCAACCATGCTGTAGCATGTATCAGTACCTTTTATTGCTGAATAATATTTCATTGTATGGATATGCCAAATTTTGTTTATTCATTAGTCAGTTGATGGACAGTTAGGCTGTTTCTACTTTTTGCCTCGTATGAATAATGCTGCCATGAACATTCATGTACAAATCAATCTATGATTTTAAGTGGGAATGTCTATCACATGGGGCTTGTTACAAGAATAAAGTGAAAGGATGCATGCAAGACATCAAATACAGAGCTTGGTACACAACAGTGCAAAATAAATGGTGATTCCATATGATGGGGTTAGGGATGATGATGGGCGTCTCTTTTAGGAGCTGGTGGTGACTGTTGATGGCTCCCAAACATTTCTTGCTTTCCCATTATGCTATTCCATGGGATAGCATAATCCCTTTTTAGTTTCTCCTTCTTTTCTTCTGTATTTCTTTCTTTTTCCTCCCCAACTCATATCTTAACATTACCTGCGATTCCCTGATATGTTGCTTAGCGCCTGGTAGTCTGAGGACAGCACCACAGCCTTTACTATTCTTTGGGAACTAAACAGGACTAAAACTTGGGAGCAAGGAGGACAGTGTGCAGGAAATTATTGCTGCGGAAAGTATGTAAGGATTTTTGTGGACTTTCAAGGCTCCATTTAGGTGGCAAGACCGAATGTAAGGTTTTTAGCCATAATTATCCAAGTTTTACAACTTTTTTTTAATATGCAAATGCTCAGATTTTTATCCTTCAATCAGAGGAGTGCTTCAGAGTTTCCTGTACTGCTCTGCAAGATAATTGTTTTTCATAGACATTCATCTTAATAGTAAGTAAATTATCAGTCCAGAGAAAATAGAAAATAGCTGTGGAGACAACTTGCATTTTAAAGTTCAAGTTTTTAAACCATTTTTAAGGCAAGGTTTTATTTTATTGGTAGGAAATTATTAAATTTATTCCTCTGTACAATACAGTAATCTGACCTTTTATATGAAGAGAGACCTAATACCTAATTCAATAATATTGCTTGACATCAAGCAATTGATCAAATATTTCAGCGAAGACAGTTTTATGCTTGGTGTTGGTGTTGGATGGTGTCTGCGTTTGAAAGTCCCTTTTGTGTTAATTTAGTATGTCATTGATGTCTCTCTTTTATTCACACACAGGAAGAGATGTTTTTTTTTTCTGTAGGGAGGACCTCAAAAGCAGAGATGAACTGATACTACAGAAGAAATGAAATAAGATTCATTAGGCCTTTTTTCTTTTTTGAAAGCCTGCTATGTGAGTTCACTTTTTTCTAACTAAATTGATAGTTTATTTGCTTTTGAAGTGTAAAAGGGAAAAACAGTTACTTGAAAGAAACTCCAGCTCCTGGAGCAAGGATGGGCTGTCTTTGGGAGTTCTTACTCTTCTCTTGACTGGTTTTGTGAACTGCTTCTCTTTAGTCTTCTCCAAGGGCAACACTAGAATGCAAATTTGTTTTTAAAGTTAAGGTTTTCTTTTCATGTTTAAAGATGTGAACTTGGGTGAGTAATCACTTTCTCAGTGTTTTTATGCAAAATTTAAGAGAGTACAGATAATGAAAACATGTCAGAAAGACAGTTACTAGTACATACAATAATGTAGTATTTCAAAGAAACTAAAGTATATTAAGAAAGTGATAAATGACATAAAAGAACATCATTAGTCAGAATTAGAAAAACTTACTAATGAGGTGACAGAATTCAAGAAAGAACAGAAATAGAGGGGAAAACAATCATTTTAGAAAAGAAGACCACACCGAGGAAACAGTAGAAAAAATAGAAGGTAAAAAGAAATATAACTTAAATATCAGAAAGAAATGAAGAGAGAAATAAAAAGGAGTTGAGAGAAGTGACAAATATAGACAATAAGAAAAGTCTGAAATACAGATCATAGGAGCCCCCAGAGAAGAAGAAGCCAAAAGAAAGGGGACAGAACAAGCGCTAAAGCTGAAAAGTCAAGAAAACTTTCCTGAACTATTTCCTGAATTGTTTTGGACTGGAGGTTGGAAGAGCACAGGGTGTACCTAAGTGTACTGACCCAGAACTCCTGACACCAGGGCATTTTCTAGAACAATTACTGGACTTTACAGAAAAGTAGATTTCTTTGAGCACTTAAGGCACAAATATCTTGTGACTTATGAAAGAAAGTAAATTGCATTATTATCAGGCTTTTTGACAGCAAAGATTTATAACAGAGAAAATGGAATAATAAGGGCACCAGGCCTGTGCAGGAGAAAAGCGGTAAGAGTGCTGGCAGAGAGACCGACGGGAGGTGTCACACCCGCACCCCAGCCTCTAGCAACAGGATTTGCCTTCTGCTTGCTGTGTACTGAGGTACTCATGATGGGGTTACCCAAAAAGGAGAAAACCTGTTCCCGTGAGCCTGGGCTGCCCCGGAAATGTGATAGCCAAGGAGCAGGCACCAAGGACCAGACTGATGTTGGGTTTCAAACCAAGAGACTGGATTCTCCTAGTTCAGGTAAAGAGCTCTGAGTGTGCAACAGTGAAAATGGCACAATCTGCATTAACAACACACACTAGAAGACATGACAGTCAAGGAACACACATGGACTTGTGGCACCTGGAAATGTGTGCACAGAAAAAGGAAATCTATAATTCTTTAATGACTGGAAGGCATTCTTCCTCACCAAAATGGGTACATTCTGTTCAGTTATCAAGTTTGAAAATCTCCAGGAGACTGTGTCACTGGGCTCCCATTGTAGCCCTTGGTGTTACAGCACTATGTCCTACCACGGCCATGGTTGACTCTGTGCTGTGGGTATCGGCCCTTACACACAACAGGAGGAAGTGTGAATTTAATGTTGATAAGTTGGACTGTCATGATCCTTTATAATTACTTCAGTGCCATGTTTGTTGGTCCTGGCTTTGTCCTTCTGGGGCAGAAACTGGAAAATTCTCCAGATAGCATGTACCTCCAGTATTGTCAAGTCTGTCAAGCATAAAGACACCACGGTTGAATCACTGCCGAAAGTGTAACAGGTGTGTGATGAAGATGGACCATCGCTGTCCTTGGATCAACAACTGTGTGGTTACCAAAATCATGCTTTGTTTCCACTGTTTCTCCTGTTAGTGCCATAGGGTTGTATTCGTGCTGCCTTCATTTTTGTTATGACTATGTATACACAGCTTTATAACTGGCACTCCTTGGATGGAGCATCCCTGTAAGTCAATTGCATTTTCTCTAGGATTTAAAAAATATATATTTTTATTGATTTCAGAGAAGAAAGGAGAGGGAAAGAGAAACATTAATGATGAAGGAGAATCATTAATTGGCTGCCTCCTACAGGCCCCCCACTGGGGATCGAGCTTGCAACTTGGGCATGTGCCCTGACTGGGAATCAAACCGTGACCTCCTGGTTCATAGGTTGATGCTCAACCACTGAGCCACACCGGCCGGGCTCTCTAAGATTTTTTATGTGTTGCACACTATGGACCTCACTTGCAGATATACTTCCCCCTTTCCAGGAGCATCGCATATGATGCTTCTATCTGGTTTTCCCCTCAGTTGATATTTCTTATGTAATATTCTAGATCAGTGGTTCTCAACCTTCCTAATGCTGCGACCCTTTAATACAGTTCCTCATGTTGTGGTGACCCCCAACCATAAAATTATTTTCATTGCTACTTCATAACTATAATTTTGCTACTGTTATGAATCGTAATATAAATATCTGATATGCAGGATGTATTTTCATTGTTACAAATTGAACATAATTAAAGCATAGTGATTAATCACAAAAACAATATGTAATTATATATGTGTTTTCCGATGGTCTTAGGCGACCCCTGTGAAAGGGTTGTTTGACCCCCAAAGGGGTCGTGACCCACAGGTTGAGAGCTGCTGTTCTAGATACTATAGACCTTAATTTGTCAGATTCAATGTAAGCTCAAATTTTGTTACCTGTCTTTTAACAATGCTTATGTTGTCAAATCAAATAAAGATCAATAGATGTTTTCTGTAAATAAAAAGAGAGAGAAAAATGAAATAATATACTTAAGATACAGAAGGAAAGAAAATGTGAGCAACAGGTTCTATATCACCTTCTTGTGTTACTTTATGGTTTTATGGAGTAAGATTGACATGAACTGTGATCAACATGCAAGAACTTGGGGGATATTGTCCTCATGGGCCCTCATTAAAATGTCTATTAGAGATCAAGTCCACCACAAAGATTAGAGAGACATTGACACTGGAACTGATTGGTGAGCATGAAAGATATGGTGCTTGTAGAGCTAAGATGTAGTGAAGGCTAAAAGAGGGAAATTATAATATGTAAAGGTTATATGATTTGTCAATGTAGATCTAGTACAACCATTAAAAAAGAAAAGAGAATAAGATTAGCCTAAAATTATACTTTTTCTAATCATAATTTTTGGTATTATTATTATTATTATTCTGAGACTGTTGTATAATTATTATAGATCAGAACAAATGATGAGACAGTCTAATTCTATCATCCCCTGGGTCCTTAGAACTAGGATTCTTAGAATGGAAGAAAGGAGATGCAATCCCCTTGTTATAATCCTCGAGTGTTCACATTATGGTCTTGAAATACTATGTTCCATTAAAAGAGACTAGGGCTTCTTGCAGAAATGACTGATTCAAGTTCTGGAGTAGGAAATGCACAAGATGAACTGGAACATTGTGACCTCCCACATGGGAGGGAGGCTATCCAAGACTACTCGAGTTGTGGACAAAAGCCTCAGGGGTCATCTTGAAGAGGCTCCCTGGTCAAAGGGGAAACAATCTGAGCCTTAATGAGGATAATGTTTAAAATGTTTAAATCCATGATTTTATAATGATATCGAAAAAGGAAACTAATTTATCACCTTCTGAGGATGACAGATAACCAATTCATTATTATGAAAATTGTGTGAATAAAAACAAAGAATTGACTGTTTATCTTTCCTTTCCTTTATGAGCTGTGCAGCTGGGTATCCAAATGGTAGATGGAGGGAAGCATCTTGTTATAAAATTATTCCAGCCAATAAATGGAAATAATGTGATAAAATATCACCATCCCAACGATCTCAAATGAATTAATGAACCTAGGCATTGGGCACAAATAACTACCAACATTAAAAAAGAAAAGAAAAGCAGACATTATGTATCCCCTGGTGAAAGAACACACCACCATTTCATCTTGTCAAAGGGATAGAATCTGAGTCTCATCCATCCTCTAAATTCGGCAGCCCATTTGCAGGGCATGCAGAGGATAGAGAGGAACGTGCTGACCTGTAGTCTAATATACAGCCTTCAAAGTCCAAAGTGGAGGGAAAAAAAGTCCAGAGTCGAGGAAACTTTACAGGTGAAACAGCCTAGGCCCTTCAACAGATACATTGTAAGGGAAAGAGAAGGACAGAGGGGGATGTACCAAGTTAAAAAGGGGAGCAAATTAAACAAATGTGCACACTTGGGTGATAAAACCATAAAGTAACACAAGAAGGTGATTACACTTTTTTTTAAAAAAAAATGTTTTTATTGATTTTTTTAGAGAGAAGAAGGGAGAGGGCTAGAGTGAAACATCGATGAGAGAGAAACATGGATGAGTGCCTCCTGTACACCCCCTACTGGGAATTGAGCCTGCAGCTCAGGCATGTGTCCTGACAGGGAATTGAATCAGTGACCTTCAGTTCAAGGGTCCACGCTCAACTGCTCAACTGCTGAGCCATACCAGCCAGGCTCATTATACTTTTAAAGGGAGAGATGGAGGCTGTGATTAGTATGGGGCACGTGGAGGATAGTTCACCAAGTGTTCTAGCATTAAATATTACTATACTTGCTTTATCACATATGTAGCCATCTATCTATCCCTCCATCCATCAGTCGGTTTTGTTTTTGGATACATTTCAAAATAAATTACAGACATTTATATACTTTCTCCCTCAGTACTTCAGTACTCTAACACCACTGACTAGAGTTCAATATTTACTTTGATTTTACTTTGATGTAAAATTTCCATAAAGTAAAACAAATTTGAAGTGTACATTCACTGAGGTTTGACAAATGCATAATCTAACTCAGATTCCTACCAAGATACACATCATCACCCTGAAAAGTCCCTCATGTTCCTTCTAATTCTCTAAAATCCAAATATATTTTTCTCAAATAATCAAATTCAAGAATGAAATTGATTTCTCTTTGAGTAAAATGAAAAAAAAAATTGCATGTCGTACTTCTTCTCTCACTCCCCTGACATTGTCAATTTTTATAGATATCCTCCAGAATCTCACTTCGGATTAATATTAATGGTAGCACTGAGAGGCAGTGTAGAATGGTAGTTAAGATTTGGAGCCAGCCTGGATGGCGTTGCTCAGTGGTTGAGGATCAACCTATGAACCAGGAGATTATGGTTTGATTCCTTGTCAGGGCACATGTCGGGGTTGTGGGCTTGATCCCCAGTGTGGGGTGTGCAGGAGGAGGCCGATCAATGATTCTCATCACTGATGTTTCTATCTCTCTCTCCCTCTCCCTTCCTCTCTGAAATCAATAAAAATATATATTAAAAAAAAATCTAGAGCCAAACTGCTGCAGTTTGAATCTCAGGTCTGTCCCTTATCAACAGTGTGACATTGCTTACTTGATTCATCTGCCTCAGTTTCCTCCTTTGAAAGATGGAGATAATACCATCAAAGGGTTGTGAGGATTAAGTGAGGTAATACGTGTAAAGCACTTACAATAGTACCTGACACATAACAAGATATAAGTGCTTGCTTTTTTGTTTAAAGTATTACATAAGTCTCCTTTTCAGTGCTTGCTTTTATTGTCATTAAATTACCATTTTACATTGTGTATTATTTCAAGAACTATTTTGACAATTGCCTTCAGATTTAAAATTACATTGACATAAGTTATATAAAGAACAATTATTTAGACATAACTAGATCTGAGGGTGGATTGGAGGCATCCAATGACTTAGCGATGGGTGGTCCATGTAATCTGGAACCATTCATTCTTGTATCCTCCAGAGACCATCTATCCAGCATAGATCCTGTGTGGCCTGGAGGAAGCCAGGCACCTGCCTTCTCTCTTTAGTTTCCTCTGGTATGAGATATGAGGAGTACCATAGACTCATGCAGGAGATTCATCAGACTCCTCACAGGATCTGCTTGGTTATAAATTAGATTGTTCATGTGAAAACCTGTGGAAGTCTCTGGGAAATCAATACTCTACAAATGTCTGTGATTGTTGCTATTTATCATTCTCCAAGTGAGTTAGTCCTTTTCATCACCCAGGCATCCAAACTGTAGCAGCTGGGCTCAGCCTGCAGATCATCCATTACTGGTGTCTGCTTTCTTCTTCTTCTGTGAGTCATCCTCCTCAAGGACACCCCCATCTCCACACCATCTCCCAGCCATTTCTCCTGTAGAGCATGGTCAGCAGCCCTTCCCCAGCCACAGCCCACCCACGACTTTTCTGGGGGCTGGATCTACCTTTTCCCTGTGAGACAGCAGGGAGACTACCACCATTTCTTTGAAATAGGTAGCTTTGCAGCTATAGAATTTAGTGCAGTCGTTTGGAATTCTGTTTGATTTTTACCTTCTGCATGCTTACTCCAATGTGAGCAAACCTCAGAGGTTTACTGTGGAGTAGATACCTTATTCCATCAAGATTATATATAACTTGTTTCCTTTTGAGGCACCTGAATTTCTCCTGTCTCTTACACAAGAGAATCTATCTTTAAAGTTAAAAAACATCAAAACTGTCAATATTTGTTATCTTGTTAAAAAGTCAGATTGAATTTTAACTTTTTTATTTCATATGTTCTCTGCATATATGATAAAGACCTATCAAAGTCATGTTAAAAATTTTAAAGATTGAATAGAACTTTATACATACTTTACATTAAATTTTAAAAACACCCAATATATGAAAATATGAATTCATAGTAATTCTAGCAAACTGAAGGAAATAAGCCTTAAGGAGGGGCTAAAAAAAAGGGGGGCGGGGCTCAAAACCACATCTATGATATTCTTCAATCTAAAAAGTTCAAGTATGACATCTCTGCAGAGAGGTTACACTTTTCCCTCCTGTTCTGTTGTTTCTCTACCAATAGCCTTCCCTTTGTCTCTACTGTGTTCCTTATTACTGCCTATACCCATGAGATACTCCAGGTTATACGCTCATGGATGACCACACTGTATCAGAGAAAAGCAGCTAGATTGTCACTTATGCCTCTTTATCTTCCACTTGCAAGACACACAGACAAGATTCTTGCAGCCAAGAGTACCTTATCCTTAGAGATGTACAGAAAATGAACCTTACCCCTGATCTCCATGTGGTGAATTTCTGGGTGCTTATGTTCTCACGGTCACCTCTAGGTCTAACTTACTATTATTTAAATCTCTATTGTTGAAATTATTACATATGTCTCCCTTTTCCCCTCATTGACCTCTTCCAGATGCCCTCGCCCCCCACTCCAGGCCTTCACCATCCTATTGTCTGTGTTCCTGGATTATGCATATATGCATACAAGTTCATTGGTTGATCTCTTCCCACCCACCCACCCTCCCCTGCCTTCCATCTAAGGTTTGACAGTCTGAGGTCTAACTTATTATTCCTTCGAACTCTAGATTTCATCTCTCATTAGATGTTCTTCTCTAGGTCCCTGATGCTCGCTTAGACATGAAACAGAACACCTTCACTTTGTACATCCCAAGATGCCATATGCAAAAAGCATTATGTATCAGAGATTTAGAACTACAAGGAAAACAATTTTAAAAAGTACTGGTAGTTATCAGAGTCACTCAGCAACATTTTCCATGGGCATCCCCTTCCTCCTATCATATTGATCTGCTCCCATCTCTTTAACTTCTCTTTTCTCATTTCTCCACCCAATCTCATCACCAAGTTGTTCTTTATTTCTTGGGCAGAGGAGTTGAGTGAGCTATCTCTTGGTTTCCCATTTCTCCCTCAAATCATGACTAAGGTCTCCCTTTTGGGCACCTACATTAATTCTATTGCTACACAAAAGTCTATGGTTCTGGAGAGAATTGTGCCACTTCCTTTGGGCTAGAAGAGATTATTGTCAGAAGTGTTTTTGAATAGTAGTGTTTATTTTTTTCCCCTTTACCCTTAGCACAGCACCCAGAAGTTGACTGTAACTGTGGTGGAATTCTGCTAGCAATTTATCTCTTCTTAGTTGATTCTCTTTTCAGTTCTAAAGTGAAGCACTATAGAGGCCTTGGTTCTACCTTATGGCAATCAGACTTGACAATCTGAAAACACTAGATTGACTTCATGGAGTTATTGCTTTTTATTATACACAGTGTGTCTATGTGGATATTTCTGCATGTAACCTAATCACTTCCTTTTATAATTGAATAGTAGTATCTTGATTTGATAATACAAATTTATTAAAATTGATCTGGGCTGCTGGTTCTGGAACAAGATGGAGTAGATGCAGTTTTCCCTAAATAGATTCTTTCCTCTAAATACAACTAAACATACTTGGAATTATTGAACAGACAATTATAAAAGGACTCTGAAGGCTATAAAAAAGCTGCAGACTGGTAAGAAACCTTAAGACATGAGAAACAACAACATGGTGAGTTCCCTGGGTTTTCTTTTTGTCTCCCATACACCCCAGGCCTGGTTTCCAGAGAGGCCTGCATTCTGGAGCCACCAACAGGCATAGACAAAAGAACCCAAGAAAAGCCTGCTCTCTCTGGCCAAAGGATCAGGAGAGGGGAAGCCCAGCAAAGACCCAGTGGGGAGCTACAACCCCTGCTTTACACCCCGGACGAATGGAGGCAGTCCAGTCTGTTGGCAACAGTGGCAACAGCTCCCAGACAGTGCTCCTCAACCAGGGCACCAGCAGGCAGTCTGATGTGAACACAGTAATGGGAGAAGTAAAACCCCATGTCTCCTTGCCCTCTGCTCAGTAGCATACGGAGACCCAAACCCAGTGGGTTCCACTCTCTCCCCCGCCCTCTCTCCCCCTCCCCCCACGAAGGTCACCCAGTGAGAGCAAGTGGCTGAGGAACTGCCAGATGGCATGGGCAGGAACTAAGCCGGAACCCCAGCAGCACCAGAATAGCATAGCAAGGCCTCTCAAAACTAAACTGTCACTGCAACCAAGGCCACAAAGTAGGCCAGAACTTACAGGCTACACCTAAACAGAGCGACAGTCTGCTAAAAGAGAAGGTTTTACAAAAGTTTAAAATAGGATCAAGAGTCTCCTAACATTATAACCAAAGTGTCCAGTGATAAAAGAAATCACTCATTATACCAAGAACCAGGAAAACCACAATTTGAATGAGAAAAGGCAACCAACTGATGCCAATCCTGAGATGAATTGGATGTTGGAATTTGTGACCATGATTTTAAAGTAACCACCCTAAGATTGCTTCAACAATCAATTACAAATTACCTTGAAACTAAAAAAATAGAAAATGTCAGCAAAGAAAGAAAAGTTATAAAGAAGAACCAAATGGAAATTATAGAATTGAAAAATCTCATAATTGTAATAACTCACTGAATAGACTCAGTAGTGGAGTGGAGATAACCAAGGATAGAATCAGTAAACCTGAAGACAGAGCAATAGAGTTTAGCAATCTGAACAACAGAAAGAAAACAGACTAAAAAGAAATGAACAGAGCCTCAGAGATCTCTAGTGGGACACTAACAAGAGTTCACGTTTGTGTCATCAGAGTTCCAGAGGAGAGGAGGAACTCAATGGTGCTGAAAGAGTATTTGAAAAAGAAATGGCTGAAACTTCCTAAATTTGGTGAAGGACTCAATTTACATATTCAAGAAGTGAGTAAACCCCAAAGAGGATAAACAAATCGACACCAACTTCTGAGATCTATCAACTTAAAAAAAATTATTAAAGTATAGTTGACATACAACATATTAGTTTCAAGGGTACAACATAGCGATTCAACATTTGTAATCCTTACACTGTGATCAACACTTTAAGTCTAGTAACCATCCATTACCCTACAAAGTTATTATGATAATATTGAATAAAAAACTATAAAATGATATACTCAAAACATTATAAACAAATAATAATGGAACTCTAAAAAGTCTACCCCAAAGAATTGAATATATGTTCAAAAGAATTAAAAGAAGGGACTTGAACAGATATTTGTACACTAATGTTCACAGCATTATTCACAACAGCCAAAAGGTAGGGTCAATCCAAGTGCCCATCAATGGATGAATGGATAAACAAAATGTATATATATATGAAAAATATGAAATAATGAACTGTGAAATAATGAACTGTTGTTAATATGAAAAATAATAAATAATAAACTGTGTTGCACGTACAACTATAAGCCTACTTTAGCCCACCCTGTATCTATATAACCACAGTAAAAGGAATGTACTTAGAATATGCAGCTCCTATAGCTCACTGGCAGGGGCTGGTAAGGGGGAAGAAACAGATAAGTTATTAGTATCCTTAACTGGCCAGTAGTGGAGGATCTGTACTCCAGGTAGGTCTCCTGAGTAACCTGTTTAGTGGAACCTTAAGCAGTTAAGACAAGGCATGGAAAGGAAAGCTACTTTCTGTACTGTCAAGACTTGAGGGTCTTGAAGTAGAAATTCAGTTCTTAGCAACAAAGTCGCTGAACTTGATGCAATCAGGAGAGTGGGGAGAGCTTTGCATCACTAATTTCCCCTCCTGTGTTTTTAGATACAAATCTGATTATCAGCTGTGGAGTGATAAGGAGATGTACTGATCTAGAGAAGAGAGAAAGCTTGTGTTTTCAGCCAGGGCTACTGGAAGCCCTCAGGTTGACCTTGTCTGATGTCCTTGAGCCATCTGCCGTCCCAGCCAAGTGAAATGCTCAGGCTTCACTTCGCCACGGGGTCAGTGTGTCACCACCCTCAGTGACTGGGGCCGCTGGGGAAGTGGCCTCACACAGGAGGTGCATCCCTTCACCAAGACCAGATTCCCAGCGCCCCTTATATTGCACAACGAAGACTGTTTTGATGGGGTTTTGGCTGAGTTATTCCTGAAATTGGGCTGTTGAAAGATTAATTTGGCCTTAGCTTAATTAAAAAAAAAGAGAACATTAATATAACTTGTGAGGCATGTCTAATATTTTTGAATTGCCTACTGTGAATTGTTGCTGATACCTTGTAGAGACCCTGGATTTTGTGATCTTCATCTGAAAAGTGATGATATTTGTTCTAGCAGGTAGTTTAATTACTGGCAGGTCACTTTGAATTTGTGCTGAATTAGTTTTATGCTTTTTAGGATAGATCTGGGAAAATCCCATATCATGCCATGCCCATCCCAACTTCTTGAATTTGGCAAAACTCAAACTCTGACACTATGTCTCCCCTGCAGATCTTGTCAAGGCTGCTGAGCCATCTTTTCCTTATTTTTGTTTACATATTCTGAATACAAATCCTTTGTCCTTTGGATATGTTGCAAATGCATTCTCTCAGAGTATGACTTGGCTTTTCATTTTCTTTATGGTATCTCAGTTGACAGAAGTCATTAATTTTAATGTAATGAAAATTTTCAATTTTTTTTGAAGGTTAGCACTTATTTTCTTCTTTAGGAAATCTTTTCCTACTCCAAAGCCATAAACATAATCTCTTCTAAGAATTTAAGTTTGCCTTTCCCAGTTAAGTCTATAAAGCATCTGGAATTGATTTTTATACCGGTGTGAGGTAGGAATCCAATTTAAGTTTTCATGTGGATAATCAGTTGTCTCAGCACCATTTGTTGTTCATCTTTTCCCCAGGTAATATACAATGTCCCCTTGAGATATATTATGTTTCTACACATGCATGTCCCTGTTTCAGGTTGTCTTTATTCTGTTTCACTGGTTACTTTGTCAATCTGTGTGCCAGTAAACATTACCTTCATCACTACAGCTTTCTAAATTTTGATATCTGGTAAGGAAGTCTCCTCGTATTATTATTCTCTTTCGGGCGTGTTCTGGCAATACTTTGACTTTTGTTCTTCCATATGTATTTTACAATCAGCTTGTTAAATTCCTATTTATTAGGGACCTATCATGTTTTCAAGCTCAAGAAGAGTTTAGAATATGTGATGTGGTTTTTGTTTATGACGAGCTTACATTCAAATAGCTGAGAGGACTAACAGACATGAGCAATGAACAGCAAAAGATGTGAAAAATTGTGTGGAATATATTAGATATACAGAGGAAACCCAGAAGAGAGTTGATAAAGAAGGGGTTAGAGAGATCTCAGAAAGGGTGGTAGGTCTTGAAGCGTGAAGGGAAGACAAGGAGGAAGAGGAGGAGAAGGAGAGGTGTGCTCAGGGGAGATAGAAATAAAACTTATCTGAGTGTTCATGCACTCCAGTTTACAAAGTGCTTCCACATATATGACCTCATTTGGTTTTCAAAAAATACATTGGGTAGGGCAGGTAATATTCTTATTTTAGGGACCTACAGGTAAAGTGATTTGCCTAAGAATCCAGTTTGTAAGTGCTAGGCTGGAACGTCAAACCTCATCTTCTGCTTTTAGTCCAGAATTCTTTCCACTGCATCCCCTTATCTCTCCATATTTAGGAAGGGTTTCTGAAGAAAGCCAGCAGGCCTGTAACTGAGGTCTGCGTTATGCACGTGCCTTCCCCCTTACCCAGCGCAAGTCAGAAATCAGGGCAAGCTGCTTGATCTGAGACACAGTGTATTGTTTTTAGCCTCCAGGCCCACTCAGCTATGGGGCCTGAAGAGATTAGTGGGAGCAAAGAAAATGAAAGTGGCAGATAAGAATCACATGGCCTCCACAAGATCTTACATACCTCTTAGGAAATGAAATTTAATGTAGAATCAGTTGTGTTAATACAATGGCTCTATTATAAGAGGCTTGTTTTTCCTTAAACATTTTCACAAAGTAATGATATTTTTTTCTCAGGCAAAATTTGGAGTTACTGCAATTTGCTCTGAGCTTACAATTGGCACAGCATTGTTTTGAGTGCAGGACTAGGCCTCCAATGCAAAGCAGCTGAAGCTGATCAAGTTGAGACTCATTTCCAGCAATTTCCCTTCCTCCATCTGCCCCAGCCCTTCAGCTCTTGAGTTCACTGGTACCCAGTGTCCTCTTGATGACTCTCCCTCACTTCTGAGTAACACAGCACTCAAGACTGAATGTGAATGGATTCATGCTAGGTAAACTGACTTATGCGTTATTTTGATATCGTTCAGGAGCATTTTCATTTAATTGAAGCAAAGCTTTAAGCTGAAGAGATGAAGGTGTGCAGTGGTGGGCTTTCCGGCAGTCACCACTGTTGGGTGGGAGGTGGGACCACTGTTGGGTGGGAGGTGGGAGAAAGAAAATTTTAGTTTTAGTCCATCATCTTATATCTGAAATAAAACAAAAAAAATTAGCAAGCACTTATTGAGTACCTATAAAATGCAAATCAGCAAACTTTTACTGAATGCCTCTAATATGTATCACTATGGGAAATATGATTTAATCTCAAGAAATTTAGGGTCTATAAGAGACAATGTAAATTTGGAATTCTTAATTTAGAGTTTGTAGATATTCCATAAACTATTTGAAATTCATGCAGTATTTGTTTTTAAAAAAATATACTTTTATGGATTTCAGAGAGGAAGGGAGAGGGAGATAGAAACATCAATGATGAGAGAGAATCATTGATCAGCTGCCTCCTGCACACCCACACTGGGGATTGAGCCCACAACCTGGGCATGTGCCCTGAGCGGGAATCCAACAGTGACCTCCTGGTTCATAGGTCGATGCTCAACCACTGAGTCATGCTGGTTGGGCTCGTGCAGTAATTGATGCATATATGTAAATTTTTTGGTGGGGGAAGGGTTCAGACTGTTCATCAGAATCTCAAAGTTTAAAAATTACTGGAAAGTGTTCTCTATTCTGCCTGCCTATAGACTCCAGGACTAGGGTGGGGTAGGCTCAGTTCCTTCTCAAATAGTGATGTCATGGTCAGGATTTGGAATCACAACTCAATGCTCGCTCCAGGTTTGTTACTGTTGCAGGTTAGGTTGGGAAGCAGACTGCAACTGAGATTAGGATTCAGGAAGTCTATAAGGAGTGTTTTTGGACTTAACACTTGTAAAAGGGAAGGGAAGAAAGCAGGACTGCCTGGCCCGTGTGGCTCAGTGGTTGAGCATTGACCTGTGAACCAGAAGGTCGTGGTTCGATTCTCGGTCAGGGCACCTCCCAGGCCTGTAGGCTCAATCCCCATTATGGGCGTGCAGGAGGCAGCCGATGATTCTCTTTCATGATTAATATTTCAATTTCTCTCTCCCTCTCCCTTTTCCTCGGAAATCAATAAAAATACATTACAAAAGAAAAGAAAAAAAAGAAAGCAGGACTGAGCAGAAGGAGAAGCTGAGTTTTTATGCCATCTCATAGGACGCTGCATCGAAGCTGGTGTACTGATCGGGGGCGAGGAGCTTGGCCTTCACCCTTCATATTGGTCAGTCACTGGGTGTGGACGGCCCAGTGAGGAAGTGCTACCTTGGGTGAGGTGGCTGTCTTCATCTAAGGCTTCCCAGGGGCAGGGATGGGTGGGGACTGACAGCTGGGGCTTTCTGCTGGCGGTCCTCCGAGTAGGGAAATTCCTCCCCTTTAGTGTTCACAAGCGTCTAGCTCTGTGCTCCTCAGATCTGCTCTTTTGTGTAAGTTCTGGGAGAAGCTGCTCCAGGATTGCAATGGTCACATCCTCCTGGGTAAATGGATTTTACTGATGAGGCAGTAAGTCTTGGTAGGCTTTATCTCCCACCTTCTGGAGAGCAGATGTCTTAACAAGTTCTTGTGTATTGGTCCATCTGGTCCTATTAGCATAATCACCATCTATATAGAGAATCAGTATGATATTCTGTGAGGTTTCCAGCCAGACCACCAGGTTAATATGGCTCTGGGGCAAGACTATAAATGCATACGGTATATAAGACTATAAATGCACACTGTTGTTTGTCTAAGACTTAGACTCTAAGTGAATGTGAATTGTTTCTAATCACCTTTTCTCAGAGAGACAGAAAAGAATTCAATTCCCAGAGCAAACCGCATACCTGAGGCACCTTAATCTGCTCTACCAAACACAGCCCACTGGGCCAGCAGCTGCAGTGGGGGACAACTTGGTTGAATTTGCAGTAATCTCCTTTCATCCTCCAGGATTTGTCTTGTTTTTGCGGAATCAGACTGGTGAACCAAATGAAGACATGATGGGGACCACCCTCTCTGCATCCTTTAGGTCTTTAAGGGTGGCGCTAATTTGTGTCATTTCCCTTGGACTCAGTATTGATTTGGATTTATTATCTGGGCTTGGTGCTATTTTAGGTCTCTGGAAATTAATGTCAATTTGGACCCTGTGTCCAACAGTCTTTTGGATAGTCCCCTGTCCTCATGTGTGGTTAGGTGGGTGATGGCTATAGGCCCATTTGAGGAGGAAATATGGGGAAACATTGCTGTGTACACTTGCTGTGATGTTATAGGACCCTTTCATCTGGATTCCCCTTTGGTCAGTTATTTCTGTCTAAAACTGGCTCAGGTTCAGAAACTGTGCAAGGGACCATGATGTTTTATTGGGGCAATAGTCCATAGCCTCCTGATTATCCATCTTGATTTCTTTTGATTTTTATAGTTTGAATAATACATGCCATGTTGGCTTCCCACTTATTTTCTCCCTAGTGACCCTGTGTTCTATTAATCGTCTCCATGGCTGTGAGTCTCAGGCCTCTTGGCTTCCCCTCTGACCTTGCTACTCTCTGTGATAATTACATCCACCTGCCCTCTTACAGTTAAGCATTACCACCTGGCCTCCTCTGAGTGGGGGCAGTATAGGGTGGTGGGGTGGGTCCTGTCACCCCCCTCGTTGCTAGAATGAGTTCAGCTTTGTAATGGCAGCTCTACCCCCAACCCTGGCCCACAGAGGGCAGCCACCATTGAACTTCTTAGCTTTAGTAAGTGGTACATCCTCTGGTGAGTTTTCTGGCCTTGAATGGTACATGCACGATAGTGCCACCCACCCTGGGCTTTTAATTCTTCTTCCATCATCTGCCACGGATCTTCTGGTATTTCTACTTCACTTAGTGTGGCTCATCACCCTTCTGTGCTTCTAGGAGTCATCTTAGTAATGCATTTGCACCATCTCCTGGGATCCTTGCCAGGGTGTGATATCATGTATCCCAGGAGAGTGCTCCCAGAGCGGTAAGCTGTCCATTATTCAATGTTATGTCCTGCCCTCCTTGATGGAGCACCCCCAGGACCCCGGCGGTATGTACCCCGCTCACTCCTGCACTGCATGCTGGCCTGGTCCTGCATCTCCTCTGTGGTGTGGTCTCCTTACTCCCTAACAGATCCTCTTCTCTCACTTCCCTGCCATGTCGCCTAAACTTATAGAGCATTTACTATTTACAAATACACAGCTGGATTATGCTGTGACTTAAACCTGTTATTGGCCTAGTGACCCGAAGAGGAGGTGAAGGTGAATCCTGAGGAGGCAATGCCGTTTTGCTGGGAGAAGCCTCTGCATCATCTACAAGCAAAAGGGGGGTGCTAGTCCCCAACAGGGAGGACTGGGCCACTTCTGCAGGCTCAGGAGTTTTTGGGAAAATACAGGGATTTAACATTTTCAGGCGGATCAACCCAGATGTCTCCATCCCATGTGTCATGGTCCTGTTCTCTCCCAACCAGGACTCTGTCCTGGGCCTGGCAAATCCACGTTGGTGGGTGTTTGATCTACTGGGAGTTGATTATTATTAAGTCCTGGGACTGACCCCAGACTTTTCTGCTCTCCCCCGGCAGGTGATAAGAGCCTCTTCAGATGCCATGAAAGAAGCCATCTGCCTTTCTCACTTTGCTTTTAATTGGTGATTAATCACTCTCCTCTTTCAGTGTCAATTGTATTTAGCAATAGCCACCCAATTGCATTATTCTTACTGCTACTATTTCACCTATATTTCAATGCATGACACATCACACCAGCCAATGCCTTTCTTTCCTCCAGTAGACAAGCCCAGTTCACAGGTAAACATTTTAACAATTGTACTGCTACCTGTGCTTCCTAATGCCACACAGTTCCTCCACCAGTGATGGGATCCTCATTGGTAATCCTGGTAATCCTGGTCCAAAATACCTAACCTCATGTTTGCTTTCTCATATTATGCCTGGTACCGATGTGAAGATTAGTATGCAAGAGACTTATCAGGAATTGCTCGTAGGGTCAAAATCTGTGGGAGGGAAGGAAAGATGAACGGTGAGGCAGTCTCAGTGAAGCCCCAGCTGACCCCACAGGGAGTTCAGCAGTGGAGATGGCATGGCTCTTTAGGATTGTCCACGTTGGGGCAAGAGGACTTAGTCTTTAAATCTCCGTGTCCAAGAGTTATTGGGTGCAGTGCGCCCTGGCAAGGGGCCATGACCTTGGCAATGTGCTGTCTCCCACCAGGGTGACAGCTGAGAGCTTTTTGCTGGCAGCACTCCTACAGCTGGGAGTGACTTTCATCCCCAAGGGCAGCAGGGTGGAGCCACAGCATCCAATCCAATAGTTAGGATTTCTAAACTCTTTTTTTAAAAAAATATATTTTATTGATTTTTTACAGAGAGGAAGGGAGAGGGATAGAGAGTTAGAAACATCGATGAGAGAGAAACATCGATCAGCTGCCTCCTGCACATCTCCTACTGGGGATGTGCCTGCAACCAAGGTACATGCCCTTGACTGGAATTGAACCTGGGACCTTTCAGTCCGCAGGCCGACGCTCTATCCACTGAGCCAAACCGGTTAGGGCAATTTCTAAACTCTTGATTGTGACATCTCCTGACCCCATCTGCCTTTGTTGATGACCCAGATATGATTGTCTTAAAAGTAAAGAGTAAATAGTAAACTTGAAGACTAAGTGCTCTTTAAGGTTAGGAAAGCTAAGTGAGAAGAGCAGGATCCGGCCCCGTGGTCTTGAGCAGACCTTTCTTTCCTTCTCTGTAAACTAGAATGTCAATCCCTGCCCTGCTTGCCTTCTGTTGATTGAGGATCTCATCAGCCATTAGACAATGTATTTGGCTAGTTTCAGCCAACCTAGCATGGTTTTCTGTGCATAGTAGGGCCTGTTACAAGTGATAGGTGGTGGAAGGATCCCCTTTGCCCAAAGAATTTCCCTACATTTTAAAACTTCATTTTACTGGAAGTCTTTTCAAGAGCCCTAAACCCCTGAGAAAGAAAGCATTGCAAGTTGCTAGCATTCATTCATGCTTTGATGGGAAGAGAGGGGTCCCAGAAAGAAGATACAGTAGTCCCCTTTAACTGGGATTTCACTTTCTGCAGTTTTCATTACCCGTGGTCAACCACAGTCCCAAAATATTAAATGAAAAATTCCAGTAATAAACAATTCATAAGTTAAAAATTACATGTCATTTTGAGTAGCATGATGAAATCTCACGCTGTCCCACTCTGTCCTGGCTGAGATGTGAATCATCCCTTTGTCCAACGTATTCACTCTGTATATGCTACCCAGCCATTAATTACTTAGTAGCCATCTGGATTATCAGATCAGTTATCAGAGAGAGGGATAGAGAGAGAGAGAGAGAGCAAGTGAGCAGGCTACATTCACATAACTTATTACAGTATATTCCTATAATTGTTTTATTTTATTAGTTATTAGTTATTCTTATAAATCTCTTACTGTGCCTAATTTACAAATTAAGCTTTATCATAGGTATGCACATATTGGAAAAAACAGTATATATAAGGTTTGGTATCACCTGCAGTTTCAGGCATTCACTGGGGGTCTTGGAATGTAAGGGGGGACTGCTATATGTGAGAGTGTTAAAAATATGCTGACCCGCCCTGGCCCTATATCGAACACTTGCATCACTGGCTCAGTTACTAGGATGAATGGGCTGTTGCTTGCTGGTTTGTTTTGGTGGGAAGCTTAAAGTTCTCCTGCAGCAATAAAGTGACTTGCCTATTTTTCTCTTTTTGTTAATCCTCACCTGAGGATATTTTCCATTGATTTTTAGAGAGAGTGGAAGGGAGGGGGAGAGACAGAGAGAGAAACATCGATGTAAGAGAAACACATAGATTGGTTGCCTCCTGCACTTGCCCCCGTCTGACTGGGGCTGGGGATCCAGCCTGCAACCAAGGTACATGCCCTTGCCTGGAATCGAACCCAGGACCCTTCAGTCCAAGGGCTGACACTCTATCCACGGAGCCTAACTGGCTAGGTCAGGGGCTTGCCTATTTTTCTAGTTAGATTCCAAATCACCAATGTTTTGTTCAAGTCTACTGAATTCCACAGAAACCCAGAATCCCTCAGTGTTCCCCACATCCCCACTCCTGGCAGTGTGTAAGAAACGGTGCTAGGATTGGCACTGCTCACTGTCTGTTCAATAGAAATTGAGAGGATAAAGAGAACTGATAAAATGCAGTTTTGAAATTTACCTCATTCATCATTCCTAGTGTTTTAGATGATAGCTAGTGCACTCCACTCAATCACCCCTCAACTCCTGGCAGGAGGTAATAATGACAACCTATTTTGGGCAGAGTGGATAATGATAAAAATCCTCTGCTTCCACAAAGAGCCTGTTCACAAGGCTATTCTCTGCTCACGAAGCCCAACTAAAATGCATCTAGTGTTAGTTCAAGTCCACTGAGAAGCAGACTTCAAGATGGCATGAGACAGTGGTCAGCAAACTCATTAGTCAACAGAGCCAAATATCAACAGTACCACGATTGAAATTTCTTTTGAGAGCCAAATTTTTTAAACTTAAACTATATAAGTAGGTACATTGTTATTAACTTAATTAGGGTACTCCTAAGGCTTAGGAAGAGCCACACTCAAGGGGCCAAAGAGCCGCATGTGGCTCGAGAGCCGCAGTTTGCCGACCACGGGCATGAGACATGCAATAAGTTTCTTGTGGGTGGGAGCAGGAGGAGGCAGACAGTGTGATGTGGGTCTGACACCTGAGGAAGGAGGAAGGGGCGGAAGAGGATTTGGTGAGAAGAATCTTGGACTGCAGCACGGGTCCAAAAGAGGTTCAGTCAGGCCAACGGGGAGTCCTCAAGCCAGTTATATGTTGGAGGAGCCCCATGTTGCTGGGGTCCAACCCCAGCGGGTCCAGGGGTCCCCAAAGGTGTGGACGGAGTAGGCAAAGAAGGAATGACACGGAGGCAGCATTCAGGTGATCATCATAGTTGGGTTCCTCAGCCAGGTTCTGTCGCCAGGTTCTCCAGGTTCTCTTGCCAGGTTCTCCAGCCAGGTTCTGTGTAGGTTCTCTCGCCATGTTCTGTCTAGGTTCTCCAGCCAAGTTCTGTAGCCAGGTTCTGTCCAGGATCTTTTGCCATGTTCTCTCGCTAGGTTCTGTCTCTAGGTTCTGTCTTCTTACATCTGTATTTATACCAGTTGATTCCAATCCTATCAATCTCTATTCTAAAGGTTAGGGCGTTTCTTATCTCCATTCCAGGGAGTAAAGATTATGTAGCTTAAGCGTGATTGTTCGTAGTTAAAGTGATTAACTACCCGCCTGGCACTTAGTTAAGGGGTTTTATTCCCTCCCTAACTTCAGGGGAAAATTCCTACCTGGGGAAACAACCTTTCTCAGAGAGGTGACCTTGGTTAAAACACATAGCGCCAAGAAGGTGAGCAAACATATTAAGAACAGTATGCCATATACGCCAAGTCCCTTGAACATATGCTGTGCAGATGTTTCTTTCCTGCAGCGACTGTGTCAAGCAGCAAGGATGGACTGGCTCCCAGCACCATGTCTTGCTGGAATGAGGCTGCCTTAATCTCCCCACTGTGCTTAATCATTGGTTGGGGCTATCAGTCAATTGCACATCCCACAGGAGGAGACCTGAGCTTATCATATCTGTTTAAGTTAGTAGCAGCCACTACACCACTCTTCCAGGCCTCGGAGTAAAGGGCCAGTCACTGGCCACAGCTCCAGAATCTTCAATATTCCCACTTCAGGCCACTCCTACACATGGGTGTGGATTCCACCCATTGGGAGGATTATTTTCCTCTGCCATCTTTCAAGGCCAGCTCTGAAAATGGCTGTATTGCAGCGGTTGTCAATTTTCAGCTCATATCCCCATACAGCTTGTGCCCAACAGTTTAAAAAGTTGAGATATTATTCACATACAGATTTGTAAGTCAAACTTGGGCCTTTCCTGCTCTTTCAGCTGGTTGTGTATGACCAGAGGTGCAAACTGGGAAAGGCACAGGTATAGCTGTGGTGAGTGGCCTGGGTCTGGACTACCTGCTTATGCAGCTTTCTTGTGCCTTTTGTTCCTGCTCAGGCCCAGTCTCAAGTGTACCATTTTATGACTGTCAGGTCCAACATAATCCAGATCTGAATGGACAGATATATGGTCACTCAACTACTGCAGGGTCAAAATTCTGTCTCTATCAGGGCCCAGTAACACACCAAAAGCTCACCCTTCCTTCCTTCCTTCTTTCCTTCCTTCCTTCCTTCCTTCCTTCCTTCCTTCCTTCCTTCCTTCCTTCCTTCCTTCCTTCCTTTCTCTTGCATTCTCTCTCTCTCTCTCTCTCTTTCTTCTTTCTTTCTAAGGCATAAAATCCTTCACTATAGATGGCTTGGCCTTGCTCCAGAATCCCAGGCACCTGCATTGAAACTCTCCCATTGGGGCTTGTCATAGACTTCACAGTGCATCTTTTTTCCACCACTAATACCCTCTCCATGATAGGGCCTGCTGGATTGTGCAGCTCAAGTAGCAGGAAGGTCTGCTGTTCCTGCCATATAGCCCTTTCCTGCTTTGGGTTCCACCCGAAGCTGGCAACCTTCCATGTCACCTGGTACAGATTGGAGCAGTATCTCTAGGTGTGGAATGAGTTGCCTCCAGAGCGCAAAGACATCTACCAGGCACTGTGTATCCTTCTTTATGGTAGGGAATGCAAGATACAGCAGTCTGTCTTTTACTTTGAAAGGGTTGTGCTGGCAGGCCTCTGACCGTCGAATCTCTTAAAACTTCATTGAAGTGACAAGTCCCTGATGCTTCATAGGGCTTATCTCCAATCCTTGGCAGCATGTGTTTTTCTAAGGCCTCCAGCAGACTGCCTACCTTTTGCTCATCCTGTCATTGATGTTCTGTGGGATGTCCAGGTGGCCAGATATCTTCAGACTATATCATGACACATGGCAGGAGAGTTAACCTAACCCTGAGACAATATGGTAGATGAATATTGCCATTGGTTCTATGTGAATACAGAATGGAAAAGAATGCATTTGCCAAATCATGGGTCACATATCCTGTACTTGAGACCTTGTTAGTCTGCTCTAGCATTAATACTATGCCCAGCATGACAGTTACATCAGGATTACTATTTGCTTGAGCTTTAGTCTACAGGTGTCCTCTAGGATGTGTGCAGTTTCTGCAGGGGCCAGACTGCTAAATCAAATGGGAAAATGATAGATCTTTCATCCTGTAGGTCTTTAATAATGGCATTAATCTCCATCCGTCCCCAAGTGAAATTGTCTTTGATTTACTATCTTGGATTGTGGGGCCTCAGTTTCAAAGTTACTACTTGGTCTTCTCCACTATGATAGCTCTTATCTAACAGGCCAAGTACTCAATATGCGTATTATTCCAACTTCCAAGTATATCAATTCCAATTATACATTCAGGGACTCAGGGATCACTGGGTAGAGCCCACTGTGAACCAGACTATAGTATGATAACAGGGAGGTCATGGCAATGCTTTGGGTCTCTAGGTATCATTGTTAACTCAGAGTCTGTGTCCAATGGTTCGCAAAAAGTCTGGAAATTTCCATATCCCACTATATAATCAATGAGTAAATGCCCTAGGTTCTTTGGAGTAGGACTAGCAGAATCATTATAGTATGTACTTGCTATGCTGTTGTGGATCTGAGGGATCTGACCACCTCACCATTTTAGGCAGTGACTTCCAGATATAAAAGTTACCTTGGGTCTGGAAACTGAGAAGGGAAAGTGATTTTTGATTGAGGTGACCATACTCAACCTCTTGTCCCTCCATTCTTGCCCCTCCTTTTTCTTTTCTTTTTCTTTTTTTTGCTTACAGATGTTAAATGAAGTAGTGCTCTTGATGGCTGCCTATCTAATTTACCTCTAAGAATGCTATGCTCTATTATACATCTCCACACTCTATGTGTCAAGGCAATCACCCTTGAAGGTTCACGTCTATTACTTTGGGCCCCCTCATCCCCATAGATATTAGCGAGCCCAGCTCTGTGATTGCCTTTCCCATCATGCTCTCTGGCTTGCAGAGGAGAGCCATTACTCAACATCTTCATGATACCAGGTGGATAGGGAGTCTCGGCCTGTTAGATTAAGAGTCTGTGTCTTGCTGGAATGAGCGTGCCTTAGCACCCCTGCTATGCTCAGTCAGGGGTTGGAAGCAGCCAGTGGGAGCTTGGCACAAATGTGGTAGCAAATGTAGAGGAGGAGCAGCTGGGGCCACCAGTCAGCTATGCTCTCTGCAGCAGGGGACCTGAGCAGTGTTTTCCTGGCTGCTGCACAGCCTCTCTCAGGGAGACGTGCAAGAGTGAAGAAGGCATCTAGCTCATCACATGGTAACAGGAAGAAATAATTGCACCAAAGTCACTAGGCATAGTTTCTGTTTGTTTCCCCACCCCTAAAATATTTCTGGACACCTTACTTTCAACCACTAATTCTTCTCTGTGCCCAACATTTAAAAAAATTCGACACAATTCACATAGCATAATATTAACCTATTAAAGTATACAATTTAGTGGTTTTTACTATATTCACAAAGTTGTGCAAGCATCATCACTTTCTAATTTCAGGACATTCTCATCGCTCCAAAAGAAATCCCATACCCATTAGTAGTGATGTCCCACTCTTCCCTCCCATCTTGTTCCTGGCAGCCACTAATCTACTTTCTATCTCCATGGACTTGCCGATTCTGTACATTTTATATAAACGGAATCAGATAAATTATGGTTCCTGTGTCTGGCTTCCCTCACTGAGCATAATATATTCAAAGGCCATCTGTGTTATAGTATGTATTGGTGCTTTATTCCTTTTTATGGTTAAACAGTATTTCATTGTATGGATACACCACAATTGGTTTATCCATTTGCCAACTGATGGACATGTGGGTTATTTCCACTTTTTGACAATTATAAATAATGCTTCTTTGAATATTAATGCACACATTTTTGTGTGAATGTATGTTTTCAGTTCTCTTGGGTATAAGAGTGGATTGCTGGGTCAGAGGGTAACTCTACGTTTAACTTTTTGAAGACCTGCCAAACTGTTTTCCAAAGCGTGTGCCCAACATTTTTATATGCATTTTGGAAGACACAAAAGTGAAAATAATCCCGCATTCCAAAGAGCTTACAATTTATAGTAGATGGGGTGATGAGATTAACATGCACACATAAAAGTATAATTACAATATAGCTTAAGAGCCAAACCACGTTAACTCTAAATTAAAAGTGGATCTACAGTCATACACTCTTAGAGCTGGAAGGGAAGAGAAGAGGAGGGAATAATGACTGCGCATTAGATAATAAGGGCTCTGTCCCTCAAAGCTTGCGTTTCCACAATCCTCTTCAACAGACCAGGATGGGACTACTTGAGATGAAGAAGCAGCAAGTGCTTGAAACTCTGGAAGGCCTGCCTGTCTCAGGGTGTCTTCTGCTTTCTTCAGCGAAGAATCTGATGTGATGGACGTGGTTTAAACCTATGTTTTAGATATTTTCCCCAAAAGTGGACATAAATTTGGGTAGAGCTACCCCTGTTCACTGACCTGGTCTCCCTTGTGATGTATGGTCCAAATTTGCTGCCTGACTTGTTGGCATTATGGCTAAAATTTGTGGCCAAAAGCAGAGGGAAAGCAAGTAGTTCACAGAGGAAATGGACCCCGAACTATGCACTCAGGGCCATGGAAAGAAGTATCCTGGGGTATTCTCTATTTCATGCTAAAACAGTATTGTCACGTTAATATTCCATCACTGTTCTTTCTCCCTCCAGTGGTCTTCTTAATGGACAGAGTCAAATACTTACCATTTTCTATCCATTTATCTTTCAGAGACCATATAAGTGGTGGAATGGAAGTTATTCTCACTGAATTATTCTGTTACTTCTTAAGTACAACTGGCATCACCTTCGGTCCATTTCCCTTTGATGTTTGCAGGTGATTTCCCCCTCTCTGACTCTCATAACTCCTCCTCTCAGCATCGGGACCTCATTGCCCTCGGAGAAATCAGCAGCCACTGGCAGCTCACCTCACACCCTCACCTGAAATTGCTCACTAGTTTGTCCTTCACAAAGAGATTTGCTTTGAGCTTCACACATCTTCCTTTCTGAGTTTCCTCACTTTTTTACAAGGCCGACATTCATTCTGAATCTTAAGTAAGAAAATAATGGGGGTGAGGGAGAGGGAAGCTTTTTCTGTTAGCGCACTAAGGAGCCTGTCCTGTTTCCCTTTGAAGGGGCAGAGACATGATAATGGGCTGTTTCCTTCTACTTGTTAAAATTCTCATTGCTTAGTATTTAAAAAAAAAAAAACCCACCAAATTGCATGGTGAATCTGTCTTTATTTTCTTCATGACTAAACACTGCTTTTTTCAGCACTTAACAAGTCATTGTTCTGAAAAATTGGTTTCAGATCAGACCCTGCTTCCTAATGAGGCAATGACTTAGTTGGTAATACTTTTTTTTTTTCTGGACTGTAAATTGCAGAACGCTTAAAGGCATAAAAATGGATGGGAAATACAATTTATGCAGTTGCCCCTTTTCTCTGGGGTCTATGATAAACAAAGGATTGATGGAAAACCCAGGTCTTTGATTGAAATTCTATTAATCAGAAGTGTTAATGAAACAACTGCTGCATGACCAACCCTGGTCATTGTTTGTTGAGGACCTGAGAAGAAGAGAATTGCTGCAATCTAATCTGGGAGGCAATATTTTCATCTTGCCCGGCCAGCGTGGCTCAGTGGTTGAGCATCAACCTACAGACCAGGTTCAGTTCCTGGTCAGGGCACATGCCCATGTTGCAGGCTCGATCCCCATTGGGGGTTTGCAGGAAGCAGCAGATCAATGATTCTCTCTTCACTGATGTTTCTCTCTCTCCCTCTCCCTTCCTCTCTGAAATAAATAAAAATATATTTTAAAAAAAGATTTTCATTTTGTTATTTCTGGGCTTTCTATTTCTATCACATGAAGTCTGAACCCTTGTCTTCTCTTGGAGATCTTTCATAATGTGTGATTCCTTGCCCTTACAACTACTTCCCGTTTTCTTGCCCAAAAGAAACTCCTTAAGTCTGTCTGGTCTTCTCATGTGCCATTTTCATTGGCCTTTGCTCATTGATTTCCTTCACCTCATCCCAAACCCCAAGCATTCTATCTTTTGGAATCTGATTCAGGCTCTACTTTGTTTGGAAACTTCTCCAATCATGAAGCTTTACTGACCATTTTACTCTATTTCCTCAATTTCACAGCATGAATCTATGTTAAATAATTTGGTTCTGCTTATACATTAGTCTGTATTGCTAAGTAGTCCCAAGTGCCCCATGAACAGTTCCTTTAGAGTTGAGAAAATATCTTACGTTGTTTGTCTTTCTCAGAAGACTTAATATCCATCCATCAAATCAACGATATTTATTAAGTGCTTATTCTGAATCAGGTCCAGTTCAAGTTACTGGAGATACAAAGAGTGGGATGAGATGAAGTTTCTGCCCACATGGATCTTACATTTTAGTGAGGGAGGCAAACCAATAGATGATCTAATACCAGACAATGGTAAGTGATGAGCACAGTCTGAATACATGTGAGTTCTTGATAAATTGCTGATTTGGGGGACAAGTAGTGACCGATTAGAGAATAACAGAAAATAATCTCATAGTAAAAAATCTCATAATAAACAATTATTTGTCGTTTTACACTGGATTTATGGTACCATCTTGAGCATTTAATTTTGCAATGTTTTAGTTTCTTCATCTCTAAAATGTCTATCATGTTATTTTCCCCAAAACCAACCACCCAGCTTTGGGGAAGCTGAACCAAAGGCTGTGCTGATTCTTGAAGATAACCATCATGCTCATGTTCCATAATGTGTACATGCATAGTCACATCAGAAAGAATATCATGATCCCTTTCCACACTCCAGTGATCACACTTAGTTACTTGAATAATTCACTGGTCTAAAAACTGTCCAAAACCAAGCCTCTGATAATTATTCTCAGTTTTGATTCATATTGGATTGAAGGGACCTTAGAATCACCTGATCCACTCCCTCACGTTATAGGTAGGGGAAATGAGACTCACAATGTAGATGTGTTACGCCCTAAAACCATAGAGTGACTTATTGGCATAATCAGGATGAGAATATGGACTTCACATACTTTATTGTGCCCACTATCCTGCTGTGATTTTACCATCTAATCTGAAAAGGTTCCTCCTGACCCTTACAGGCCGCCAAGGCCAGTGTTAGAAGCTACTGTATTTCCTGATAAAGGGGTATTTTCCCACCAAATAGTACACTCTGAAATCCCACCTTACTCAAGGCTCTAGCCCCATGCTGTATTGTACCTCTTGGTACATGGATATATCTAGTAAATGTTGACCAGATGAAGATATTACTTAATGAATCATTTAAGTGCATCTTTGCAAGAAATACATTTCTAAAAAATGATGTGTAAAATAAATTTCAGTAAATTGAATGTGACTCTCTTCTTGATTCAAATTCAAAGAAGAAAGATGACCATCTTTGTTTCTAATTTGCCTTTGATTCACATTGTATTCCTTACATTTTAAATTTTAAGTATTTTTTAGCTTAGGAACTTTTTAAAGCAGTTCATAGTGTATAAACTACCACCAGAATATCCAGAAGGAATTACTACTTAAAGTCATCGTGATTAATTTTTTGCTGAAGAATAATTTATTCTGTCTCTTTCCTCAACCAATTATTTATCTACTAGAGGCCCGATGCACGAAATTCATGCAAGAGTAGGCCTTTGCAGCCGTGGCTGCCTGGATCCCTCCCTCCCAGCTGAGGCAGCTGCAGCCCCAGCTTTGTCCCGGAAGGATGTCCGGTCTAATTAGCATATCATACTTTTATTATTATAGATTTGCCACTCCTGAATTTCACATATTGAATTTTCTCAAAGCGAGGTCCTCCTTTGGCGTGTGTTTGTGTGTATGTGTGTGAATAACCATAGCCAAGAGTGGAGTTGCCCAGGAGTGAGGAAGAGGAAGTATAAGCCATGCCATAGAATAGTCAGTGTCAGCATAAAAGGCTAGCCAGAGAGATAGAGGACTAGGAGGTAGACTGAGTCACCTTGGATAGAAGAGCCTTGAGAGCCAAAATGAAGAAATGACATTGCATTTGGTAAGTCTTTGAAGGGTTTCAGCAGAGTTTATAATACCCTGGATCTGCCCTCCATCAGTTCTTCTACACTCATTCCCTATACATCCCCAGTCCTGGCAGGTACACACCAACTGAAATGACGAGTTACTTGCCACTCACTAAGCACTCCCTATTCTATTGCCTTTGTGTCTTTGCCTTCTCTCTCATCCTTTCATATATGATGAGCCCTAACTTATTCTTGAGGTTTCACCTGTCATGTCTCCCAGAAGTCTTCCCTGTCCTACTGAGTTGGACAATGGTCCTGTGTGTCCCCCTCCCCCATGGTCACCCTGTCATACCAGCTAGCACTCTGCATTCTAATGCTTGCTAAGTTTTCTGTATCCATCTCCAGATAGTAAGCTCCT
This sequence comes from Myotis lucifugus, assembly GCF_000147115.1. Lineage (NCBI taxonomy): Eukaryota > Metazoa > Chordata > Mammalia > Chiroptera > Vespertilionidae > Myotis > Myotis lucifugus. The sequence continues at coordinate 946,656 of NW_005871131.1, forward strand.
TGAGGAGGGCCTGTGACAGGCTCACCCCTGTATTCCCATTGCCTGGTACACAATGGCATATGTTTTTTTGTTAATCTCACCTGAGGATATTTTTTTCCATTGATTTTTAGAGAGTGGAAGGAAGGGGGTGGTGGTGGAGAGAAACATCAATGTGAGAGAGACACATTGATTGGTTGCCCCCTGCATGCATTCCAACTGGGGCCAGGGATGAAACTTGCAACCCAGGTATGTGCCCTTGACCAGGAATCAAACCTAGACCCTTCATCCACGGGCTGCTGCTCTAACCATTGAGAAACACTGACCAGGTCAGGAATAAGTATTTGATGCATGAATGAAAGAAACAACAAGCAGATAACTACATGAATGGGAATATATATTGGTGTTCACATTACCTAGCAAGATGAATGGAGAAAAGAGAGAGGTTAGGCAATTCCTATGGTAATGCGAGTAAAAAAGGGATGAGCTTTAAATTAGAAGCAGAAATTGTATAAAATGGGAATGTAAGAAAATTTCAGAGGAAATCTAGCAACTGACTGAATGTACAAAGTAAGGGGCCAGGAATAGTCTAAACACTATTTGAGCTTATAGGAATAGTGGCATCCTGAATGGACACCAGGAAGTCAGAAGAAAACTCTGCTGTTGGGTGGTAGTGATAGGGGGATACACGTTTGGTTTTAGACCCATGCGTGTTTAATATTATCTACGAAAGCAAATTTTGTGGTTAGTTTTCCGGATTCATGAACATGTGTCAGAATTAAGGTACTCATGCTTGAATGGATCTGGCTTCTTCTTCATTCTCATTGTTAATCCTTAGATCCTTCCTTTTTTGGGGTAGATTTTTAGGGTTACTTGGGTAAATCAACTGCTTTTTGCATTTCAATCCAGGCAGACCCCTATGCCAGGAAAGTCATGGTTTGAGCCTGACTCAGATCAGTGAAATAGTCATTTACACAAGAGCTCTCAGTGCCACAGCGATGGCACT
>NW_005871131.1:949387-984103 GCF_000147115.1 Myotis lucifugus
CTGCCATTTGGTCTATTTGCATATTAGGCTTTTATTATATAGGATTTCCCTTAATTTTTGGCAGCATACTTTGATTATCTCTTCACATGACAATGAATATCATTTTCTATAGATAATTCAATCTTTAATATGGTTGATAAAATTTTGTTTCTATCAGTAATCATTTAGAAAGTCTCTTTTAGCTTCCCAGCTCATTATTGATTATCATGTAAATTTTTGGGATCACTATCAATTTTGTAAAAACGTCTAGTTTCTTTTATATAAGCTATTATATTTAAAATAATTGTCCCTAGTTGGTTTGACTCAGTGGAAAGAGCGTTGGCCCACAGACTGAAGGGTCCCAGGTTTGATTCTGGTCAAAGGCACATACCTCATTGTAGGCTCGATCCCAGGTCTTGCTCAGGGTCTGTGTGGGAGACAACCAATCGATGTGTCTCTCTCACATCAATGTTTTTCTCCCTTTGTCTCTTCCCCTCCCTTCCACTCGCTCTAAAAATCAATGAAAAAAATATCCTTGGGTGAGGATTAACAACAAAAACAAAAATTTATACAATAACCAATCTTAAGTATTCCTCGAATTGACCATACTCAACTGGTGTGTCATTGATGTTTTCGTTTTAGTAGCTTAATATAAATTTATATTATCTTCACTGAAGTCAGTATTTCATGTCAAGACAAGAATTCTGATAAATTCTATTCTGTATGATTCCCACCAAAATAGAAAAAAATGTTGTTTTTATACTTGTATTGGCCTTATTATCAAGTAACTTCTTTTAGGAGAGGAATTCTCTTTGACGTGGCAGCAATGAAAACTTTATCCTTCATTCACAATTTTACATGTCTGATGATTGGAAGAATTTTCCATAGGCTAGCTTCTAGTTATGCACATTTCCAATCTTGTTTCTCCTACACTGCACACAAACTTATGGGGCTGGGTGTCTCAGCATATGTTCATATCATGACATGACCTTAGTTCTATACTTTCATGCCGGAAGAGACACCAGGTGAGTCAGCAGAATGGGTAGACGGGACATTCCTAGAAGTTGTTCTTACACGGGAAGTGAAAGCAAAACTTAACTCTACATAGAAATGAATCTGAGCTATAAAAATATTTCCCAAGAATGCAAAACTAAACGTATCCACAATTCCTTTTATTGAGATTCCCCAAATGGCCTCTACTCCAATGGTACCCAACTCTCAAAGAAGTGTGTTAGAAGGGAAGTCAGAGTGGAAAGATAAAATTCTTAACAGTTGTGGTCGAAGTATTTTACTTCTGCAAATGACCTACTTAAAAATGTGTGTGTGTGTATGTGTGTGTGTGTGTGTGTGTTTATGAACACATTGCTTAGAGCCCCTTCCAGGGCTTTGAAGGGGGACTGCGCATACTTAAGCTTCATTAGCCTCATGACAATCTGACACTAACACTCTGTGATTCTATGAATTAATTCCTAAATTTGAGGATAAGGGGAGTTGGGATGGGAGCCTTCCCAGGGATGCTCATATTGTATAACATATAGTGCTTCCTCTATTTCTGGTAAGACAGAATTTTCTCCTCTAATTACATGGCCTGTTGCATTTTTTTCTTAGGATGTTCATAAATTTTAAAAGTATGTTTTATTGATTTTTTTTGAGAGAGAGGAAGAGAAAGAGAAACATCTATTGGTTGCCTCCTGTATGCACCCTGATTGAGTATTGAACCCACAACCTAGGTATAGGCCCTGATCGGGAATGAACACACAACCTTTGGTTGTACGGACAATGCTCCAAGCAATTGAGACACACTGGCCAGGGCACCACTTAAATTTTTAAAACAAATTTTTACTACTGGCAAAAGAATAAATTGATATATTTTAAAAATTTAAATAAAGCTAATAACAAAAATCAGTGGTCCCATGGCTTCTCCTAATCTAAGATGCAACCACCTTCAACTTTTTAAGCCATTTATTTCAGGTTTTCTTTGTTTTTAAAAATAATATTTATATACTATGGCCTCTTGGGTCATTACTTTAGACATGATTTACTATCTCTATTATAATAGATGCAACGTTTAGCTTTCAGTTTCCTATTTTCTTTCCTGGAGACATCCTTTGGGCAGCCTTCTCTCCTTCCCTCCTATACTGGACCCATCCTTTTCTCAGCTCGCAGTACAGGGTTTCCCTAGGACCTCTCTTTGCCATCACCCCGAGAAGTACTTTTACCTCATCTCTCTCCTGTATTCTAGCTTCTGATTCCTGGCCTTCATATCATATCTTTCTTTGTTCTTGGTTTACTCCTCTATTTTGGTGAAATACATCTTCCAGTAGCTTTCTGAAAAAGGCTGTATGGGAGATAAATCTTGAGAAACTGCAAATTCTAAAATTCATATTTTCTATCCGTGGTTGTCTGGGTGTAGAATTCTAGATAAAAAATAATTTCCCATCACATTGGAATACCGAAGGCATTGTTCCAGTGTTTTCCAGCTTCAGTGTTGCTATTGACAAGCCTGATACCATTTGACTCCCAGTTCTTACTAGGTAAGCTGTTCCTTCTCTTTGGTTGTTTTAGGATCTGTGATTTGAGCCCAGTGCTCTGAAAATTTACAATAATTTGACTGGCCCCTGTTGTTTTTCAGTCATTGTGTTGGATGCTTAGTGGGTGGGCCCTTTCAGTCGGAGGATCATGTCCTTTAATTTTTTGAAATTTCCCTGTATTTTTTGGATAATGTTTTTGGATAACTTTCTTCTTACTGTTTACTTTGTTCTCTCTCTGGAATTATTATTTAGAAACTTGACCTTCAGGATTGTTTCTCTCTTTTTTTTTCTTTCTTTTCTATTCATTATTATTGTCCTTTAAAAAAAAACCTTCCACTTTTAAGGAGATTTTCCTAGATTTTAAATTTCATGTTTTTAATTTGAAGAGTTTTTTTCTTGAATTATTACTTTTAAACTTTTATATATAGTAATCCCATTATTATTTCAAGGATGAAATATCTTTTTAAATTTATTTTTGAAATTCTTAATGTTTTCTCCTGCTTCTTGGGTTGTATCTGTTTGCTCTGAGTTTTAATTTTTATTTATTATTTTCTCCAACAGTATTAGAAATATTTCTAGTATTTCTCAAATGATGATCCTAGGCTATCTATTCATATTTAAGGATGAGGTCTAAATATGAATAGAATGGCATGTGATACAAATGTTTGTGTATCTCAAGATATATCTGGATTCCTACCACTTCTCATCACTCTCATCTATGCCATCTTGGTCCTAACACCATCATCTCTTGCCTAGATTATTGCAACGCTCTCCTAATTGGTCTCCCTGCTTTCATACCTGTGCCTTATGGACTAATCTCAACAGAGGATAGAGTCATCTTTTAAAAATATGCCATGTCTGGCCAGTGTGACTTAGTGGTTGAGAATGGTTCCACCAGGAGGTCACTGTTCGATTCCTGGTCAGGGCACATGCCCAGTTTGCGAGCTTGAAGGCAGCCAATCAATGATTCTCTCTCATCATTGATGTTCTATCTCTTTCTTCCTCTCGCTTCCTCTCTCTGAAATCAATAAAAAAGTATGTCATATCATTTTTGCTCCAAGTGCTCCAATGGTTTCCCATCTTATTCTAAATAAAAATAAAAAAGACTTACCATGATCTGTTAGTTTTCTATGCTGTGCAACAAGTTGCCACAAATTTAGCGGCTTAAAACCATACACATTTATTATTTCATAGTTTCTGTGGTTCAGAAGTCCCAGCATGACTAAGTTGGATCCTCTGCTGAGGGTCTCACAGACTGCAGTCAAGGTGTTGGCTGGGGTTAGTTTCTCATCTGGACGCTTAACGAGGAAAGCACCTGTTTTCTAACTTGCGTGATCGTTGGTAGCATTCAGTTCCTGCAGTTGAAGGATTCATGTCTGAGCCAGCGAGAGAAGACAGAGAGAGACTAGGTGAGTCTTCTAGCAAGGCAGTCTTACATAATGTAACATAATCACGAGAATGACATCCTATCACTGTTACCATAATCTTTTGGTTAAAATCAAGTCACACATCCTATCCATGCTCAAGAGGAAGGAATTACACAGAGGTGTGAACCTCCAAAGTTGGGTATCATAGGGCGCCACCTCAAGTGTGTCTTTCTCAAATGACCTACAAAGCCATGGTTCCCTATTACTTCTCTGATCTCATTTCCTACAGTCATCATTCTTATTCACGCTGCACAGCCACAGGAGTCTTAGGGCTTTGGCACGTCTCATTCTCTGCCTGGAACTCTCTTCTCATGGCTCACTCCCTAACCTCCTTCCAGTCTGTGTTCAACTATTACCTTCTCAGAGGTTACTTCTCTGACCACCTTATTTAGAATTCCTGGCACTCTCTATCCCCCTTTGCTGTTTTATTTTCCTTCATATATACTGTACCGTTCACTTATTTGTTGTATTTATTGTCTATTATCTTCTACTGGAATGGAGGCTCTATGAAGATAGTGATTTCTATCTGTTTTGTTCACTACTAATCTCTTGTAGTTAAAATACAGTAGTAACTCCATAAATATTTATTAAATGAATGAATGTGTATATGCAAATTGCTTGATGAGCTTAGCAATAGGACAATTGGACGGGTGGCTGGCTAGCTTTTCTGTTGGGGATCCCCATATGTCAGCATATGATCTCCATAGGTCTTTGCTGAAATTTCATGCAGTTTCTCCAAGAAAGGGTCATCCAATCTCCTGCCCAAGGTGTAAGAATCAGCTGTAAGAATCTTGGTTGCCATTATTTTATAGCTATGCAGTGAGAGGGGCGGAGGTTCTCATAGTATGCAGGTTTTCACTTGATCTCCCAGTTTGTAGTTCTGTTCCTCAACAAACACTTCCTACTGTCCCAGGCTTAATGTCCTCTGTCTGAGTTGATTTTCTGTGTTCAATTTCTCCAGAGATTACACCTTCTGTCTCTGGTAGGAAGGGGAATCAATGGAATATGCCAGGTGGAGGTTGAGATCTTATCTGCTGCCTCTGGCTCACTCTTGCCTTTGCTAGTAAATATTTTATATATCGATTGATTTGAGAGAGAGAGAGAGAGAGAGAGAGAGAGAGAGAGAGAAGGAGAGAGAGAGACATTGATTTGATGTTCCACTTATTTATGCATTCATTGTTTGATTCTTGTATGTGCCCTTACTGGGGATTGAACCTGCAACCTTGGCATGTTCACCCCTGCCTTCTATTTCCTGAGTTCATCTAAGTCCTCGAGGGTGTATTAGCTTCTCTTTCACTGGCATCGTCTTGTGTATGCCCTCAGGTTTGACCTTTCTCTGTTCTGTGAAGTCATTCATCCTTCCTCCATCCACTTTCTGACTTTATATGGAGTTTCTCTTTCTGTTTCCTTTTCTTCTCATTTTGGAAAGAGTCTTGAGAGGAGAAGAAGGCCATATTGATACTGAAAATCCTAAAAAAATGTTCATCCAGATGTTTGACATTTCCTTGGGGATAGGCTTCAAGTCTAAAAATAGTAACGGCAAAAGGAAAATCTTATCAGAGGCAGCCTGATTCTGTACTAAAGGTGAACATTAGGAAAAGGATTCCAAATAATCAAAGTGTTAAATGTGATTGGAGGAAGAGGTGAGAAGTACTATCTATAATCAACACTTCAGATAATTCATACCTTTTGACAGTATAATTGCTGTCATAGGACTCTGTCTTAAAGGAATAATCAGAAACTTGGGCAAAAACAAAAGTGCAATCATGTTTATCACAATACTAGTCATATGGTCAAAACTGGAGAAACCATAGCAAAATAAAATATGGTACATTCACTGGAATATTATGGAGACATTAAGAGATATATTTCTGAAGGTACTTTTGAAAAATTTAAAAAAACCCCAGAGATTTTTAGGACTGTTTTGATGACATGAGAAAGAGCTCACCCTATATTAAGTGATAAAAACAAGATGAGCAGTTATTACTTTTATTGTAAGAAAGCTTTTTAAAGGTGCAACTAAACTAGAAGACGTTTAATCCATTTTAAACCATTTAAATATTCTTAAGGTACACAACATGAGAAGTATATGCACCAGAAAGTACCAAATTATGATTTATAAATTAGCTCACAAGAAAGTGTCTGTTTTCTTTCTGAGGTACCCATTGCTCCGACAGGGAGATGTGAAAGGGAATAAAGCAGTTACTCCTTTCCAAGGGAACCAGTTACCTTTCCTTCAGACTGTTTGGTAAATTTATAAAGGCCTTCACTTTCCAGATTTCCAAAATAATCTTTGTACATACTTGAAAAGAATGGCCTTTTCCAATAGTCTGCCAAGCGTTTAAAAAAAGAACGATTCTTGACCAAGTTTGGAAAAGCACATTAAGTGTTCACTGCACATAAAATCCGTGTGCTCATTTCATAGGAAAATTCTCCAGCATGAAGGCTGTATGCAGATAACAGGTACTCTGATGTTAATTATTAATGTCAGAAGAGTTGAATTCAGGAAATTTTTTTTTTTTAGTGAAAATGTCAGTTCTTGTCCTTTAACTCTTCACTGCATAAAATAGGTGTTGGGAAATGTCATGGCTCAGGAAATAATCAGCACAATGAATTTTCATGCTCAGCCTGCATTTATCTACCAAGGCATAGTACATGAATCTAGTTACACATAGCATAGCAACTTTCACAGGAACAGTAACTATGAAAGTTCCAGGAGTACCTCTAGCCCTTGTGAGAAGCGAGCACTAGGATGATAAGCAGAAGTTACATTAGGGTATGCTTTTAGTCCCTGTCCGTTTTCCTTCTCTTATTCTTTCTGTTCTTTGCTCCCAGCCCTGCCCCCACCTCCATTGGAGGAGAGGTACTGTTTGTATTTGCTTTTCCAGCTCCAGAGGAGCTTCTCAAACACTCACAGCCTGACACCGACAACACAGTTACCTATTTCCATTTCCCGTCTTTCACAAAGTAAGATGCTAGGTGAGATGCACGGCCCCAAGGAGCTTGGGCACAGTTCAGTGTATACCCTGGATGGTGTGGGCAGGCAGGGAGAGAGCCTGCCATAGGGACTCACTTCTGCTTTGGGCTTTTAGCTTTTTGGACTAGGGGGGTTTTCCTTTTTTGTTAGCTTAAATTTTATTGTTACAGCCATGCTTTGGCTTATACTCATGAAACTGTGTCTATTGGATCAGGCTTAGCAAACAGACTTCTCTGCCCCTGAAAGTTAGACATTGACTGCTGCAAACTTAGATGTGAGCTTTCCTTGCATTTCTACAGAATGGCAGGGTTTGTGTGGCAGAAATGTTAGACACAGGCACTTTCACTAAAAGGAAGGAGAAGAAGAATAAGAAGAAAAAGTAGTAGTAGTAGTAGTAGTAGTAGTAGTAGTAGTAGTAGAAGAGGAGGAGGAGGAGGAGGAGGAAGAAGAAGAAATGAAAAATAGATTGAGATTCTCAGTTTTCATACATTTTAAACACTTGAAGTGCCTTCGTTGAGAAAATGTACTGATCAGAGAAAAATATCTGAATGAGCCACTATAGCACTTCTGTAGACCAGACCTTTTATTTCTCTGATGCACCTTTGGAAGATACAGTGTCTCTTTAATATTCTTGGATCCATGTGACAGAGGTTGTGGCTTTTTAAGTTTTCAAGTTTTAGTTAACTTGAAAGGGGCTGTTTGTGATGACCGTAGCGTATCCATAGTTCCAGTATGAAATCTTGTTCACAGGTTTCTAGAAATGAAGCAGCGCATTCTGGAAGCCAATGCAATACTCCTGGCTGTGAAGGTGAATTCAGTGTTAACTCAGCCTGTCTTGGACCTTCACAAGGAGATTTCATTTCTGAGAGGCACTTAGCACAACACTGAGCGCACAGTCGGAGTGTAATACACAGTGATTCCTTGAATGATGAATCTTTGGGGAGCAATGCTATTATGTTTTTTTTCTTTTTGTTAATTCTCTCCAGAGGATGTTTTTCCATTGATATTTTTAGATAGAATGGAGAGGGAGAGACAGAGAGAGAAACATCGGTGTGAGACACATCAATTGGTTGCCTCCAGCATGTGCCTGACCAAGGTCAGGGATTGAGCCTGCAACCGAGGTATATGGCCTTGACCAGAATTGAGCCCGGGACCCTTCAGTCCACAGGCTGACGGTCTATCCACTGAGCCAAACCTGCTAGGGCTGCTTTTATGTTTTTAAAGAATTCCCATATATCATGTAAAGCAGTGAACTTTTGAACAACTCGTTTGTGCAGCTACATGGGACCAAAGGGTACAGCTGAAAGTAAAGAGGGCTACCCCACTCCACAAGGGGAAAAGGGAAATTTAGATGCATTTCACAGCCCATCCTGAACCCCTGGAGCGTTCTCTGCGCACTCGGTGCTCATTGTTCTCCCTCAGCGTTCAGATCTTACAGCCTCTGCACACAGTTAAGACTGTTAATATGTACTAAAGTTACAGCTGTGCTTGGTAACTGCTTTGTGCTGGGTGCTGTACTAGTGCTAGATGTGCAGAGACATTCTGATTCCTGCCCTCCTGGATGCTACAAAGGAGAGAGAAGGGCAGACAATATAAGTTAAAAGAATGAACAGCTCATTGAAGACTTTCAATTCATTTGGATATAAACTTGAAATAGCTTTATTCCCCCCACAACCCCCCAGTGACTGCTTTCACTCAATTTCCTACCTCTTAGTGAATGTTTGACAGATCCTATAGCTTTCCAGTCAATTTGAGTGGTTAAAATGCAGCCCAGGCAAGTTTAAAATTCAACCTGACTTCTTATTCAAAGAAAACCCTTCCTCCAATGCATGTTGTACTCTGTTAAGCCAGCCCATCTGGGAAGAGATTCTCAGGGGATGTGGTTGGTCTTTTTTCCCAGGGAAACTTACAAGAGCAAAGTTAGAGGGATGAAATACGCCTGTACCTCAGCTGGTCTCAAGGCTGCAACCAGTCACCATTTCCTTCCTCTGTACAGGTTCTAAATTCCCCTCACCCCTGGCTAGCACAGCTGCTGGCTTACCTTATGTGGTGAGGGCTGAACCCCTGGTCTTTCCTGAGATCCAAGTCTGCTGTACTTGCCGGTGTATCATCAAATGGAGACGGGGCGTGCCAAGAGATGTGCCAGTGGGTCAGCCGGTGCTGAGCACACTCTTCCCTGTCCCTCTTGTGTAGTAGCAGTTCCACCTCCTGCTGATGAGCAAGAGCAATGACTCTGCCAGTATGGTGACACCTTTCCTTGCCTGGTGGTCTTTTGGGACAAGGAACTCAAAGTGACTAGGTGGCAGCTGTAGCTTAAAGTTTAGTGGGACCCTCTTGTCTCCCCTGCTGGAAGTGTTATTCCTATGGGAAACAGGGCCTCCAGCCCCATCCTTAGTCTGAAGTTGGAGGGAGAAGAAACACACATTCTGTTAGTGGGTCACTGGGGGTGATAGCAAGTGGGGACATTCCTACTTTTATCCCTTGGTTCCCAGACCCTGTATTCTTCCTCTTGGAACACAACACAATGTAATGGTCATTGCTTTAGGTGTAGGCTTTGTGTGTACCTGTGGGTATCATCTCTAATCTGGCACCTCAGTTGTAGCATCACTCTGAATATGGCAGCTTCTAGAGAGATGAATAGCATGATTGTACCAGAGGGTCTCATGGTTATGTGCCTCACCTCCTTTGCTGTAGAATGGGTCCCTTGGTCTAGTGCAGTGGTCGGCAAACTCATTAGTCAACAGAGCCAAATATCAACAGTATAACGATTGAAATTTCTTTTGAGAGCCAAATTTTTTAAATTTAAACTATATAGGTAGGTACATTGTTATTAACTTAATTAGGGTACTCCTAAGGCTTAGGAAGAGCCACACTCAAGGGGCCAAAGAGCCGCATGCGAGCCACAGTTTGCCGACCACGGGTCTAGTGCACTGTTGTGCAAGAATCTGTGTTGGTGGCCCAAACGCTCTGTAAACCCTCACATAATGGTGCTGGCCAAGGCCATGAAGTCATGAGAGACAAAGGTAAACTGTAAAATCCCAACAATGAACTGCTGCCCCCTCCAGATAGAAAGGGTCTGGTGCAATCAACTTGCCACCAAGTGGCCAGTTTGTCTCCCTCAAGAATGGTGCCGTATCAGGCACCACTATTTGTCTCAGTTGCTAGCAGTTTAGATATATGTCAGCATCAGTGGCAAGATCAGCCTTGGTGAATGAGAACCCATATGTTGGACCCATGCATGTCCTCCATCCCTGAGCCATGACTACTTCATTCATGAGCCCATCATGCCAGCACTGGAGTGGCCAGAGGCTGGCTGATTCAGCTGGCTACAACATTCTGTCTACTTGATTGTTGAATGCTTTTTCTGTGGTGGATACTATCTGATGAACACCTATATGGGATATAAATATCTTCACCATTTGTCTTTCTACGTGTAGTTCCATCCACATGCCTCTTCTCCAAACCTCCTTGTACTTCCATGCCTGTGACCAACCTGTCAGGTCATCCACTTCTGCCCATAAGTTTATGTATATTCTTACTTCAGGCCATTTCTCTTTCCATATATAGTGGGTGACCAGGTGTAAGACACCTAGCTGCTGTCTTTCAGCATTACCCAGAGTGCAATCGTGGTCTAGTTTTGGCTTGCACCTACACATCAAGTCACTGTCTGTGAGCCCTGCTCTGTCCTTTTCCTCCTCTGTCAGCTGTTCACAAAGGACCTCCGAGGTGGCCAAAGTGGTGGACGACCTGGGGTCTTGGCTACCTGCTTCATGCAGCTATTTTGTGCCCTCTGTCCTTGCTCATGCTCAACCCTGGATGTACTACTTCAGTCTTATGATGTATCACTGTTGGGCTCATTCTAACAACTTATGACTTGGTGGGCCTGACAGAACCCTGTTCAAGATGGGCAACTAAGCCACATGGTCACTCAATGTTTTATGACGAGACACTCTATCTCTCTCACAGCCCAGTAGCATACTAGAGGAAATTTAAAAAATGGTTTATAGTTCTCTGTTGCAGATATCATGGCCTTGCCTCAGAACTCTGGAGATTTATGTTGTGAGTCTCCTGCAGGAGTTTATAATGAACTCCTCATGGCATTTCCACCCCACCTCCACTCCCATCGCCAAATCTACTTCCAGAATCATAGGTTCTGCCAGGTCAGATGGTCCAAGTTACAGAGCTGAATGCATCATAGCTTGGACTTCCTTTAGAGTCCTTTCCTACTCCAGATTCATGACTTGCAGTCTTTCAGGCTACTTAGTAAGTGAGTTTGGACCCAGACGTGCTTCCAGAACTCATGGGCAGACATGGTCAAGGAAGATGCCTGAATATATCCAAGGAGGGAGGTTTTGTCAGGGGAGTGAAAGAGAAGGAGAGTGGCAAGAGTGGTGAGGGGATTTGCAAGGAAGTGATTATAAAGATGGAACATGGAATCCAAAGAGTATAGGAGGGAGTAGAGAAAGAGAGAGAGAGAGAGAAAGAGAGAGAGAGAGAGAGAGAACTGTTGATCAATTTATGAATGTGAGAGAGGGCATTATAGTTCCAGAGTGATGTTGAAGAATTGCTGTAGTTGGGTTACTTGAGCAAGTAGATAAAAAGAGTAGGAGGTTGGAGTTTGAATCAGGAAAATAACAGAAGTGACGTGTGTGTGTGTGTGTGTGTGTGTGTGTGTGTGTGTGTGTACACGCATGGGCACACACATTGATAAGGTCATGGATGTCAGTAATGGGACAGAGAAAAAAGAGTTATTTGAAATTAGAAGACAGAGAGGCCAATACATTCCTCTGTTTTGTTTGTTAACTTCATTATAGTGTGTTTCTTCCTGAAGGCACCCAACACAGTGCTGAGCCTGTAGTGAGGATTCAATTTGTACATGAGAGCTACAGCCTTAAGATCTCATGTTACCCATGGAAAGAACAATGTGAGATTCTAGATCAAAGAGCTAGAGCTTTCTAAACTGAGCTACAGCATGTGCTCACCTATTAGCGGACAGTGTTACAGTTTGTAAGGAGGCCAGAGAAGTAGCCATGGAGAGTATATTTAACTATTTTGGATGTTTGCATTTGGTAGGGTGACTGGGGAACAGGAGACATGACAGGCACACAGAATCAATACAGAGGTTTGGTTGTGTATTATTTCCAACTCATCCTTGTATACAGTTGTTGGCTCATTATTTTTAATACCAAGGAAAGCCTGAATAGATGTTTCTTTTCTCCTTGTGTCACAAATTTGTGTTACTTTCCTTTCTTCTCCCAACAGAACTGGGGATGGCTTTGATTTTAGGAGCACCAAGAAGCTCCTGTAGCTAGGGTGTTTCTGTTGGGGGGAGCAGGTTTTCTTTAAAGTCGTTGGCTAATGCTGAAAATTCCTTTCACTAATGTGGTGTTTTTCTTCCATTAAAGAAAAGGCTTAAAATGTAAACTCCTGGAGAGAAAGATAACATACGGACTTAAATACATAATAAGGTGCAAACGAATGAAGATAGAGTCTTTTCCAAGAGAAAGGTATATGTATTTTTTCTGGGGGGAAGGGGAGGCGGGTCAGAAGATAGCAATGGGGTGGGTATGGAGAGAAACTGCTCTAAGAGAAGCTGAGATGCAGGAATGAACTTTTTGCCTCGTGTTGGCTCTCCTTCCGTGAGCCTCTGGGTTGCAAGCTGAGTGGTGAATATTTTCTGTGAGCTCCCAAGTCCTGATAGTGCTCTGGGAATGACTGAGACGGGTGGGCACATTTACCTCTCTAACGGTCTGTGATCACTTTCTATTGCTCCTTTAGGAATTCACCTGGTTTACCAAATTTACATTTCCTCAAATGCATGAAAATTCTATGTCCATCCAGTTTTCTTCTCTATGTGTTCCAAATCGTTATTTCAACTATTTTTTTTTGTGGCTCACATATGCAGAAATGAGTCAGCTTACATAGGGCCTAATCAGTCATCAAATTAAAATGGGACCTGTTCCAATGCTTAGAAAAGCTTAATTCTGACCTTTAAAATAAGTAAAATCTTTTGAGAACCCCTTTTCATGTTAAGTCAATAGAGATTCCAAAGATCTGAGTTTTATTTCTAGTTTTATCATTAAATAGTCATATGAACTTGGATGAGTTATTTTACTTTTCCAGAGCCTTGGCTTCTTCATGAAACATGAGAAAGGCTGCACGAAGGCGATTAATGTGTATAAAAGTGTTTGGTAAACTCGAAACTGCCCTATGACCGTTAGATGGCATTGCTAATGTTGCTGTGGACCCTGGTAAATATCTCACAGTTCATTACTATTTTTGGAAGGTGGTCGGGTTTTTTCTGCTTTTGTTTGGTTGGTTTTTGCACCCGTTTTAGGTGGTTGAAGGCAATATTAGAATCATTGATGAGCTTTATTTCTGGCACAGTCTCCTCCTGAAAGCTAACTCCCAGGCTTAAAAGATCTCTCTCAGAAGTGGTGTTGACATTTCTGGCTTTTTACTTCTGCTCTCCCTTGAGGCCTCTTAAATACGAGAAGTAATTTAATTCCCCATCTCCTGTGAGAGTGGTTTTTTTTTTCTTCAAAGTAGACTTCTTTTATTCTTAATGAAAAAAATTAAATGCACAAAATAAGTAAGAATAAGTATATGTCATGATGAACAAACATAATGAACTTCTAGGTGCCCATCACTCCAGATTCAAGAGTCATCAACTCATGGCCAAAATTCTGTGTTTTATAAACCTACTAACCCTCCACCCTCACCTAAGTGTATTTGGAAGCAAATCCCAACATTATATTAATTTACCCATAAACCTTTCATTATGTATGCATATATCCATATGCATGTGTATCTCCATTATAATACCTTTGAAAATTAACAATAATTTCTTAACATAAAATATTCAACCAGGATTCAAATCTCCCTGTTATCTCATTATTTTTTTCTTTAAAGTTTGTTTGATTCAGAATCCATACAAGGTCAATACATTGCAATTAGTAGAAGTTTCTCTTAAAGTCTTTTAATCCATGCTTCAAGGCAGATCCAGGTACAGGGGGAAACACTTCTTAGCACGCGAATAGTAGTTTGAGGCTACAAGTCCAAGATCAAGGTGCTGGCAGATCTGTATTTGGTGAGGAGCTTCTCTCTGGTTTGCAGATGGCCATCTTCTTGCTGTGTCCTCACATGGTAGACCAGTGGGGAGTGTTCTTGAGTTCTGTTTTCCTCCAAGTTCTGTGAGGAGACTGCTTGCTCATTCCTCATCTTTTTCTTGTATTGTCAGAATTGAGCACAGTACTTGGCTTCCATTTTTTGCAGTTTTCTTTTCTGTTAGTCTATTTTCTAACCATTGTTGCATCCACCTTTACCTTTAGTTAGATTCAATGAGTACTGGACATGTGGTTCTTCCAAAATGTGTTGTTTATAGCCCAGCTCTTTCACTTCAGTCCAGTAACCTGATGACTAGAATATGTAAGAATTTCTCCCCTTTCTTTCCATTTCTAACCCTATGGCTCCAGCTTGACTAAGGATGCACAGAATTCTACCAATTTGTGTTGGGATGGATTGAGTTTACCAGAGTTGGAGTCACAAGATACAAATTCCCATCCCAATTAGCCATCTACTTGCTCTGAGATAGCAGGGGCTTTACTTTATCTCTCCAAGTCTTCTGATTCCTTATCTGTACAATGGATGTCATAATTTCTTGCCTGTTTCACAGTTATGATAGTGAAATGAAAGAAGTTTTGTGATTTGTAAAGTATTATATACACAAATGATCTTTGTCATTATTACTATTGTTATGGCTGATTTTCCAGGAGTTTACTATTAAAGTTACCAGTGATGGGGCTCTGAGATAGGCTGGCTCACTGGAACACAGGGAAGGGTGAGGTGAGATTACTGGGGAGGGGGCAGAGTAACAATGTGGAGCTGAGGTGCCTGAGATGACAAAGAATGTGAGTGTGCTAATGAATAAGACTAGGACACAAGGTCATATCTAATTATTATTATTATTATTATTATTATTAGTTTATTTGAGCCAAACTGATGACAATTGCCAGTAAGCAAAATCTCAGTGGATTGAAAAAATACTCCCACTCGGTCTATCTTGAGCCCCAAGATAGGAGCCCTATCCTCCTGACAAGGCCGTCTCCAGTCTCTCTCATCTTTAGAGCTCATTGTCAGCTTCTGACTTCCTATACGGTGCTGGCTATCCATACCATTTATCTGATTAAATCAGGGTAATCTATACTGTTTATCTTTTAATTTTTATATTCTTTCTCCCCTACCAAAGTACAAGTGTTTAAAAGTGTAGACCATGTCTTATTCCATAATGATGGTACATAAAAGTGATTTATAGCTGGTAGGCATCATTATTGTGCGGTGTTCATACAAACCTGGGCCATGTTTTTCTTTATTAAAGATTGGCAAGAAAACAGCCTTTTCTGAATGCTCTGATATTCCTAAAAAATTTTTTTAACTAAGTCATACATGAACATACATTGAAAAGTTAAATAGTGGTAAAAGACTTATAAAAACATAGCCCCTGCCAACTACACAAACCTGTTCCCTAGAGCAGTGGTCGGCAAACCGCAGCTCGAGAGCCACATGTGGCTCTTTGGCCCCTTGAGTGTGGCTCTTCCACAAAATACCATGTGCGGGCGCGCACATACAGTGTGATTGAAACTTCGTGGCCCATGCGCAGAAGTCGGTTTTCAGCCTGGGCGAATCTATTTTGAAGAAGTGGCGTTAGAAGAAGTGGGGGTACGTTCGCTGAGGTCGACCCCTCAGATTGAGGACGTTTTTAGCAAAGGCCAGCTTAGGAGTACCCTAATTAAGTTAATAACAATGTACCTACCTATATAGTTTAAGTTTAAAAAATTTGGCTCTCAAAAGAAATTTCAATCGTTGTACTGTTGATATTTGGCTCTGTTGACTAATGAGTTTGCCGACTACTGCCCTAGAGTAACCACTTCTTAACTCTTTAACTGTTTTCTCCTCCGTAGTATTGTCCTCTATATTTATAAATAATACTAGAGGCCCTGTGCATGAAATTTGTGCACAGGTAGGGTCCCTAGCGGCTGCCAGCTGCCGGCCGGGGCCTCCCTTCCCTCGGCTGCCTGCGGCCGCTGCCAGCCAGGGCAGGGCCAGCCAGGGGGAGGGGCCATGGGTGGTTGGCTGGCCGGCCCTGCCCCCTGGTCGAACTCCCAGTTGAAATCCCAGTTGAGGGGACAATTTGCATATTAGGCTTTTACTATATAGGATATGTATATACATATAGATTTATCCACCATATTTATAAATTACACATATGCCAAATAATATCCCATTGTCTGGATATACCGTAGTTTGCCCACTTACTTGGTTGCTTCCAAGTTTTGATAATTATAAATATACTATAGGCCCAGTGCATGAATTGGTGCACATTGAAAGAAAATTAATTAGAAGAGATATTTTAATATTGCTATTCACCTTTTCTCTATAATAGAAGTTCAACCAAATTCACAATCGACAATGACAGATGGAAACACACATGTGTAATTGGTGCCAGCGAGAGCTTTATATATATAGGTAAATTTGCTTAATTAGACCTCTTTCTGATTTAGCTAAACTTTTTCTAGGGAGAGGAAGCTGGGTGTTGCTATGTGACGTCATTACCTGGTGCCCACAGCCACTGTTTCTGGACTGGGCTGGGCTGTGAGCTGCATTTTGCGCCATGGGGATCTCAGCAGCATTGGCTATGACTTGGTGGGCTGTCGCTCCGGGGTGGTGGCGGGGCCTGTGTCCCACTTTGGGGAAGCTGAGTGTTGCCAGGTTTGTGGTGCCATTTCTTTTTAAATGGCCAGTGTGTGTTATGGCAGCTCCTGCATTGAGCATCTGCCCCCTGGTGGTCATTGCGCATCATAGTGACTGGTCAGATGTTGGAGGGACACTTAGCTTATTAGCCTTTTATGTATATAGATTATATATAGATATGTATGTATATATTAACATATAACATAAATAATATATGTAAATAACATATATACTAGTATATTACTATCTCCTGGTTTATTAATTTTATACATTATCTACCAATTTAAAACTTACTAGATTGAGATTTTTCTCTTCCTTTCACTCCTCTTTTCTCTTCCGATAATCCAATATAGTTAGTTATATTTCGAATTATGGTTAACTCAATTGTCAGTGTTCCAGTTACCTAATCCATTGCTGCTTAAAGCAACTACAATCATTTTATTCCCTCCCAGTTTCTGTGGGTCAGGATTGGGAAGGGCTTGACTGGCTGGTTCTGGCTCCAGGGGTCTCATGATATTGTGGTCAGGAAGTGGATGGAGGTAGAATGGCCAGAGTTGGACAGAATGTCACAGAGTTGGAATCCTACACATGTAACCTTCTCAGATTGACTTCTCTCACTTAGTAACATACATTTAAGGTTTCCCCATGTCTTTTCATGGCTTGATAGGTCATTTTTTTAATGCCAAATAATATTTCATTGTCTAGATGTATCATAGTTTATTTGTCCATTCTCCTACTGAAGGGCATCTTGGTTGCTTCAAGTTTTGGCATTATAGAGAGAGCTGTTTTAACATCCATGTGCAGGGTTTTGTATACATACATTTTCAGCTCTTTTAGGTAAATGCCAAAAAGCATGATTGCTGGATTATGTGATAAAAAATGCTTAGTTTTTTTGTTTGTTTGTTTTTTGTCTTACCCTCTCAGCTTTTCCTATTGGCTTCAGTGGTATGGGAAGCATGCCTGTGCCGTGAAGCCCTGCAGGATGAATTTTCTGCCTTCACTCTCCCAAGTCCCCTCTTCAGTGCTAAAATACGTGTGAAAGTGATAACACTGTTGGGACCCCTAACAGCCTGAGCAGTGGTGACACACTCACTTTTTAAAAAATAATAATTTATTTTTATTGATTTTGGAGAAGCAGGGAGATGGAGAGATAGAAACATCAATGATAAGAGAAAATCATTGATTGGCTACCTCCTACACACCCCACACTGGGATGGAGCCCGAAACCCAGGCATGTGCCCTGACCTGGAATTGAACCATGACCTCCTGGTTCATAGGTCATCGCTCAACCACTGAGCTATGCCAGCTGGGTTTGCTCAGCTTCTTGAAACCTGAAGTCTCATGAGTTATTCTTACATGTGTTTAGATATCGGTTCTTCTTGGACTAGGATAGTATCTCCTTTGCATTCTCTCAACACCATGAATTTATAGGAGCTGCATTAATAAAATACATGTTGAAATCCAGGTGCTTTGGGCACACAAGGCTCTCTGAAAAATGTCCATGTTTCTGGCTGGTTTGGCTCAGTTGCTGACTAGCAAACAAACTTTAATATTCCTGTCTTCTGTGAGCCACTGGTCCTGGCATCCACTTAGCCAGTTTTCTCACAGGGCTAAAGCTGATCCTCATGCTCCCCAGTGATGTGTAGATCATCCTGAAAGGTGAACATCTTTTCACAGGCAAGCCTGAAAGTCTGAACGCTGTCCTAAGTTTTAGGAAAACTATCAGCCCCCAAGCTTTTAAAAACAGTGTGTGGGGTGGCCGTCTTAAAGTTTAGCATTAGGAAAATATGTTTATTCTCAAGGTTTTCTCCTCTTTAAGGTGTTTCTTTTCCTTTCCTTTCTTTTCTTTTAAATAATTTTATTGATTTTTTACAGAGAGGAAGGGAGAGGGATAGAGAGTTAGAAACATAGATGAGAGAGAAGCATCGATCAGCTGCCTCCTGCACAACCCCTACTGGGGATGTGCCTGCAACCAAGGTACATGCCCTTGACCGGAATCAAACCTGAGACCCTTCAGTCCCCAGGCCGAGGCTCTATCCAGTGAGCCAAACCAGCTAGGGCTCCTTTCTTTCCTTTTAAAAAATATATTTTTTATTGATTTCAGAGAGGAGGGGAGAGAGAGAGAGAAACATCAATGATGAGAATCATTGATTGGCTGCCTCCTGCACGCCCCCTGCTGGGAATCAAGCCCCCAACCCCGGCATGTGCCCTTGACCGGAATCGAACCCGGGACCTTTCAGTCTGCAGGCTGATGCTCTATCCTGAGCCAAACCAGCTATGGCTCTAAGATGTTTCTGAGAAAAATAATGTAAAACAGTGGCAGAACTGACCTACCAGAACCCTGTTCATCTTAAAGATGAATCTAGCAACCTAGGTTCATGCCACACATGTGCTGCCTGTCTCAGAGAAAGATCCGTGAGTCCTCCTTAGCCACTAGCTTTCTCATGGACCAATAAACTCCTCTGTGCCTGGAAGCAGCCGGACACACAGACATCCTCGTGTGCCCTGGAAATGCTGGCGTTTCTGTGTAAAGTCTGTCAATCCAAGGATGAAGGGTGTATATGAGAACCTCTATTTTTAATTAGCCTTCAGGGCACAGCCTGCTCTCCATGCACTGTCACAACAAAGGGATCTTTATTCTCTGGGGAATCGGATTAAGATGCAGCAATTGAAATTGTGTACTTGTCATGTCTGAAACCGCTTTTATCTACTGTTTCATCAGTAACTTTGAGAACTGATCTCCAGTGCTGGCTTCCCCTTTTACTAGTTGTGTAACCTTGGGCACACTCCTGTCCTAGCTTAATTAATCTAGTTTACTCCTTTATAAGCTGGGGGCGATATTTTCCCTGACCTCCTACCTCAGAAGCTTTAGTGAGGCATAAATGGTAGCATGGAAATGGAAAAGCATCATTAAAAATATAAAGATAGATTGCTGATATTATGGCTTAGAGACATTTTTCTTATGAGGAAGGGTAAATTAAAAAGTGAAGTCTTGGTTGCCTCCTGAGAGAGTCCAGTTCTTGGGGTAAACACTGAATATAGGACAACCTGGCACTGAGTTTGTGGAAGGCTCTACCCCACTGCCCCCTCCCCCCGCCCCCTACATCCCCTTCCTCCGTGCCCCTGGGTGGAGACAGTGATCCACACTGGGCAGGCCTCCCCTCCTCTGTGCTGCCAGGCCACCTACGCCTTGTCAAAGTGCTGACAATCAGCTCCCTGCTGCTTTCTCATCTTTTAAAATCCAATTAAACATCTCTGGCCACAGCGTGACAATTGTCTGGGCTCCACACACAGTGGAACTTCACCTGAGGTGGCCTTCGGAAGCCAAAAGAGAAAAGCTCCTTTATCTTGGAAAGATCACACCCGCAGTTCCTGAGAGGGTGGAGCCATTGTGAGGTCTGGACCCATGTTCAGACCTAGCTCAGCAACAAACTTCAAGATGGTAAAGCTCATTAGCAGATGTAACCGTGTCCACAGAAGCAATCTGGTGGTTTAAGAATCAGCAATGGACAAGGTATATGTGAGATATAGGAAGTTTGAGTGGAATGTCCCAGCAGGGAGGGATGCTGAAGGTTAATATGGGCCAGATTGTGGGGAACCTTGAAGCCAGACCATCAGGACTCTTACTGGACTGTAGGGCATGACCTCTTGTGGAAGGCAGGAGGATTCTGCTATAGGTAGGGTGTTCTACCTTGCAGATTGCCATCTTTTTAATTTTTTTTTTTTTAGAGAGAGTGGAAGGGAGTGGGGAGACAGACAGAGAGAAACATTGATGTGAGAGACACATCGATTGGTTGCCTTCCGCATGCGCCCCGACAAGGGCTGGGGATCAAGCCTGCAACCTAGGTACATGCCCTTGACTGGAATTGAAGCTGTGACTCTTCAGTTCGAGGCTCTATCCATTGAGCCAAACTGGCTAGGGCCAGATTGCCATCTTGTAACCTCTTACCATCACACATGGTTCCTGAGGTTAGTCAGTGCTTGGCAGGTCATTTGTTTACTACCATGTGGGGCAAGTGTAGGTTTACAGTTGTGAGTACACGAAACACAGAGTTTATTTTTGTATTATTATGTATTAACTACGTTATTTTCCATATGAACAACTGTAAACCTACATTTGCCCCACCTTATACAGTAGTGGCTCCCCTTAAACTTAGGAAGATGCTGCATCTGGAAGAATCAAAAGTTCCTTGTTCTGAAATGAGTGCCACGTGGCTACTGGATCAGACAGAACAGGGAAGCTGACGCTGGCCCTGAATCTGGGGCTAACCAGTTGGTCAGTGAAGAAACGCTAATCTCTTCTAGGGATGTCAGCTGCCTTATCTATATAATAAAAGCCTAAGTGACCGTTATGGTGGAACAACCAGAATGACCAGTTGCTATGATGTGCACTGACCACCAGGGGGCAGACGCTCAATGCAGGAGCTGCCCCCTGGTGGTCATTGCGCTCCCACAGGGGGAACACCACTTAGCCAGAAGCCGGGCTCATGGCTGGCAAGTGCAGCAGTGGTGGCGGGAGCCTTTCCTGCCTCCACAGCAGTGCTAAGGAGCAGCAAGCTGAACAGTAAGGAGCAGCAAGCAGGCAGGCAGTAAGGAGTGAGGGGTCCCGGACTGCAAGAAGGAGGTCCAAATGCCAGCTTAGGCCCGGTCCCCACGGGGAGCGGGCCTAAGCCAGTAGGGAGACAACCCCCAAGAGGTCCTGGACTGCGAGAGGGCGCAGGCATGGCTGAGGGACGCCCCCCTCAGTGCATGAATTTCGTGCACCAGGTCTCTAGTCAATAAATGAAACGATAGGGAGAGAAACAGCTGGATCAGCAACTCTAAGGTTCCTCCTAACTTGAATGTTTTGAGAAATAGTTTCAGCTGCTGAAATGTCTACATTTTGCTCATTACCATTTGTCCTCCATGTCCATAGGACCAAATTGTGGGACCAAGTTTCTGAGATGTTTTAAAGATAAAATAAGTGATTTAAAAAAGGTCCACTGATCTAATTTGGCCTTTACCAGGTGGACTTTAAGCTTTTGGGGCATTTTGCAGAAAGGGAAATGGCTTGCCAGCAGCTGCAGTGTGCCGATGGCGGTGCCCAGGTTCCATATCTTCTCCTTTGGTCTTCCTCCTGCTGCCAGCGGCTGAGCTCATTGTACAATGCAATGATCACCACACCTCCTATAGTTGTGGGAAATTAGAGGAAAAGAGGGCTAATAGGCCATGGAGTGGTGGGGGAAGATTAATTGTAAAGGGGGCCTAGGCAGGATCCTGACAGAGGGGCCAGATTTAACTACACACAGAGAAGGGATTCAGGCATGCCAAGTGAACCAGGGGGGAGGCAGGGCTGGTGTGTGAGGAGGAGTCAGGAGCTGGCCTGCTGACAGCAGGAAGCGGTGGGAAAAGAGGAAGGCCTTACAACCACCAACACTCCCAGGTTATGCCCTGCTCCTATGCTTGGTGCTCTAGGACCCCGAGACCTGAAGTGTGGTCTGGGAACTAGAAGCATGGCATGCCCTGGGCTCATTAGAAATGCAGCATCCCGGGCCCACCCAGCTCTCCTGAATCCGAATCTTCATTTTAACCAAGACCCAAAGGTGACTCCTCTGCATCTTAAAGTTTGAAAAGTATAGTTTAGGACAATGATTCCCAGTGACACAGATGCCTGGGCCCTACCCCAGGCTCCTTAAATGAGAATTTTATGGGGGTGGAGCTCTAAGAAGCTCTAACTTGTAACCAGTGTTAAGGAATACTGTTTTCATGACTGTAAGGCAAGAATGAAAATGTTGGAACAGAGAATAGTACAATGAAAGGAGAGGTAATAAATATCGCGAAGGCAGCAGTATGAAGAGTGTACACAGGAAACAGAAATTAATGTGATGAGCCAAATACACAATGTGAAGAAGACAACTCCACCATGTTGAGTCTTGGTGGTTGAATAAATGGTTGTGCTAGAAGTTGCTGTGGGGAGCTGGTTTGTAGAGGATAATGAGACGTTAGTTTGGCTTAAGACATTTCCACTTAGCTTTGATGGTGACCACATCTGGCAGGTGTTACGTGGTATGGCATTGGAGCTTAGGTTAAAGGGCAGGGAAAGAAGTATAGATTTGTAATCCATTATCACAGGGTGGGAGGCTTGGATGAATTTTAGAAAACCTAAGGCCACACTTCTATGCATGAACCAACTGTCCTCACCTCAGTGGTAGTGCACAGAATGCCTTTCCCGCTTGGCCTCAGCAACCCTCTGCCTGGAGTCAGGAAGGACCACGCCCGGGCCATCGTGCAGAGCCCCGTGTAAGTCACCAGAAAGGCCTGGCCTGTGTGAGTTCTCTGCCAACGCCGTGACTCAGTTGCACACTTCCACAGTGATATTTCCAATTCTGTGTAGCAGAGTCTCTTCCATGGCCAACAGAGAGGAGGTACACAGTGGGAGCAAACTGGGAAACTGCTAAAATATGGGAGCCTGGGATCACACTCTGCAGCAGGGCTCCGGAGCCCTGGCATCCCTCCCCTTAAGGGAGTGTGGGAGTTGAGCAGTGATGCACAGATCACCCAGCAGCAGGGTGCAAACCAGATTCAAGATATGCACGGAGATGAAAGAGGTAGGCTTGCAGTTGGAAAGCCAGGGTTTAAAGCCCAGTAAGCTCTGATACTTACTGGCAGTAGCCTTGTACGAGTTTCCTCTTCGGTAAAGGAAGAATTTTCTCTGCTTCGTGGGCTGTAGTGCGCAAATGAAATACTGCATGTGACAGTGCTTTGCAGACTGTAAGGTGCAGTATAAACACAAAACTTTTAAAAAGGGACACCAGAATGTCAATGTCTTGACAAATGAAGGAAAAAGGACACCAAATGAAATTGGAAGACCCATTTCCATGATAGCTAGAGTATTTTCTATCTTTCCTAGTGGCCCCAAAGTAGGAATCTGCCCATTTGGTTCTGTCTCTGCTGTGATCTACTGGTTCTCCCTTCAGCCTGAGACTCCCCAAGTCAATCCTTCCGGTTTTTATGCACCTACAATGCACACCTGGTAATGTGTGCACTCATGGCCTTTGGGAAAATTGTGAAGGAAGTGAAGTTGCCTAGAGTGACCCCAGGCTTGAGGGCATGCTCCCAAAAGCAGGCGTGGGCATCCCACTTCCTGAGAACAAGGTGTTCGCGTTCTCGCCATCCCTCTCCCGTGCCGGAGAAGGAAAGGGCTCGCTGTGATATTTCCAGGGATATTGGCATTTCAGGGGAGGACTAAAGCCTTAAGCTGTGATGATGGAATTTCTGGCATCAGTGAGCAGGGTGGAAATGTGTAGAATTTGATATTTCTGGTATTTTTGAAACCGTACATAAGCTTCCATCACGTTGTTGGGCTGGTCTTGTGGTAGAATATTTCCCAGCCTTCAGAGTTGTCATAAATTGCATGACCCACAGTGTCAGTGATCTGGGATTCTGTGCATGGATCCAGTTGCATTACTTTGTTGGGATTTTGTGAGAATTGAGGAGAGAACAGAAGAGAATAAGATATTGTGCTCCTCACATGGTAAGTACCATTGCCATATAAGGGCATTAACATTCCTTACACTGCAGAGTCTGTTCAGAATTATAGCAGCTACAACCAGAAGAAACCTCATGAAAAGCTATTCATCTGAATAGGGCAGTACTAATATCATCAAACTCCAGTGTGGGTTAGAAGCACTTGGAGGACTTGTTAAAGCACAGCTTGCTGGGCTCTCCCTGCGGAGCTTCAGATTCAGTAGGTCTGGGTGTGCGGAGAGTGCACATTTCTAAGTTCTCAGGTGTCACCGCCGTTGTGGGAACTGCACCGTGGAAACCATGGGTCTTTATAATTTATTTATTTTTATTAGTTTTTAATCCTCACCCGAGGATACTTTTTCCCATTGATCTTTTAGAGAGAGAGAGAGAGAGTGGGAGGAAAAGAGGAGAGAGAGAGAGAGAGAGAGAGAGAGAGAGAGAGAGAGAGAGAAACATTGATGTGAGAGAGACACATCCACTGGTTGCCTGCTGTATATGCTCCAATGGGAGCTGGGGATCAAACCTGCAACCAAGGTACGTGCCCTTGACCGCAGGAATCAAACCCTTGACCCTTTGGTCCACGGGTTGACACTCTAACCACTGAGAAAACTGTCCAGAGCTTGTGCTTTATAATTTATAAATGCTCTTCCATACCCATCTCTTATGATCCTCTTACACTTTGTGACCTTTTGAAGTAGGCACGTCACAGATGAAGAAGCAAGCTCAGAAAGACTGTGACTGCTGGCCCCCTAGCCAGAGACGGGCAGAGCCCGGAGTGGGAGCCTCTCCTACTGCCCTTTGCTAGTTCTTAAGTGCACCATTGCCAAGGTCTAGGACAGTGATGGCGAACCTATGACACGCGTGTCAGAGGTGACACGCGAACTCATTTTTTGGTTGATTTTTCTTTGTTAAATGGCATTTAAATATATAAAATAAATATCAAAAATATGTCTTTGTTTTACTCTGGTTGCAAATATCAAAAAATTTCTATATGTGACACGGCACCAGAGTTAAGTTAGGGTTTTTCAAAATGCTGACACGCCGAGCTCAAAAGGTTCGCCATCACTGGTCTAGGATGTCAGCTAAGTGTGGCCAAAGCAAGAGCCTCAGTCTTCTGACTCTTTGTGTAGGATTCTTTTTACTCACATTGCCTTCAGCAGTCTATAGTGAGCTACAATAATTGAATCATTTTGGAGATTTATGATGAGATATCTGGAGGAAGAAAAGGGACCGGAGGGAAGGAACTTCTAAGAATAAAGGTCTAGGGGTGATGGAAGGAACCCAGTTAGTCAGGAGCTGGGAAAGGAAGCCAAGGAGAGGCCTGCTGAAGGGAAGGGAACGGGGAGCAGAAAGTCAAGAATCTCGTAAGGCCTTTTCTGCCACTTAAGCGTTTAGCCTCATGGGAAAAGATGTTCTGTTAGCCACTTGGCTACTTTGCCACCACATCAAAGGTCTAGTCTGCTTTTGATGTAGTATGTTTGCAAAACCCTCCCATCCACCCTGGCTGGCATTCTTTGTTATTTACCATTAAAGTAGTGTCAGTCTTTGAAAAATTATGAAGCTCTTGATCTGTTTCTCTTTCAGCCCCATGTGTTCCTTGTATTTATCAAAATGGAACACTAACAAATATTTATTCAGTTTTATAGACATGTTGACAATAAAGACTACCATGTGTGTCTCCCTGCCATGGTGATTATTTTGCTCAATACATGATTGACTGAGATGTCTTCAGTGTATTATAAACACACATTAAAAATAGCAACCTAAAAAAAGATAAAACTGACAAATAGAAAGTTCCATATTTTTGGATGCAATCCAGTGCCACCCTGGTTATTAGAACACGAAACAGATAATCCACTGAGTTATCTAAGTTTGTATAACGATTCTCCTTCATGTAAGTGTTTTTGGCTCCTATAATGTTCCTCTCATTTATAAAAGTTTCTCAAATTGGAACCTTTTAAAAGTTGCATTCTCCCCTGCCCCCTCCCTGGTGGTATGTTCTAATAACCTAGGATATATAAAGGTCTGGCTATTTTACCTAAATTTCAAACCCAGGATCCAATTCAAAATTTTAGCATCTATTTATCACCGTAATTGTGAAGCTAAGAGAAGTTACTGCATGAAAATATCACATTTTTATCAAACAGAAAGAAAATGTTCCTAAATTGGCTAAGTACTCTCTACTTTGCTAACCAAAGTGGATTAAAAGGATACAAAGAACTCAATATTTGTGCTGCTTATTTCTAAGGGTTTATTAGTAAAACTGATGAGATGCAGATTCTAAATATTTTGATTATTTACACTGAATGCTCTAAATTCAAAACATGGATTTAGAACTTGAGAAGGCTTATGTCAGTAAACAGGTCTGCAAATATGGTAGGTGCCGGGTCTGTGAGATACTGTGTAAACTGGAGCCTTTTAAACTTCAATTTCTGTTTTGTGAATAGAATATTTAAACAATTGCTCTGAAGAAACAGAAGAGAAACTGTAATGTTGGAACTATAAAATTTCTGACATTTATTGACTCTCTGGATCTCCCGAACAACTTCCTGTCCTTGTAAATTTGCTCCTGGGGTTGATCAGATGCAGACTTGTCTTATTTTTCCATTACAGCGTGTGAATATATCAGTTTTATTTCCAGTGGTTCGCTAATGCTTTTAACCTGGAGGTGACTGTGCAGTAGTGTTGACTAAACCCCATGCTGGGCATGCTGTGTGTGTGTGTGTGTGTGTGTGTGTGTGTGTGTCTACTGTTACATTCAGCATGGGCCATGGAGTGGCACTTATGTGCATGTATGTAAATACCTACTTTTACTATTATCTCTGTCCTTTTGCTCTATCTGTTTTGGG
This sequence comes from Myotis lucifugus, assembly GCF_000147115.1. Lineage (NCBI taxonomy): Eukaryota > Metazoa > Chordata > Mammalia > Chiroptera > Vespertilionidae > Myotis > Myotis lucifugus. The sequence goes on from NW_005871131.1 coordinate 976,407, forward strand.
GGTTATCAGTATTGGCTGTTGAATCTTAAATACTAAAGCATGTCCTGGAAATTAAAATGTAAGCAAAATACGAAGACTATTAACGCCCCCCCCCCCAACTGTGTTCTATTGCTTTGGGACCATGTTGAATGACAGAATGCTGTTAATGAAAAGGAGAGCCACTACTGTGGATTTTATCTGAATAGGGGCAGAGATTTAAGTTTGAAAGTCAGGGCATAGAGGTAAGAACTAAGACCAAGCACAAGAAGGGTAGACCCCTGCCAGCACTATTTAAAGGGTGCCCTCCCTCGCTCCTCCCCTCCCTTTCTCTCTCTGTAACTGTATATTTAAATCATATAAGCTATATGATTCAACTTGATGGTATGTGTCAGAGGCTCTACAACATTATTTTTAATCTTTGCAATAAATCAATAAGATGAGTGATATTATTCTTATGTTACCCAAGAGGGTGAGTTTCTCAAAGCAACCTAGCTAGTAGCTGACAACACCAGGAATTGAGCCCAGATCTATCTGGCTACAAAGTCTAGGCTCTCCACTACCCCATCTTAGAATGGCAAGAACTCTCAGAGATCATGTTTTAGAACCAATTTATATCGCAGATGGAAAACTGAAGACTCATCCCCTTCACTGCTTCCCTCAGTCAGCATGGAAAATGGGGTGTTGACTATGTATTGGACTCTGCCAGGATTTCCCCAATGGGGAAATAGAGAGGATTTGTCGCATCAGAGAGTGATGGATAAGACTTACGATTTGGGTTAACGGGGATGGAAATGAACCAGTTAAGAAACTGGAATTATTTCGTCTGATGTGAAATGTAACTCCTACTCTTCAAGTGAATAGTTGATGAAGGATAAAGACCAGCTGGGCTCTACTTTCCATGTGGCCAAAGCAAAAAGAAAGGCCTTTACATTTTGCTGGGTGGGGTATAAGTCAGTTGGGATCAAGAAGCCCTGGTATTGGGTGTGGGTTGGGGTAGCAGGCGGGTGTCTAATTAGCACCACAGGATATGTGACCCCACTAGGCTAGAGGCTGTATTCGGCAGGTCTTCCTGCTTTCCTTGCCGAAGCTTAGAATAGCTTGCCCCTCTCAATAACTATAATTAAGAAGTAACAACTTCTTCTTCTTCTTCTCCTTCTCCTTCTCCTTCTCCTTCTTCTTCTTCTTCCTCTTCTTTTTCTCCTCCTCCTCCTCCTCCTCCTCCTCCTCCTACTCCTCCTCCTTCTCCTTCTCCTTCAAGATTTTTAAAATGACTTTTAGAGAAAGAGGAAGGGAGAGGGAAAGAGAGAGAAACATTGATCGGCTCCCTCCTGCATGGGATCGTGCCCGAAACACGGGCATGTGCCCTGACCAGGAGTCGAAAAGGTTTTTTGGTGCATAGGACGACACCCAACCAACTACACCACACCAGCCAGGGCAGAAGTAATATCTTTTTAATTGACCCATCAGAACATCCTATACCTACAAATTTTTCTACCACCCAATCCATTCTGCTTGCTGGGATTAGAGCTATTTTCATAAAGCACAACACTGATAGCATGTCTCTGCTCAAAAACGGCCCGCCACCTGGTGTTTTTCAGTAGTTGAGCATCGATCTATGAACCAGGAGTTCACAAGTAGGTCAGAGCACATGCTCCAGGTTGCGAACTTCATCCCCACTAGGGGGCGCGCAGGAGGCAGCAAATAAATGATTCTCTCTCATCCTTGATGTTTTTCTCTCTCTCCCTCTCCCTTCCTCTCTGAAATCAATAAAAATATATTTTAAAAAATGGCCCCAGAATAGCTGTTTTCAAAGCGTGTTCTATGGACACCCAGAGGTAAGGTTGCTAGTTGTAGCAAATAAAGCTATTGTGCCCAATGGTGCCCTATTACATTTGAATTTCAAATAAACAACAAATAACTTTTTAGTATAAGTATGTCCCATGCAACATTTGAGTATCCTGTATTTTATCTAGTAATCCCACCTAGGGGACCTTAAAACCTTTTCAAGGGGTCTTGGAGGTCAAAACTATTTTCCTAACATTAAGACTTGTTTTCACTGTGTGGACATTTGCACTGATGGTGCAAAATCAATCAATAACAGAACCACTAGTGTCAAGGCAGTGAGACCAAAGTGTACTGGTTGACATACATTGTGTTATGTACAATCTCTGTCATGCACTCACAGTATAAAAAAAAGGCTGGGGCAGTTTTACTTAAGGATCTCTTTGATGAAGCAGTAAAATATGTTACTTTTATTAAATCTCAACCCTTGCATAGATGTGTAGATGTCGCTTCACATACTGGGTGACAAACTGGGACATATGCATAAAACAGCTTGCTGCACACAAGGCTTGTCTCACTTGTGTGATGGTTTGAGGTGAGAAGCTGAGTAGATTGCTTTTTCATGGAATACCACTTTTTACTGACAGACAGACTTTGGTATTCAGACCCAAGTATATGGCAGATATTTTCCTGAAAATGAATGAAGTGAGCCAGTCACCTCAAAGAAAAAGCCTGACAGTATTTGTGCCAATTATAGAATTTGAGCTTTCAAGTGAAAATTAGAATTTCCAAAAACTTCTATCTACCACTGAGAACTTGACATCTTCCCAATACTTACAGCCTTTCTAATGGGATTGGTGGTGATAACAATGAATGTTGTTTTTCAATACTATCTAATGAAACGTTTTGACATTGGAAAGTCTGTGTAACTCAATGAATCAATATTTTACAAATGACCAATGCATGATGTTATCAAATTATACATGGGTAAAAAAATCCATTCAAAATGCAATATGAGCTGTTAGATTTTAACGTAACAGAATATGAAGAATTTCACTGATATGGTTTCAAATTCCACATCTCAACTAACCTTTAAAAGTTTAGTTTTTTTAAAAAATTGATTTCAGAGAGGAAGGGAGAGGGGGAGAGAGATAGAAACATTAATGATGAGAAAGAATCATTGATCAGCTGCCTCCTGCATGCCCCGCACTGGGGTTCCAGCCCGAAACCCAGGCATGTGCCGTTGACTGGGAACTGAACTGTGACCTCCTTGTTCATAGAGCCACATTCAACCACTGAGCCACGCAGGCCAGGCTGAAAGTTTAGTTTTGGTGTCATAGCAAAGAAGAATATCCACAATGATCTGAAAAAGCTATTAAAACAGTTCTCCCTTTTCCAAATGGGTGAGGCTGGATTTTCTTCACGTATTTCAACCCAAACATTCTGTCACTAGAGATCGGATATTGAAGAAGATGTAAGAATCTAGTTGCCTTCCTTTCAGCCAGACTAAAGAGATTTGTGGAAATGTAAAAGACTTCCATTCTTCTGACTATTCTATTGCATTTTGGGACATTTAGTTACTTTTCTTACAAAAATTATGTTAACATGTAATGGGCTTATTACTATTTTAAAGTGAGTTATAAGTGATTTTTAATTGTTTCCAGTCTGAACTTTGAATGTGGTAAAGATCAGTTGATATAACTTACATAGCAAGCAAAAGCATTTTGGGGTCTACCATAATTTTTAAAAGTGTAAAGGTTCCTGAGACCAAAAACTTCAGAACCACTGGCTTATAAAACAACACCCAGAATGGTGAGCAAGATATTGGGGACTTTCCACCATCCCACTCCATCCTGCCTTTGCAGCCTCACCTTTTACTACTGTCTCTGAAGGACCCCCAGGTCCCAGCCTAACCACCTTGTTATTGATTTCTGTACATGCTCTGGGCTTTTGTGCCTGACATTCTTCTACCGGGAGCACATGTTCCCACCCCCTTTATCCACCTGCCTGGTGGTTGGTGGGTCAGGGACATCCTCTGAGCACAAGGGCCTGAGGATGGAGAGACCCAACTTCACAGTTTGTTGATGGGTATTTTCTGCATATGGCCTTCAGGATCTATTTATTTGTCTTCCTTAATTAGAATTCCTGGAGTGCAAAGGACCAAAATTTCCCCTCTGTTTATATTTTTTATCATCTAAGGGCCAAGCGTCCTGCCATAAACTTTATGGGATTTTTGTAAATATTAGCTAACAATTTCTAGTGATATCTGTGGGCTTTTATGATCCTATGCAGACTGACCAGAGTATTTAGTGTGTCTGCTGCAAGCAGGACACTTGGCAGTGGAGGGAGGGGCCAAGGAGGTGATCTTTGCTTAAGAACCTGCACTATGGTTGGGGAGACAGGATTTACAGCCGAGAAGCAATCAAACAAGACACAAGGAGGTATGTAACCCAAGGAATAACGAGGTGCTGTAGGCCTTTGAGGAGGGAGAGATGGGGACGGAGGAGCACCTGTGTGTTTGCAGTGGTTGGAGAAATCAGAGTTGGCTTCTCAGAGGAGGCAGAGACTTGTAAGGGACTTAATAGGGAAGGTTTAGTTAGGGGTCAGCAAGGCAGGATTTCAGGTCAGCGAACAAACACAAAGCAGGGCAGAGAGTCCGAAATGAGCACAGCATGTTCATGGCCTAATGAGGAGACTGCTGACCACAGTGAAGGTGAATGGTGCGAAATGATGAGGCTGAAAGCTAGTTAGAGGAGCTTAGATTGGACATGGAAGGAAGGAGAAACCAGCCTATTTTTTTGGTTAGGGAAGTGACATGGTGTTTTTTGAGCGTGGTGGTTATTTGTGGGAGGAAGAATGCAGATGGGCATCTAGTTAATGATCCAGAGAAGTGAGGTGGTGAGGCTCTGAACTAGGGTATCAGCAAGGTTCTTTGAAATTAAATACATGCAGGTAATCATGTCTAGAATGCCAGCTCAGCGGTGCCTTTAAATAGGCGTGTTTTATATGTCTAGGCATGAGGATTAAACCTCTACAATGTGTTAATGACATAATTGGGTCTTATCGCATGTGGCTGATTTAGAGCTAAAATCTTTTTTTTCCAGCCTTTCCTCTTGTCTTATTGTGTCAGCCACTAAATAATTGTGTGCAGTTTTGGGCAAGTTACTCCACTGCTTGCTGTCTTGGTTTTGTTATCTGCGAAATGAAGGTATTGATATTATCTGTCTCATAGCTGAGTTATGAAACTTATGAGTTAATATACATAAAGTACCTATATTAGTGCCTGGCACATAGGAAGTCTTTAAAAACATTAGCTATTATTTACTTATTCAGTAATTCACATTATTATCAGAATATAAATATTTAAATTACCTAATGGGCCAAAGCATTCAGAACTGTGCTGAATCAAGGCCCTCAAAAAAAGCTTCCTGGAGACACTGTAAAGATGAGACTCAGAAGCTGGGGTAGAAAATATTAAATATTCTAATTCCATAAACTCGTTAAGACCTAAAGTGTAAAACCTGGGGACCCAAATCAAAATTTAATCACGTCACTTCTCAGCTTACACACAGGCTCCCAGTGCAGAGCAGAGAGAGCTGGTCTCCTTCGCAAGCCAGCAAGCCTTTCTCCCACTGGCTTTTGGTGGCCACCCCAGCCTTCCTCCCCGAGCCCAAATGGCCTGTGCCTCACATCCCATTTATGTCCTATAGAGTCAGTCATCTGTTTTTAAAAGACTATTTTTTAGAGCAGTTTTGGGTCTACAGAAAAATGTCACAGAAAGTACAAAGTTCCCCATGTACTCTCCCACAAGTTTCCCTTATTATGAACACCTTGCATTAGTGTGGTACATTGTTATAACTGATGAACCAATATTGATGCATTATTATTAGCTAATGTCCATAGTTTACATGAAGATTCATTCTTTGTGCTGTACACTTCTATGGGTTTTGACAAATGCATAATGTTCTATATCCACTACTACAGTATCATACAGAATAACTTTACTGCCCCCAAATTGCCCTGATCTCCATCTATTCATCCCCTCCCTTCCCCTCCCCTTTGGTTTTTTTTTAATATATTTTTTATCGATTTTTTACAGAGAGGAAGGGAGAGGGATAGAGAGCCAGAAACATTGATGAGAGAGAAACATCGATCAGTTGCCTCCTGCACACTCCCCACCGGGGATGTGCCCGCAACCAAGGTACATGCCCTTGACCGGAATTGAACCTGGGACCCTTGAGTCCGCAGGCCGACACTCTATCCACTGAGCCAAACTGATTCTGGCCCCTTTGGTTTTTAAGAATCAGTAACAATGTTCTCTCTTCTGTGAAATGTTTCTGTTCCTCCAATTATAATGACTTTTTGATGCTTGCATAGCATTCTTTTATAAGTTAAAAAATATTTTTATTGACTTTAGAGAAAGGGGGAGGCAGATAGAAACATCAATGATGAGAATCATTGATCAGCTGCCTCCTGCACAACCCCTACTGGGGATTGAACCCAAAGCTCAGGCATTGAATTGAACTGTGACCTCCTGGTTCACAGGTCCACCTTCAACCACTGAGCCACACTGGCTGGGTGCACAGCATTCTGTATACCTGCTACACACCTTATGCTCTGTATGTATTAGGGGCATACACACACTTTTCGTCCTTTGTCCTTGTGGGAGAGGCCAAGCCATAGAATTGTCCGGACAACACCTAGCCTAGACCTAGTTCTTAATAGATCTAGAATACCGGCTGAACTGAACTGAATGGTGAGCAAATATTAGGATGGGATTATGCAGACTAGGTCTCAAGTGAAAGGTGTACTTGTGAGGTCTGTGCATGCTTCAGGACTCAGGGGTCGGTGGATGGGAAAATCCTTTGAAAGGAAATGGGCTTAGAAAATCCTTTGAAAGGAAATGGGCTTAGAAGCTGCCTTGGGTGAGATGGCCACAGGGCTCCTCCCCACTTCTCCTCCTCTCCTCTTCTCTCCTCTCCAAAACAAAACAAAACAACACAACAAAGGACAAGGAGCCTGGTTATTTCCATCCTTCCCATCCAGGCCCCTGGAGAGTCTTTTGTTTGGTCCTCACTCGCTCTTCCCAGGTGGCCCCCAACAATTGAGGATGCCCAGTGTGCCTCCCTTGGTCAGGACGAACCTTCCCTTATTTTTTTATTTTCTTATTTGACGCCTAGCCTTTTGCTTTAAAGACACTGTTCTTAAACGCTCTAAAACGCAGCAGGAACATGCAGATCGGAACAAAAGCAAATAAATTGAATCTTGTGAAGTAGCAAAGCAGACACCCTTCTCCAACAGCCGGCACAACACGAAATGAGAAATATCAGTCACCCACTAGACACAGTATTTCCCCTCTAGACCGGAGCTGCTGTTGGCACCCCCCTCCCATGAGACAGCGAAGGGCCCATAAAACAAATCACTCCCCTCGGCTCCCACGCGGGAGTCAGCAGTTCTAGCAGCACCGCTATTCCTTTAAGCAACACAAGCTTTTACTTCTCCCTGTACCTGCCTCCAAACGCAAATGGGGAGGAGGTGGGTGTAGAGAAAGGGAGGAGGAGGGGGAGAAGGAATAGGGGGAGAGAGATGTTTCCCGGTGGAAGCGTCTAGAGCCCACAGTGGCGCGAGAACCTGCGCGGGGCGAGGGCTGGAGGCGGGTAGCTCTGGAAACCCGGTTAGATCGGAAGGTGCCGTTCCCTGGGGCAGTGAGTGCTCTCCCGAGAGCCCGGCTCTCCCATTCCTCCCCCCGCCCCCAGAAAAAGTCGGAGGACAGGGGGGCGCCTGCCTGGCTCGGGAGCCCTAAGGGAGCTACCAGCCCTCAACACCTGAGCGTCGACGCCCGCGTGCACCTGTGCTTCCAGGGGCGGGGCCTCCGTCAGGTGTGCGGAGGGGAGGCCGCCGGCGGAGAGCGGAGGCTGGCGGCAGGAGCCCTAGCG
>NW_005871131.1:985104-996211 GCF_000147115.1 Myotis lucifugus
CCATCGCTCACCACCACACCCGTTTTTGACGGCGGGGGGTGGATTGAAGGGGTGGGAGAGGATGTTCTGGCTTCGGTGTCATCTGCAGAGAGGGGATGTGCGTGACAGCCACCCGCTCTCGCCTCAGGCCTCGGATGGCACAGTTCATTCTGCATGTGTGGGGTGGGGGCGGCCGGGGGGCGGCGGAGCGCTGTGCTGCAGCGGGGGCTTCGCGCCGAGGTGATTTGGGTTCGCGTCCTCGGGCTCAACTTTCCTCCTGCGCTCCCGAGCGATGGAAGAGGGGTGGCTGTTAGTCTGCAGCCGGAGCCCCCTGTCCAGCCTCGTCTCGCCTTCACCTGGTTCCCAGCCCCTTTTAGACTGGGAACAAGGTCTCCCGTGGCATCCTCAGAATTCTAGGATTGCTGGCTTTCACCCTTCGCGCCGTTGGCTGAAGCACACCCCTCCCCCAGAGGGAGGCCAAGTCCCCCGAATCGCTGGCCGGGGTCGGTGGAGCTCGTGTTCCCGCTCCCAGTGCCGCTGTGCACACGGCGGTAACCTAGCAATGCCCGGGGAGTCGCTGCCGCCGTGGGGCTCCCCTCCCCGGCTCCGGCCCGGCACCACGTGCAGCTACCAAGCCGCCGGCTGTGCTGGGTCGAGGGAGGCTGGAGCAGCTGCTGGCCAGCCCTCCTCCTTCCTCCGAGGAGGTCGCCGGTGCCCTCCACAGCCCCTGTGGGCTTGCAGCCTTCCCAGGTGAGCGCTTCCCAAGGAAAGGCTGGGCGCCACACCTTTCCAGGCCCGGACTGTCTTCTGCCTGCCCCGGTGGGGGGCCCCCTTCCCGGGTTGCTGGGCTGGCAGACCTGTGCTAGCTTTGACTCTCCCTTGTTCTGTACTCGGCAGGAATGGGTTTTGCAAACGCGTCCCTCGTCCACTTCCACCACTCTCACTTTGACTTCTGTCTCAGTAAGGAGGCTGTGACCCTTTTTAGGCAGGTGCGGGGAGGCCAGCTTAGGAAGTGGCCTGACCCAAAGCCAGAGGGGGCGTTGCACGTCCGTCCCCTTGGGGTTCTGCCCTTGTGCACGGGGATGCCAGCTACACCGAGATGATTCCTGCTAGGCCTTGAGGCCCCCTGGCATAATCCAGCCCGGCTATCCAAGGCGCAGGGGTGCAGGCTGCCTGCCTTGTCTGTTTCTCTGGATGCTGGCTTGGCTGCTGCGGCTGCAATTTAAAATGCAAAAAAGCCCTAAAGATGTTTGCTGTTTTCGGAAGCCCGTGGAGGAAATGAGTCCCAACCATCATGAATTTTCATTTGCAGGAAGTGTCAGTGCATAATCTAGATATTTGTTACGGGGCTCTGGGTACGGCCCTGGTGCCAGCCGAGGACTTCTTTTTCCATGCTGAAAAATGAATTGGTGGCTGCGGAAAGATGTTGGAGTAACACCCTGAGAATGATTAAGACTATTGAATTGTTGGCATTGCCTTTTCTTGGTGTGTGTGATGGTGGTAGTTATTCTAGAGAAAAGCTATTGTACGTATCTGTTAACTCATTAGAGACACATGGGTTTTAAACAAGAAAAGATAGATGTGGAATAAATGTGGGAATGACCTCAGCTTGTCTAGAGCAATGCACTGGAAGACGCCTTGTGACTTCATGGAGGTGGAGAGGTGCGCGCCCCCGGGCGTCCTGCTGCACGGTCCGGTGTGACTGACACTCAGGGCCGAGTGCTCTGGCCGACCAGATCCCTGTCACTGAAAAACAGGACATGGGGTTCAAAATGGGAACATGGGAATGCTTCCCCCTTGTTACTGATGGGAGGCAATCTTTGTTTTCTTTTGACACTGGGTTCTATTTATTTTAAAAAAATATATATATTTTTCTTTCTTTCCAGAGGCAAACTATGCAAGAAGCACCAGGTTCTCTCTCTCTGGTGAAGGACCAACTTCTCAGCCGAACAGCTCCAAGCAAACCGTCCTGTCTTGGCAGGCTGCAATCGATGCTGCTCGACAGGCCAAGGCTGCCCAAACTATGAGCACCTCCGCACCCCCACCTGTAGGATCTCTCTCCCAAAGAAAACGTCAGCAATACGCCAAGAGCAAAAAACAGGGTAACTCGTCTAACAGCAGACCTGCCCGCGCCCTCTTCTGTTTATCACTCAATAACCCCATCCGAAGAGCCTGCATTAGTATAGTGGAATGGAAGTATCCTTTTTTTGTGAGGGGGGAAAGTCTTTCTCATTTTCTTTTACCATCTGTTCTTTAAAAGGATTTGTGTTCTGCAATGGCGCTTACAAAGTGGTTGCAGTCTGGAATGTGTGCAGCAGAAGCTGTGTGTAAAGCGTTTCATTGTACATACCTTCCTATCTCCTCCAGGGGCAGAGGGGTGGCTCTGAGGGTATATTTAACCTCCTGTGTGTGTGTGTGTGTGTGTGTGTGTATGTGTGTGTGTGTAGTGGTGGTAGTGGGGGGAGGGAGTGACATCCCAAAACTTCCAAGTGGTAGATAATTACAATGTGGAACTAACTTTTGGTCATTTGGCATTAGATGGCTAGTTTAAAGCCACTGTCGTTTCGGGGCAGTGGTATGCATTGAACCTATTGCCATTAAGGTCTGCTGCTGATGAACAAAAAAGAAGATGGTATGAGACTCTACTAGAAGTACATACATTTTTCACCTTTAGTGGAATCTTCTCGTTTTGATGTTTGGGATTTGCTTTTCTGAAATTCCAATTATTGCTGAGGTTGCTTCCAGCTCTGACATTTGGCGATTCTAATTGTTCAGGTAACTACAGAGACGAACACTTGCTTCTGCGGGAGGGAGCATTTTGCTCATCAATGCTATGACTTTCTGGAATTTCCTTTTGACAGGTTCCAAAAAGGCTTTTGGAACGTGAGCTTGAGGGAGCATGTGAAGGGAGCGGTTTGTGGCCGCCTCTTTTCCCCAGGCCGTAGGAGTTATTTGAACAGCCCTCTCAGTGGAGGAATTTGCAGTGGCTGCTTTTATAAGAAATTCTGTCTATGTCCTTGGACTGGAGTTACATGTCTGGGTGTCCCCTTTGCATTTTTAAAACTGAACTCCACGTGCCCCAGGATGGTGGTTATGTCCAGGACTTGGAAAACTAGGGTGCTCGCCTGCTCATCCCCTTCCCCAGATCCGGAAGCCAGGCTCCAGTTACCACCGCCTCCCTTCAGAAAAGGTTGACTGAGGCCTTCTTTCTATGCAAATGGCTTCTAATTAGCCAGTCCATTCATTGGTCTGGGTAAAAGGAAGCATCTTCTTTCCCCAGAAGTATATTTGGGGCTGACAAGGGGCCTTAGAGCAGTTTCTAACTATAGGAAGGAGTGTGAATCTAGGGTTCCTCCCACACCCCCATCTTGTGGGAGGGGCCACACTGAAAGGGGAGGATGTTGGAAAGGGCTGAAGGTAGAGCAGAAACCCTCTTATAGTTTTGAGTACCTAGCCAGGCAGCTGTTTACATTCCCTCTGTCTTAACTGGCTACCTCTGTGCTCACGCACACAGAGTTAAAGTGAGGTAATTCTCTAGAAAGGTTTTGGAGAGAGCAGCCAAATGCAAGGATAGGATTTGAGGAGTTTTCACGTTCTTTTCCTTTTTAGAACAGATGTCTCTTCTCTAGAGGGAGTTATGGTGTCTCTCACATGGCTGGGGTGGTGTGCATGTGTTCTCTCTTTAAATTCTTTTCTAGTCTGAGCATGAACACCAGTGCCGGCCCAGAGGGAGCCAGGTAAAGAGGGTGTGCCGGTGGCATCCCTGGGGTCAGAGGCAGTGGTTGCATTTTGCCAGAAAGATCTCCTCCTCCTTAGGCTGGCTTGTGGGGACTCCGAGTCAGCAGAGGCCCCTCGCTGGAGTCATTCATTCCCTGCGCAGTGAGGTGGGAGGCCTGGTGCTGTTCCTCTTTGTGCACAGTGATTTGTACGTAGCAATTTGTGTGCCTGGAGTGACTTCTGGGTCATGCTGCCGACTCCCTTGTCTGTGTCTCCAGACACGCGTGTACAGGAATTAGGGGACGCGGCTGCCAGTGCAGGGAGGAGCCGGCCCACAAACAGGACAGTTGGTAGAATAGATCCTTGAACGATATATATGATATCGTTTGTTTGTTTTCAAAGGACAGTGTCCTTCTAGTGCAGGGAGCAGGTCCTAGAAATCCTCCGAAAGCCAGCTGTGCCAGGCCCAGCCAGCTCGGGGAGAGAGCGAGCCTAGTGTGTGTGTGTGCACACAGGCAAGGCAGAGGGAGTCCTGCACCTTGAGGGGTGTGAGGAGTGTCGCCTTATCAGAAGGGATTTTTAGGATCCGACCCATCCGTTCCTCTGTTGCTCTGTTCTCCTTGGCCGGTAAAAATCTTATGGCCGGGGGATCGTGGCCACCAGTACCTGGAGACTGCAACTGGACCACCAGACAGAACGAGATACTTCTGTTTGGCCTTCCTGAACAGCTTCAGTATTTCTCGGATTTGCTGGTCTATCATTTAGGTATCGGGAAATGAAAAAGAAAGCATGGTGGTGTGGAGGAGGGGAGAGACAGTGTGTTTCTATATAGAATAACGCTGGGGCAGTTGGCTTTTTACATTTCAGTAGGAACTGCTAAAAATAAAAATAAAAAGGAGAGTCTGACGTCTTAATTTGGATTTCCTTAAAGTTGGACCTCTAGTTAAGAGATCTCATAGGACTAGATGTGTTAAGAGAATAAACATGAATGAGAACTAACTGGATTTAAAAATAAACCCATCAACATCGGCGGGGGAATAACATAACGTCCTTACTTCAGTGAGTGTTGACGCTCTTCAAGGGCTGAGGTTTCATGAAACCCAAGGTATCCCCTTGGAGGGAAGGGGTTTTCATTGCCTGCAGCAGTTTTGGGTTTCCCGGAAGGATATCAGAGTGGATGGAGGAGGATCTGTTCACGTTCTCAGTACTCTGAGGTGTTTAGTTAAACCCGTGGCCTTGCCTGGTGGGTTAGCATATGGGAGAAACACTTGGAAAATCAAGCCCCAAACTTGCAGGTTAGGTCGGTGCTCATGAAACCTTACATTTGGAAAGGCTGAAAACCAAAAGGAGAAAAACAGTCTTTTGGGTAGATGTCAACTTTGGTGTTGCCAGTTTTGACAATGTCTCTTAGTAACACCAGAATGTTTAAGCAAGTATCTCTTGAAAGCTGACCTCAGTGATTCTCCCAGACAGAGCGACCCCTGAGATTTAGAATTGTTACATTTTACTTTGAAAGTGTCTGGTGCTAAAAAAAAATGTGTCTGGTGCTGATTTCTTATGGCTTTTAATTTAATGTTTGATAAAGTACATGCAGTAACAGCACATTGTAAACGGAGCTCCAGTCCAGCTCTAATTTGAAGCAAACCATTGATTAGAAGCCTAGCTTGCGTATTACGGTGTCTGAGGAATTGGGACAAGCCAGGAGATATGGAGAAGGTCCTGGTGACTAGGCCTGCCCCGGTCCAGAGATTCAGACGGACCCAGCCAATATCCCCGAGAAAATGGCTCTAACACCTGGAGGCAAGGATTTGTGGGAGAGATTTGTCTCGTGATGACTTCTCTTTGGGTCTGGAAAGAAACAAACAGCCAGAAATTTAGCTTTCTAGGCCCTTGTTTGTTTTAAAACTATAAGAAGCCGAAACCTGGTTCTCACAGTGCCCTCATTGGATGTACTTTTAGGTTTTAATATAAAATGCTCAGCAGAAGCATGAATGTAACATGATCTTTGTAACAGAAGAAGGGGACACGGAGAGGTCATTTGATAGCAACATCTACAGTGAGATGACCCCCAAGATTATTTCTCACAACAGTCAGTTTGTATATATAACTTTCATTTTAAAAGTGATTCAAAAGTGGTGTGATGGGAGTGCGATGAGAGAGATGGTTTGTGTTTGTATAACACACGCACACGTGTGTGTGTGTGTGTGTGTGTGTATGTGTGTCTATATATATGTATATACCTTAACAAACATTTTCAGACCATTTGACATATTTATATTATTGGCTATTTTTGCCAATTGTGTGGCCTTAGCTATTTACATCCCATTCCCTGAAGATGATTCGAATTCAACAAATCATAACTTGGTAAGTGTCCTCAGAGTTCCTACTTGTCCTGATGTGTGGTTATCATTTGCCTGTATACTTACTGGCAGCTGGCTTTCTGGGTGGTGGAAGTTCACCGCTATGCATGTGTTGTTTCCCGGAGCTTTACAACAGTGGTTGTTTATTTTTAAAACGCGTATTCTCCAATTTATACTGAATGAAAGTGTTTAAAGTCATGGATCTTGTATAAATAGATGTAGAACTTTTTATGGAAGAGGTTTTAGCAGATTTTAAAATGACTTTTCTCTCCATATAGGCTTTTGTTGTCTACATTCTTTTCCTGATAATATTAGATTTTTTTTTTAAATCCAGTGTTATTTGGGAGTGGAGGGTACTTTGGTCAATTTTTCTGGTAAGTAGAGAATTACCATAGATGTTGTGTATAAACTATTAATTTTTAGAGAAGTAGAGTGCAACAAAGCCAATAAACTACGTGGTGCATCACTCAGAGAAGCACAGTGTAGAAGTGAAGTTCTTACTCCCAGTCCTATGAGATGCCCCAAAGATAAAATGATTCCGTGGTTAAATAAATTGGGATTCTTCCACATATTTTATTGCCCTCCTCAAGATTTATAGTGCACATCAGCTCAAGTAAAAGCTCCGGGAAAGTTTGGAGTTAAAAAACCAGTTTCATTTTGTTTAACTCAGCTAGTCCTTAAAAGTAATTGGTCATGGATTCTTTAAACATTGTTTTGGCAGGACACATCACAGAACCAGTGTTTCGTGGAGCTTCCTTCGGGAAAGGTTGATATAGTTAAAAACTAAATGTGAAAAAGCACTGAAGAGTGCTAGTGTGGGACTAGGAGCTTGTCTCACTTGACTGTCAGCTGGCTATATTTGGGGGCATTTCCCATGCCCTTTCTGCATTGCCTTTCACCCACCTGCCAATTAAGGGGGTTGGATGAGAAGGTCACTGGGGTTGTTTTTACCTCTGCAATTCTGTCATCTTTCCTTGATGATTCAGAAGCCATTTCAGGATTCTTTCTGGGGCCACAGCATCCTTGCCAGATCAGTCCTTTATAATTGGAGGCCGGGCAGGAAGGCAGATGGAGGAGGGGGCTCGTGCCTCGGACAGGAAACGCTCTCCATTGTTTTGCTTTCTCTTCTTTGAGCTGCTTCCATTTGTTTTGGTTTCTCGTGGCGAAGCTGTGTTTCAGTGGGGCTGGATGATCTTGACTGAGGGTTGTAATAGCAGAATTGGTGTGGGCAGTGCTCTGCCGAGTTCTGAAGATTCTGAAATTGTGCCCTTGTGATAGTAGCCCTCACGGTTTATGTACCAGATTTCATGGCACATGTAAGCTATGCGGCACAGTTCAGATGTAGCATGATGTCTATTCATCTTTGGGGTTTCCTGGTCAGATTTCTAGATCATTAAAAGTATGTGGATATGGCTACTGAAAATTCACTTGTAAACGGGAGTTAGATATTCATACACACAATTACTGTTAGTACATATTTATACCGGGCTGAAGATGATTTGTGTAACTTTGCATATTTAAAATAGCTTCTGCTTTCGCGGCAGATAGCGACATTAGATGATCACTTCACAGGGAAAGCAGAAGTCCTGAAAAGCCCCCATCAGTGGGGGTAGGTCATCAGCGTCTAGGCCACAGATGGTGTCAGCCTTGTTACCAAATTTAACAACGTGGATGCTGACCCAGTTTGTTGTTTTTTTTTCCTTTGTAGCTCAAGAGAACATGATTAAACAAACTTAGAAAATAAACACCTTTCAGAAAGGCAGATTAATTCAAGTCAAAGGAAAAATTAATGAAGCTCAGCATGTATAGCCAATTAATATTCTGATTCTTCCCAGGGAAATTTGGGGCACTAATAATATATGTGCTGTCAAACCATTTGGGTTTCTTAGCTAATAAGGGATGGAGTGAAATATAGGCGATGGGTAAATCTCTTTTCTTCTCCCTGGCAGCCTCTCTCCAGTTTATCCTTCTTTCACAATTCTTAAACACTGGTCTTTCTTTTGGGGGGATGGGGCAGTGTGTTCTTTTGGCAGGCCTTTCTAAAAACCAACATCTATTTCTTTGACCTCTCGGGATTCTGAAACTCATAGCATTCCCGAGTTTGTCTTGTGTTCACTAGGATGGTCACGTGGTCAGATGAGTTTATTCTCTGTCTGACTCTTTAAATATTTCCTTTCCCACTGTGGGAAGGGAAGAGCGTTGTGGATTTCCCCTGACTCTCAGCGAGGTCCCATGCCATGTCAGCCCTCCCGCCAGGGAGCCGGGGTTTTTTTTTTATACATTTGACCCAATTTGTACCAAAGTGATTGCTCTATTTTTGGGATGGGTTTAGAGGCAGCTGCGCGAAGCTTGTTTTTCATCTGTAGTAAATACCTTTCAGTGAATGTGAATGGCCCAGCAAAGGTCAGAGACCGGGACGGGTTGCCAAGCTTTACCTTCCCCGGGAGCGCGTGGCTCTCTTTGCTTCATAGCTCTGTGGGAAATGTGTATGTCGAGCACGTAGGGTGAGATCCAGGGCCGGCTTTGTGGAAGGTGTCCCTGCCTGTTACAGGTTGTTTGTAGTGATGTGATTACTTGGTTGGGTGAGAAACCAGGCCATCCCTCTGGGTACAGGTCGTGTTTGGTGTGGGTTGTGCATAACGCAGCCAGCTGTGGGGATTTAGAAACTACCTTGGGGGCAGCAAGTTTTCCCAGGGTTAGATTTTTTAAAAAAAGTATAAACAATCTCAAGTTTCAATGCAGCGTACATTTGTGGACTTGCAGGGAACTAGTGAGGCTGAAGCCATGGAAACGGTGCAGCTCAGTTCCCACAGTAACATCTCTCTTGGCTCCGTGAGTGGCAGTGTTTCCTCAGTTCCACTTATTGAAAACGTATATCACTTACTTAATTTTCCTCTTAGCATGGGGTGTGGGGGAGCTCTTCTTATGGAGTGTTAGAGTGGGGATGATTACAATATTGTACCTCACCGTGTTGAAAAATGCTTTATTTTGCTTCCCAAACTCAAACTTCTCCTAAGCAAACTGACGTGGTTGAACAGTGTTCAGTCTGTGCAGCCTGTTCCTGGTACCCCCGCCTCGCCTCTGTAGTGCTGAACGGCCTCACATTGTAACTGTCTAAAGTGGGGATGTTTGCCCTAGCCGGTTTGGCTCAGTGGATAGAGCATCAGCCCGCAGACTGAAGGGTCCCGGGTTCAAGTCCGGTCGAGGGCATGGTGTGTGCAGGAGGCAACCAATTGATGTGCCTCTCTCACATTGATGTTTGTCTCTGTCTCTCCCTCTCTCTTCCACTCTCTCTAAAAATCAGTGGAAAAATATCCTCTGGTGAGGAATAACAACAACAACAAAAGGGGGGATGCTCCTCTGCCACATCACTTGCCCTGAGGTCTGCTGATGCCCGCACCCACGGAGGGCAAGGCCCATGCACTTCATCAGGCAAAGTGCTTGGCTCTTACCAGCTGCTCAGTGGAGTCTGGGTAACTCAACAATGAAGTCTGAGAAGCTCCACTAAGTCTTTGGCCCCCTTTTCTGCCCCTTTTCTCATCTTGTTGAGGCCAGTTTGTGTTTAGCCTGTTGACGTTTTGCCTCTACAGCAGTGGTTCTCAACCTTGGCTGCACATTAGAATCACCTGGGAATCTTTTTAAAATCCTGATTTCTGGGCCCCATTCTCCGGAAATTCTGTTTCTTTGTTACTAATGTTGTGGCCCCACCCTGTTCCTATAGCTGCTCAGGAATGATCCCACATTGTGTCTCTTCCATGAGGTCTTTTCAGACCCTGGTCTGAAGGGACACTCTTATCTGAACCTCCCTCGTGGCACTTTACAGATAAAATATTCTATAGTTTAGTTATTCATCTGCATATTTTATCATTACCTTCAGAAAACAATTCGCAGTGAACCATTTCCAGTCCCCAGCAGCGCCTGGCCGGTAGTGAGGAATAGATGCTCAGTAATGTGTGTTGTTGACGCCCCAAGTGAACGCTCTGAGGAGGGGCACCTCCCTGTTCTTTTCTCAGAGCCATGATGAGGATATTCCTGGATGACAGGACCCTCTGTGGACTCCTTGGAGGTCCTTGGCTGGGGAGTGGGTGGGAAGTTATAAGCATTTATTCCTGAAAAGCTTAGGGTGTTGTGACCCTCATGTGTGCCTCTGGCTGGAGGAGCCCTCCGACTGCCTGGTGTCAGGCCTGAGCAGTCAGTCCAGCACAGCCTGTGCTCAGAGGACCAGAGCTCGGGCGGGGCATCTCGGGGAAGCAGTGCTGGCTGGGGACAGTGTTAGCGGGACCGGAAGTGCACAAGGGTCAGGAACACAGTGGGACCGTCTCCTTTGATTGCATTCTCTTCTCCATGGCTGAGATTCCAATGTACAGTGTTTCCTGGGCTTAAAAGTGAGTTCCTTGGATCTGCACAGTCATAGTTCAGCATGTTTGTTTTTGCAAAGGGAGTGGTGTGAATTCTAACTCACCTGGTTCGTTGGGCTTACCAGTGGTCGGCAAACTCATTAGTCAACAGAGCCAACTATCAACAGTACAACGATTGAAATTTCTTTTGAGAGCCAAATTTTTTAAACCTAAACTATATAGGTAGGTACATTGTTATTAACTTAATTAGGGTACTCCTAAGGCTTAGGAAGAGCCACACTCAAGGGGCCAAAGAGCCGCATGTGGCTTGCGAGCCGCAGTTTGCCGACCACGGGCTTAGCCTATAAGGTGGGTGTCAGTTCTGCACCTCACCTGCACCGTGCCTTTGCTCGGCTGTCTTTGGATGGTGTGCTCTCGTTTCTGTGTGCCTAGGTCTGTCTGCCCCTGTGGCTCAGCCTTCTCGGATTCCTATTCCCCCCCCCCCTGCCCCCCCCCCCCCCCGAAAAAAAAAAAGGAGAAGACTCCCTTTTCCTTGTTAGAAGAGAGAAAAAACTCTCTCTATCAAAAAGGTAGCCGGGTCCCGCCCTCTTTTTATAAAATCGCTCGGAAAGTGGGGGGGGGTAGGTACACGCCGCTCTCTTTGTTGAAACAAACGATGGGTGTTTTTCTATGAATAGCCATAGAGTGCTCCGG